>NC_133801.1:15535369-15897869 GCF_043250625.1 Sebastes fasciatus
GTGAACTGTTGTCAATGTATGCTCATTGTTTCTATTCTAAACCGAGCATAATGTTGCCGGAGGTTGTTCACAGACACACTATGTGCTGACTCATGTAGAGAATATGCCAACTAAAGTACAATATAACAGAGGAACATAGGTGGTAATGGCTATGGGTGTCAAACACTGACCAAACAATGTGTTTTCAGTTTATTTGTAGACTTGTTGTAATTCCCAGTGACACTAATGGTGGGCAACAAATGACGTAAACAACAGAGTCTTTTGCATGCAGTCTTGCAAAGTCTTCAGCCCTCTTACAGTAATATGATCTATTTTCTCCGCCCTTGCTTGTTCAGTGTCTCCATGTTGTCTGACCAGTCCAGTGTTTTTCTACAGTGATATGAGAATTTTGTAATGAGAGAAAGGCTTTTTATATTTGTAAAATGTCAAATGTTTTCTCGTACTGCATACTGGGTTTAAGCTACAACACTAAACAGACTGTGAAAGGAAACGGCATCACACACATCTCGTGTTGCTTTCACAGCCTCTTTTTGGTCTTGCCAGGCACACATATTTGTTAAAGTGGATTTGGGAATCACACTCTTGGTCATGTCAGTATCAAACGCTACCCAGTTCTTACAATTCAGCCTTCTAGTCTCACAATAATAATAATACTTTTTACTTTCACATTTTAAAAGGCTACCAACACACTAAAACATTAGAATATAGTATCCATATAGCATCCCTTCCGCATTGTTTCCCCTTTGCTCAATAGGACATACATGCATATATAAATACGTGCAGACATTTTCTCTATAAACTTGTCTGTAAATATGTGGCAAATGTGTAGAGGGCACTGATCCAACTTAGGTTTTCTACAGTGTTCCATCACATGGCGCTGTGGCTTAGTTGGTTAAAGCGCCTGTCTAGTAAACAGGAGATCCTGGGTTCAAATCCCAGCAGTGCCTTTTTGTTTGTTCCATATCATTTTACCATTCGGCACATAAGTCACCCTATGCCTTGCCATGTTTCTGTACTTGTATGACAGGACTGTGTTTGGACCTTGCAATCCAAACTTGCATTGAATATTTGAATGTTGCGGGAGATTTCCATCATAATGAAACCCTTTCTTTCTTCCCCTTTCCCTCTATCCTTATTCACCTTGTCCGTTCCCTCTCTGTCTATCTGTTCTTCCTTTCTTTTGCCATTTCCAGGCTCCTCCCGGGTTGAAGAAAAATCTGCTAAGAACATATGAGTCGTGGACACCAGAGCAGATCAGTAAAGGTTGGCTCCTCTCTTCTCTTCTCTTCTCTTCTCTTCTTTTCTCTTTGCTTCTCTTCTCTTCTCTTCTCTTCTCTTCTCTTCTCTTCTCTTCTCTTCTCTTCTCTTCTCTTCTCTTCTCTTCTCTTCTCTTCTTTTCTCTTTGCTTCTCTTCTCTTCTCTTCTCTTCTCCTCTCTTCTCTTCTCTTCTCTTCTCTTCTTTTCTCTTTGCTTCTCTTCTCTTCTCTTCTCTTCTCTTCTCTTCTCTTCTCTTCTCTTCTCTTCTTTTCTCTTCGCTTCTCCCCCTGAACATTTTTCTGAAGTCAGTTGCTTCCACTTTGCTCTTATTCCAAGCAGTGAATCAAAACTTTTGAAGAAGGCTATTATATATATATATATATATATATATATATATATATATATATATTATATATATATGTTGACATGTCTCTGCTTTGTGTTTTAAGGAATGAATATCTTACAGTACATCCTACATTTCAAGGAACAGTGTGTAACATTTTGGGGGATCTATTGGCAGAAATTGAATATAATATTCATAACTATGCTTTCATTAGTGTATAGTCACCTGAAACTAAGAATAGTGTTTTCACTAGCTTAGAATGAGCCCTTCATATCTACATAGGGAGCGGGTCCTCTTCACGGAGTCTGCTATGTTGCTGCGCCATGTTTCTACAGTAGCTCAGAAAGGACAAACCAAACATTGGCTCTAGAGAAAGCCTTTCACTTTTTTACCTGAGGGCCACTGTAGTTCTCAGACATGCTTGTGAAACTGCTGTAACGTGAGCCGCAGAGTGCAAAACCGTGGTACCATACCACGATTTTGCACTCAGCGGCTCAAATAGTTATATCAGTGTCAGTTGTATCAGTGTGTGATTATTAACTCAGGCTATGAGTCCTTTGAACAAAGAAACTCCAGCAAGCTGGCAGGTTCTGAGACAGAAAATGAACAGCATCAAACGGGGCTAAAACACGTCAGAATATTGCATGCATGCTTCTCCTCTCAGTCCTCTCTGTTGTATATTGTTTGATGAATAATAAAAGATAACTGCCCTCAAAATGTATAAAACACAGACACTGATAATGAGTTTAGTTATTTTGGTTTTGACTAGCTGTTGATTGTTTGTGTGCAGGAGGCATCCTGGCCAGAGCCCAGTCTCTGTTCTGTCTGGCTTGGTTCCATGCTGTCTGCCAAGAGAGGCGCAACTACATACCCCAGGTAAAATACACAAACACCCAAATGTAGACAAGAGTGGTCATAGTTCTACAATTTCATCTCAGGACAATAAACTCAAACTTCTGTTACATTTTAATGCCATTTAAAAGAGTCACAATACAGCACTTGTTTAAATGTTGTAATACCCCTGGATGCGGAATGAAGACAACGGCATAAACAGACAAACCAGCTCCTTTTCTTAAAATTTCCTGCCATTGGATTGAAGCTTTTTTATACGAGCATTAGCCGCTGTCGCATTTAGACTACTTACAGCATAATAATGTGCTTTGATGTCCTTTGAAATCCCAAGCTTGTTTTTTTTTTTTTTTACTTGTAAAACCCAAAAGATGTATTTACGCACACCCACGCATACAGCATATGACCTTTTTTCCACATTGTTATCACAGGTACATAATTACGGGAAGTGCAGTTCATATTCACAGCGCACATCTATACACAACACAGCGACACAAATGCATGATTAATTTATGGCCAGTTAATGACAAGTACAAAACGCATAGAAATTGATATCCACAGGGAGGAAGTAACACTGACAGAAAAAAGTCATCATCTACACAATGACACCCACAGAGAGTGTAAAAACCTACCTCAGAGATCACTTTTCTTTCTCCTTAAACGCTGTGCCTGCTGCAGAGTCTTTGTTTGTGTATGGCTATGTATGTATGTGTGTGTGTGCAACTGTAAGTCTTTGTAGTAAACTAAGCCTGCTGGTTAACACCCACACGGCACACTGCTTGTAGACCAAAGTGTGTGCACTGTCAAGTCAGTACAGTGGAAGCGTGGGAAATACAAGTCCTACTGTATGATGTCATACACTGTCATGGGAATTTAAAAAGTAGTCAACTGAAAATGGATTTCATTGACCCACTGCATGTGATGGTAGCAATATATATTTTTAAACATCTCAGCTTTAACAGTCTCACAGCAGCTCTAATTAAATCAAAATAGTATGTTTTACCTGTGCCAGAATCAACTCAAAATGTTCAGAGATTGAACACATTATTTCCTCATTTGAACTACAGCTCTGGTGATAAATCATCTCACATACCAAGATAGAGGGTGTAAAGAATTACATAATTGGCATGCCTATAGAGAAAACCAGACTATTTATTTTCTCAGTAGAAACCGGAGGCAGAGATTAATCAGTTCAAAAAACATTGAGGGAAATGATGCTGAACAATAGGTATTAGAATTAAAATCTTAATAAACAGTTTAATTGCTGTTGTAATTTAATAATGAAATTAGTCCAAAGTGTGTGCAGATGAAAAAGTAAGCTCAGTTTGAACTAAGGTTATAATAGTATAGAATTTTCAATTTATTTTTATTTTATTTTAGTTTTGACTTTTCAATTTAATTTTAGTCTTCGAGTTCATCTTGAATTCATTTCAGTTTCTGTGGTTCAATGTCATGAGAGTTGAAATTCAAGCAGTCTGCTTTTTTCGGTAATGATATATTTAAAAAACTAAAACTGAAATGAATGTATGTTCATTTTCATTTTATTTGTATTAGTTTTTTAATCAGGCAAAATAGTTTTAGTTTTTCATAAAATACATAGTTCTTATTTAGTTTCAGTTTATTAACAATATTTTTCAGTGCTTATTTTCATTTTAGTTTCAGTTTTAGTTTACTATAATAACCCTGGTTTGAACCTCATGCTCTCCTTTTTTTTTTACAGAACTATTTCTGTCACTTTTCATATGTGCATCAGAGTATAACACTATGAATGTGTGCGCTGTTATCCCCATATTTAAACGATTATCACGGCTCGCCACTCTCAATGACAGCAGTATTTTTTCCCTGCCTTGGACTGCGGCTGTCCAGAAGAACTATTAACGTTTAGGCTTTCGAACATGGTCAGACGACGTTGCACTGTAAGATTTGTTTTGAGTATAAGCCTGCAGTCATCATGCACGATAACTTATGAAGGTTAGGAATCTTTGGCTTTTGTTTATAACCTGGTTTGCTTGTGGTTGAGGAGTGTGAGTCTAAACTAATTAAATACGCAGAAAGGCAAAATAATATGTGGTTGCACCTGTAATTACTTGATTCTCGCTGCAGTTAGCTGTGTGATGTTTCTAGTTGTCAACTTAAAGAGTTGCTTTTATAGTTTGGTAGATGTGTGGAAGAGTCTTAAGATGCACTGGGACTCATTTGGCTCTGCATGTATTGCAGTGCTGCCTCAGAGTGGCCTGTCTAATCGAATGATACAGCAGGAAGGTATCTCTTTTTGTCTGCTAACCAACACACCATCAGCACACTCCCGTTAAACCCAACCACTAGGGAGAACTGTGGCAGAGAGCATGTTTTTGTAATTAAACTGCCACAATGTTTGCACACTTGTTTCTCCTCTCTCTCTGTCTCTCCTCTTCCCCCGGGCTTGGTCTCAATACTCCCACCTTAGCCATTCCCTTCATTGTGGAGTTGAAAAAACATATTGATTGCCTTTAGGAGAATGTAAACCTACATGACTAACATACAGTATGCCTGTGTCTTGGGGAATCCGTCTCTACTTTCCTCTTTCCTTGAATTATCTCTCTTTACTCTGCTTACAGGTTTTTTTTCCCCCTAATTTTCTTTTTTCTGGCCTCCCTCCCCACCTTCTGTCGCCCTGTCTCTCTCTTTTTTCTCTCTCAATCACTGAATCTCTCCTAAGTGTTTTCATTTGAGCTGGTAATGTTGTTCCTCATTCAAGAACATGATCGCCTAATTATTTAAACAGTCACAGCTCCTTTCGTCCACTCCACCATCTCTTACTCCCTCCTCGCTTCGTCTGCTGTCCTCGATCCTTTTCTCATTTACGTATTCTCTCACCGTGTTCGT
Organism: Sebastes fasciatus; assembly: GCF_043250625.1. NCBI lineage: Eukaryota > Metazoa > Chordata > Actinopteri > Perciformes > Sebastidae > Sebastes > Sebastes fasciatus. The sequence goes on from NC_133801.1 coordinate 15,540,684, forward strand.
CCATTTTACATGCCTGTGCAGAAACCACCTCGTTTAAAAAGACAGGAATAGACGTTGAGGGGGAAAGGGAGGAAAGAGAGGAGAAGATGTGTGTGTGTTTAAAAAGATCAGGGTTTTTGTTTGATGGCCATAAGTGCACAAGAAGAGTGGCCAATTATGTCTGGGGAACAAGCAACTAGGTAGCTTGGTATCTGAAGTACTCACAAAGTAATTGAAAACATATATGCACAGAATCAATAAACACACATGCGTAGTCACCTTTGTAAGACCCATACATTTAATCATTCACTGAATAAGCAGCCAGTGCCACGTACATAAAACAAATGCATACATGCATGAGCACAATCGGAAATCTCACTCATACATATACAAGCACATTTATCAAATGTAGTAGAAACATACCTCACTGTCTGTGAATACACACTCAAGCACAACATTGCTGAACAAACAGCATACACTTAATCATTCAAAGAATTACTGAACATGCCTACACAGTTTTCCTCCACCCCTCACCTCATCCACCAACAGTGGGCAGATTACAACTGCTGATTGAATAGCAGTGTAGTGCAACAAACACACCCACAAATGGATATTGCCTTCACACTCACTTATGTTGAAACAATTCTGTGATTTTTTTTTCTGAGATGGTCAATGTTGTGATGCTATGTGTGTTCTTTTGTGCATATGTGCATATGTGTACATGTGTTGTTTGTTTTCCCTTCCTGATCAGTGCTAATGTCTTGATTTAACATGCCTTTGTATGTGCAATAACTGGACTGATCTTAATTTTGTGATTTACCCGCTAACTCTATGGGAGGTTTGCTTGTGACCAGAACGGAAAAGTCTAGAAAGCGAATAGTAGTCCTGCAGTTGTAGCCTCAATGGGCAACTCCGGGGTCTGAGAAGTGAAGCCAATGCGGAAGTGCCTTAAACATGCATTATTTCTAATAGCCAGCAGGGGGCGACTCCTCTGGTTGCAAAAAGAAGTCTGATTGTATATAAGTCTGTGAGAAAATGACCCTATTTCTCACTTGATTTATTACCTCAGTTAACATTGTAAACATGAGTTTATGGTCTCATTTAGTAAATTATGGTCCCATTTAGAGTCAAATAGACCATAAAGCAGGGTATGCTTTAGGGCGTGGCTACCTTGACCGTGTTTTCGTTACGTTTTACAACTCTAACCCTTTCACAGTGTGTTTTTAGTTCTCGAAAGTTAATTATAACCTTTTTGGTTGCCTAAAAATGTCTTATTCAGGTTGCACTTAGCACCCTCTCGTATCACTTCTGGTATCAAACAACCAAGATGGCGACGGCCAAAATGCCGAACTCGAGGCTTCAAAACAGTAGTCCACAAACCAATGGGTGACGTCCCAATGACAACATCCACTTCTTATATACAGTCAATGAGTAGCCTTCACTCAACAGCTACTGGTAAATTTCCCTTCAGCAGGTTGTTAAAACAGATTATATTGGGGCTGTATTACAAAACATATGTTATGCTGGGTTTCTGAAAAGTATCAAGTATCAAAAGTGTAAATTTGAGCCGATCATTACAGAGGCAAGTAGATGTATGTGTACGTGTTGAAGTGGTTTTAAAAGTCTCAAATATCGCAAATACACAACGGTGGATAGCTACCCTGAAAATAAGAGCCACAAGAGAAATTACATCAGATATAGCGACTCACAACATGCTCTTTACTGATTAGCATTCAGCTGTCTTGACTTTATTTTTGTATTCCATCTCTAGGGTAGAAAAATCTAGCTGCACTTGCACACAGTTGTTAAAAGATTAAGAAGAAAAGAGAATAAGTGCGAGGGATCATACTTCAATCCTCAAACACTATGTGATGTTAGATTTTGAATGCCATCTGTTTGGGACTCCTGTACAGGTAGTTAAATAAATCTATTGTCCTTTTTTTATTTATCCACCCTCCTCTGTGCTTTATCCAGGGTTGGACTAAGTTCTATGAGTTTTCCATGGCGGACCTCCGAGCTGGCTTTGAGATCATCGACAGGCTTTTTGAAGGTAGGAGGGCTGCTGACAAACATTACAATGCAGTGGAGCTCTCTGCTCTGTTGATTTGCTCTGCAGCACATATGGTAATGAGACCTGGAATCTGTGGGTTCTTTGATCAATTACCTCTTTGATTTAAACGAGCCCTGATAGAGCATGACCTGGACAACACATAATTAGCATTTCAATGCAGTGTATATATGCACGTTAGCGCAACATTAGTGTTCTTTTGTTCTTTGTCACTCATTACATGTGTATAGCTTTCTTTGTGTCTGTGTGTCTTGGTATCTCCAAGGAGGGAAACCTTTCCAGTGGGAGTTTGTCCATGGCCTGTTGGAGAGCGCCATATACGGTGGACGGATCGACAACCCCTCTGACCTCCGCATCTTACGCTCCTACCTGGAGCAGTTCTTCTCAGCACGCCTCCTCTCGTCCTCCCTCTCAGCCAGTCAGAGAAAGAGCAGAGGAGGAACGCGCCACTTTCCACCTCAGATCAGCCTCCCAAACTCCTGCTCAGTATTGGTAGGTTTGCAGCTTTGGTGCAATGCAACTAAGTAAATTTACTCAAGTAATTCAGTACAGTTTTGAGGTACTTGTACTTTACTTGAGTATTTCCATTTTCTGCTACTTTATATATCTCAGAGGCAAAAACTTAACTTTTTTACTCCACTACATTTATCTAATAACTTAAGTTACTTAGTAAAAACTTAGTATAACAACTAATACATGATGATGTAATATTAAAGATTATGCTATCCTCTGTGTCGAAAACAACCAATCAGAGCCGAGCTGCAGTCTGCCGTCTCTGAGCAGCTGTCAATCAGCTAATATAGCTGTAAAATGAGAAAAATTGTGACTTGGCAGCCATGTTGAGATAAGTTGAGGAAATACCAAGCACCGCCCACCAGCCAGAGCAAAATTACTAACTTTACAGCTAAACAGTACACTACAAGATGTTTCTGAAAACATTTGAGGCGAGAAAAAGGCATTACAGTAACAGAATATTGATTCATATTTGATCAGCGCTGCCTAGTTTGACCGTTTGATCGGAGTTTGCTAGTGATTGACAGCTGCTTCCATTGAATGAACAGCCAAAACAGAAAGCCTGAAAACAGAGCCATGAGGAGGAGCAGAAATCTAGTTATCGCTCAGTACACTTGAATTACAATATGCTGAAAGCTTATTATGGAATTTTTTGCCCAATGATGCCAAAAATATTCTGCCTACTGCAGGTCTAAGTATAGGATTTGCATACTTCTTCCACTGCTGGTCGTCAGGATGACACAGTGGTGTAACACACGCAGTTGGCACAGGATACACACAGGCATTGCAGTCATAGGTGCTGCTGTATGTACAGTGTGGCTCTTAAAGATGTTCAAGAAATTACTTCTTGCTACAGAGGGAAAAGGAGCACATCTATATTTTTCCTGTACTTTAAAGCTTAAGCTGCTGGTCCCAGGTGCACTAGCAGAGAAGCAAAAGCAATTCGAAGAAAGGGTAGTGAATTAATGCACCCAAGCTTTTCACTGACTAGATGTACTATTGGTGGTTTGGTCAGTATTGAAGTCCATTTTGCGCCACTACAAATAAATCCAATTAGTTAGCCTCAAGTTTACACAATTGGTTGTGCTGTTCTATTGCTTTGCATTCTGTTGATGCAGCTTAATATACACAAAGAACAAGTGGGAATACATGCATAAAGCTGTTCATTAGATGACCATTTATTTGAAGTAGAGCCATTGAGAGGCCATTTCGTAAACAAAAGTAGTCAATATGGAAGTCTATACTTGAACTGTTGAAATACATTTAACAGTCAGTAGAAAGCGGGAGTTCAGCTTTAGTATTTAAAAGTACCTTTTGTGCCAAATGGATATTGTTAGGGAATCTGCATCAAACCACACAAACAACACGCTTAATTAAGAGCAATATAGCATGAATTAATCTATACTCCCACATAGCAGTCAAACAAGCATTCTACAAGTAGCACATGTTGCTTGGAAATTGTCTTGTGTCATAGAGCCATGATAAAAAAAAAAATAGGCAGCATGCTCACATTCCCCCTCTCTTTATATGGACACATGGGTGCATTTCTGTGTGTGACCTGTACAGTGTGTGTCTGTGTGTCTTCCCAGGACTACCGCAGCGTAATAGAGAATCTCCCAGAGGATGACAGACCTGCATTCTTTGGTCTGCCTGCCAACATAGAGAGATCCTCCCAGAGAATCATCAGCTCCCAGGTGCACCCACACACACACACACACACACACACACACACACACACACACAGCCACCTGCTTATTCCCACAAACACACACACACACCACCCCAACAACCTCCATCTCTTCCTCACATATGCAGCAGAGATGCAAACACAAAGGCTCACACACACATTTATTCCCATACACTCACACAAACTAACAGGCAAATTCAAATATATACTGTAGCAGGAACACAAGCACATTCATCAGTACATATGCACGTGCACTGTTCATGCTCACAGAACCACATGCATTTACGTATATGCCAGACAAACACTCGCCCTTTAGTTCTCTTGAAACCACCCCAAACATTCAGGTGCATTCACACTGAATGCAAAGAAAATGTTCATCATACATTATTTGCACATTTCCTCTAATTCGTCTGTCTGCATCATATTCATTGTGCAATCAGCAAAAGTGTCAGAACCAATCAGAGCACATTTGTATTAATCAATATGGGTTATATCAAATTAAAGTGTTTGTAAGTTTTAACCTACTGCAATTTTCCAGTTATAACACTACAGTTTATTCTTAACGTACAGTGTTGCAGGCCAGCGAACTGCACACAAGCTTTATAAAAATAGCAACCAGCCATTTTAATGAAGATATCCACGTTGAAAGTGTGTGTCAGCAAGTAAAGTATGTGATCTGATCAGTGCAGATACTGGTGTTTTCCAGCACCTGGAGCTTAACACAAAGCTCCACTGGGTGAGTGAGGTCAAAGTAGTTCCTGCCAAAACAAAGTCTTGGTTTCTCACTTTTTCACTTTAACTCCACTCTTTTTACAGGGAGGCAATTTATCTCCTAATTTTCTGTTCAAACTATATAGGTGATTACTGATTGTAGGTGAAACCTGTGAAGTTTCATTGTATGATATTGTAGTTATTTATGTTTTAACAGTCTATACTCGGTGTATGTGTGTGTTTGATTGTGTGAGTTAATACATATAGTGTGTGTTTACCCTTCAAACAAACCCACAACCCCAGTCATGTTGCGGCAAACCACCTCCGTTGTAGAGACATAAAAGCAGTTTATTTCAGGGTCACGACTTCAATTCAAGGTTAAAGCATTTTCCAGGCAGCCATCCGTTTCCATTTATTTCACTATGAAATAAAATTCACTTTGCAGAGACGTGAAACTGGGTTTAGATGGGTAATCCATCACTGTGAGTATCACGTCTGCTTTTATTGTCGTCAAGGTAATGTCATTGCGTTTCCAAGTGTAATCAGATTTTAAAAAGTCTACATTGCAACAATAATGTAATGTTAACAAATAGTGTAATGATCAACAGTCTTTAAAAAGGAAAAAGGTGATTCATTCGGAGTATATTGCTGGCCAAAAGGTTGAGGTTAGACGTGTGAGTATAAAGGTGAGGGCAGAGTTTCTCAACCTTGGATTCGCAGACATGCAGACAAGGTCGCCACACATTTCTAAAGGTTTATATATTTATATATATACCTTTATATGCTATACCTTTATTGCCTTTATACTCACACCTTTATACTCATATATATATATCATATATATATGTTAAAATGTCACTTCTATGAATTACATTTTTGAGCTCACAACATGCTCTTTAGCCACAGAACTTTACATCTGTGTAAGTAGGATCCTGGGACACAAAACTGGGGTCTGTCTGTTTGCACTGTATGTGCAAACAATGTTTCCAATGACAACATGTGTGGTTGCAGATGGTCTGCAATATTTATGCTCGTGTTGTCATGAATAATCATTATTTGTGAGTGTGTGTTCACATATGTGAGTTTGTGTGTGTGTGTGTGTGTGTGTGTGCGTGTGTGTGTGTGTGTGTGTGCGTGTGCGTGTGCGTGTGTGTGTGTGTGTGTAGTGGTGGATGGCCACTGCAGATTCTGATGTAACTCAACGCAACCCACTCTAACTTATACCGACTGTGTTCTTTCACTGTTTTTGGAAATGTAGCAGAGATGAAAGGGAGCAATACGATGGACAGAATGAAATGGGTTTGATGTTTGTATGTGTCTTTCTGTGTGTAATTATCCTCAAACACACTTAAACCACGCAGAACCATTATTACGGCTTGTGTATTTAGTCCTCATGTGGGTGTTAATGCGTTTAAGTCCATTCATATCGTCATGGTGGTCTGTTGATCACTGAAACCACCATCCTAGTTTAATTCACACAACTCCCACAAGGCCACTTGTGTGTGTCTCTCTCTCCACCTATCTCCCCTACTTGTGATTGTCTCCCCTCCTGCTGTCATTTGTCACTGTCACGTTCATGCTCTCTCTCTCTCTCTCTCTCTCTCTCTCTCTCTCTCTCTCTCTCTCTCTCTCTCTCCCTCCCTCTCTCTCTCATCTCCCTAAAGACCGTTGTCTCTGTCTGTGGGCTGGGCACTTATCCACACACACACACTGAACGGAGCGGTGTTGGTGGATGCTATAAACTAAAATAAATGCCTATGCTCAGTGTGAATGAGCATATTCACACTGTAGTATATTTATTCACTAGCAATTGGAAATGTATCATTAGGGTAGTATCCTAATTAAGATCTTTTTAAAAAAAAGACTGTATCTAGAAGGTATCTTTTCTTCCATCTTGCCCGAATAAATGAGCTGTCTCAGAATGTGCTTTTGTTATCTGGGTATAATAGCATCCGTACTTGTGTTTTTTACTGCCCGTTAGATGTCTTTATTGAACAGCATCTTGACTAAGACCATGAGAAAGAAGAAATAGTCCCCTGATGGAAAACCCTGAACCACAATCCTGCATTACATTGAAACTGAAAGCCTTAACTAAATTGACTGCACCCAGTGTGATTAAAACTGAACTCCCTTGCACATAGACATTGTCTGGTAACTTTTTCTTCCCACTACGTTATGATGGTAAATGCAGTTGCTGCCTGGTATTCATCGTTTGAGATAAGAATAAATCTTAATATATTTAAATCCCTGTATATTTTAACCCCAATATATTACAAATCTCCATCCTCCGCTGCCCTCATTTTTACTGCTGTCAGGGTGAAGTTCTAGATTAGCTATCTAGTTTTTTACCCCAACCTCTCTCTCTCTCTCTCTCTCTCTCTCTCTCTCTCTCTCTCTCTCTCTCTCTCTCTCTCTCTCTCTCTCTCTCTCTCTCTCTCTCCCTCCACACACACATGCATGCACATACACACACATATACGCCGACTTTCCCTCCTGAGCAAAGAAGATAAAGAGTTCTCCTGGACCAAATGAAAGCCATTTATCAGACGCTTTTGCCTTCCTCACAACACACATATATAGAGACTCACACATCTGTTCTGCACAACCACACACACTGAGTCATGATAAAAGCGCTATCCAAGACTATAAGCCTGAAGCTAAGCATGCTTGATTAGGTGTGTAAGGAGCTCTTAGGAGATATGTTTGGTGTTTGGGGTATTCCAGGATCTGAAACAGTGTTGACTGCCATTGGAGAGGGTAGCCACCAGAGGTGTCACAAAATGTTATTACAGGCTGTTTTATTAAGGGCGGCTGTGGCTCAGAGGGTAGAGCAGGTTGTCCACCAATCGGAAGGTCGGTGGTTCGATCCCCGGCTGCTCCGGGTCACATGTCGATGTGTCCTTGAGCAAGACACTTAACCCCAAATTGCTCCCGGAGGCATAGCCATCGGTGTGTGAATGAGTATTTAGATTAAATCCTGATGGGCAAAGTTGGCACCTTAGTAGCCTCTGCCATCAGTGTATGAATGTGTGTGTGAATGGGTGAATACTGACATGTAGTGTAAAGCGCTTTGATCGCTTTGAGTGGTCGGAAGACTAGAAAAGCGCTATATAAGTCCAAGTCCATTTACCATTTACCATTACAGTATTTTAGAAAGTAAGTGATTTTCTTTTTAATTATACGTTGCTTTTGGGTGAAATTAGCACAAGTGCATATTTATTCTATTTATATTTTGTAATTTTTTTCCACAGAAGACGGGTGTGATTTAGTAAATACCACACATTTTGTCTAGATAGTTACGTATCATCAGTCACACCTCTACCTGTTGCGAGCAACATGGGCCATTTATTTTAACAGGACCTGTCTCAAACAAATGCAACACTCAGATTACTAATTTAGGAAATAGGTACCTCCGTGCCACTTCTACAACACCTTTACTAAATTGATTATTTTTTTGTGTTTGTAATTTATTGACTCACAGGTGATTTCCCAACTGCGTGTCCTGAGCCGCTCAGTAGCAACCGGTTCAAAGTTCGACAGGGAGCTATGGTCGAATGGACTTTCACCCGTCCTTTACTTGTGGAAGAAACTCAACCAGGTCAGTTCTTTTTTCCAGTTCATCTTTCCCACATTTGTTATTCCTAACCTTAAACTGAAAGCTCTCACTAATGAGTCTTCAGCAAGAATCAAACCCTATGTTGCCATTATTCTGCAAACCAAACTACAAAGCTAGCCCTATGAATTTCATCTTGATTAAAACATTTTAAAGTTCTCTCAGTAGCAGACTCTTAACGTCATGCCCTTGGACTGGGAATCATAGGAATACTGTGTTATGATCAGGGGTGCAAAGTAACTAACTACGTTTACTCAAGTACTGTACTTACAGGGTAACTTTGGTATTTTTCAACCTGGACCCTATTTTCCCATGTTTTTTTGTCTAAGTGACTAATGGGGGAAAACACTTTTTGAAATTGGTCCAGTATTGAGGGAGAGCACTGCAGAGGGCAGCCACTAAACGAGCTGTAATGTAATCATTTGGGGCAACCTGGCACCTTCTTGTTTTCCAGTCCACTGACAGACTCAGATTGTTGAGTGAAGAAAGGAGGTTAAACCCGCTTCAACCGTTTCACAAGGAATAGTAAGCCTGTCCGGTGCTCACAGAATAAGGCAATCTTGTAACAGGAGAGACTTCAGAGACCAGGTCCAGAGCACACAGATTTAAGACAATCAACTTTATTAAAAGACTAACGTTTCAACAGTCAAAAAGTCAAAAGTCTTTTGACTCTGATGAAGACGCAGTTGGCATCGAAATGTTAGTCTTCTAATAAAGTTGATTGCCTTAAATCCGTGTGCTCCAGTGTGCTTTGGACCTCTGAAGTCTCTCCTGTTACAACACTCAGATTGTTATTATGTGTCTGACAACATTATGGAAAGGACCCTACAGAGAAATAAAACGTTCTTCTTACCTTTCGCTTGATCCGGTCTGTTTGTTATTGTGTGTCTCGCTCGGAGAAGCCTTGCTCTTAAATCTCGCATCACATCCACATTGTCAAAATCAGACAGGTGCAAATGGTTTTCCATCCAGTGTGATGATTCGGTTGACTCCAGCGATACGTCCCAGCTGACTGTCTTGTCTTTAACTAACTGTTAAAAAGACTGAATGCATGTAATACATGCATGTGAACTACAGATGATGAAGGGAATGTGAAGGTGATACAGTGATATGTGGACAGACAGAAAATAAGGACAAGTAAAATAAGTAACAACATTGTTTTGTTTTCTATGACATTAATCTGATGTGAATTTAATAGTGTGAGCTTGACACATTGAAAATGTAAAGAAATGCACACAGAAAAAAAAACATGCACATTGCTGCTGAATTTAAGATGTTGATGATGTCAAAATGTGAGTGTTGGATATCAACATTTTCTAAAAGTTCACACAAAAGAAGCTTATTCAGGTGATTTAGGTGGAGCTGAGCAATGTGAATAAATGTTACTAATAATATAAAATATGAGGAGCTCTCGGACACTTTCATTTTGTCAAAGTAGCTCTCAGAGGAAAAACGGTTGGAGACACCCGATCTACAGTATATGAGATTTGAATCAGTGATTGTCATGTCCTTCTATATGCCTTTTTGAAATGTATAATAGAGGTATTGCACTAATGTGATACGGGATCTTGTTCCTGATTTTAGTGCATGTGTGAAAAAATTCTCTCTGACCATATTTGTTTTTGTAAGGTGGTACTGGAATAAGTGCATGCAAAATTGATCTAGTGATGTGTTCCTGTCTTGTGTTGTGTCCAAGGCCTATGGAAAGGAGGCTGGGTCGAGGGCGGACATGGGTCTTGGGGTATGGGGTATGACACATGCACAGTGTAACTGAAGCTGCGGCCATTAGCTACCGCAAACAATCTCAAGTACAAGTTACTTTACAGATTCAGATTATTAATACAAAATATAAATCAACTAATGAATTATTATGGATTGAAATTCGCTCCACTTTTACCAGCTGCAACATTAAAGTGATGTACAAATTAATGCATGACTAATAATAATCCAGTAATGACTGCTGAATTCCCACATGTCTTATAGCATTTTGACATCAAACTCACAGTACCTGCTGAGTATTAACAAATAGATTGGTGAATAGTTTTTGTAGTTCCTCTCAAGCTTTGACAGTTCCATGCTGGTCTTTATTTGTATGCAAAATCGTGCTTTTTACATTTCCCCGTGCAGCAGCAATTAGTCTAAATTAAAAGCTGTGAGAGCTAAGTGGAAATAAGTAGGGTCTAATTGAGCACCGTGATAGCCACTGGCTGGCCCAGTCAGGTAGCACCACTGTGTGCGGTTGCTTAGAGACCGGCACCTTTTCAAATCAAAAGGACATCTACCTCCACATTAAATAATTTAGCTACCATATTCCCGCTCTCCTTTTCTCTCATTTGCGCCTATGCCTCCCCTCCCTCTCTCTCTCAGTCCCTTGCAGGCAGAGTTGTTTTCTACGCACTGAGAGGAGAATGATTGACTGTGTTAATTGTTGCCATTATATCACCAGCAAGCTTCCCATAGATCACAATCTACCTCTGACTGCTTTCAATTAATGGACCATTTGTCGCCAGCAAACCCTCTGTGTTTGACCATCAGCGGATGTGTGTTCCCCCAAGTGTAGATTGCCTGCACATGCTTGTGTGTGTGTGTGTGTGTGTGTGTGTGTGTGTGTGTGTGTGTGTGTGTGTGTGTGTGTTGGTGTTCAACTTAGTGTGCATCTGTATGGGTGTGTCTGTGCATGCTTTTGAGTGAGAGTATGTATGGCCATGTGCATTTCTGTGTCTGTAAAATGTGTGTGGGGATATGCATGTATTTATTTGTACAAATATTTATGTAGTCTGGATCGAGGGGACGAGCACGAGACAGCAAAGGCTGTTTATTTGGCTGTTTATATTTTTGAATATAGACAATAGCAGATCCGTAGTCAAGCTGAATCCCAGCCTACCAGCTTTTTCAGCTCATTGTCTCGTTTATCTCTCATGTCTCTCTCTCTGTCTCCATTCCTCCATCCCACCATCCCACCATCCTTCTCTCCGTCTATTTCCTCCTCTGCCTCTTACTGAGTAGATACGAGGAAAACAAAATAGGGTGCCGGTACAGAGTGTGATATCTGTAACAGAATATAACAAAATATCAGTTTTTGTGCATTAGTTTTTTTCCCCATAGCAATACCCCATTTGGTTTCATCTTTTCATTGTGGAATAACCAAGAACGGAAGAGTTTAGTTTATGTATGTTGAGTTAAGGAAACCCATAGGGAACACTGGCAATATATACAGTCGTAATGGAGGAAATCATTTAAAAGAAAAACGATAGCATGCTGATGCACAGCAGCAGCTACAAAATGCATTATACTTCTTACTCTAAATCTGTCTGCGCTCCTGTGTAGAGGCCAATTTGTGTAGACTGATTAGTTGATGCAATGCTAACAATGTTCCAGCGATAAGAGGGATATAAAGCAATGCTAGGACAATTGTACAATATTATACAGCAATCCTTGAGGCACTATAGCTCAAGGTAAAAATATCTATAGCTCTGAGTTAATTAGAATGACGAGCTAATTATATTTGCTGCATCGTCTGTAGAAAAAAACACCTCTTTTGCCATCTCTTCTGCACAACCCTATATCCTCCCTCTTTCTGTTTCAGTCTTGGAAAAGTACATGTTTTAATGTGACTCCAGCACTCTATATGTCTATCCTGTCAATATGCCGATATGTCTTTCTGTCTGTCTATCTATCAGGGTTCTACTCTGATCCACCAGAAGGTGGCCCCACCTACAGAAGGTCAGGGCTCACCGGTCCTGTCATTCATCACTCTGGAGCAGTTCAACGCCATCCGCTTGGTCCAGGTGCGTCAGATAACTCTTAATAACATCAAACATTTCACATTACACTACCCCTTGCATTATATTGTCAAAAAGAAAAACACTTAATTCTCATTGGGTGGTGTTTACTGAACATTTGTAATTTGGCACAACGCTTTCATCAGAAAGCATATTTGAGCTTGTACCTTGCAATATAAACAAGATGGATATCTTAAAATGTTAAGAGTTATGGAAAATTGGCTTTGCTTCATGAAGATGCATTAGGTGAGTGTAAATCATAAACAGTTAGATAAAGTAATTCATCTTCTCCTGGAATGCGCATTTATTTTTTAGCTGCAGTCTTTACGTAACTTGTTATTCTGGGTATTGGGTTTGATTTATTTTTTAAGTGAGCAAAGTAATCCGATGCAAATAAGAAAGCCCAATCAGTCAATCGCAGGGCCTGTCAGGATGAATCAGTTCACAGCAATTAAATGGCAAGATGTCAAATGACACCCCAGGTACCAATGCTCTAAAATATTAACACAGTGTGTACACTAAACTCTAAATGTCATCACAGAGCATTCACCATTCCCTGGCTGCACTGAGCAAAGTCATCAGAGGGACGCAACTGCTAACTCCTGAAGTCCAGAAACTGGCCACGGCCCTGCTCAATCAAGAGGTAAGAAAGGAGATCAGAAGAAGGGTAGTAAAAGGGAAATAAAGTGAAATACATTGATTTTTTTACAGTGTGAAGTGAATCTTTCTCTTCACGATATTGTTATAGAGGTGAAGTGTAAGGCTGCATTCACACCAGATCACCACCACCTGTGTGGCGAAAACGCAAGTCCTGTGCATTTGGGCTGCGGCGGCTGCAGGGGGTGCCGCAAAAAAAAAACGCAGCAGCCTGCGGCGGAAGTGCAACCCGAATGTCACGCTGCAGTGGCCAATCACGTAACCCGTGATCCAGACCTGTACAACCCAGCCGTGAGGGAACAAAAGCTCTTAATCGTTGTGCATAATGGGCCATTAAAGTGCCTCTCCCACACCGCTGCAGAACCCTGCGGCGAATCACCGCAACGCCAGATCTGGTGTGAATGCAGCCTAAATCTTCCCCATACTGGGATGAAGTTGAGACCACAGGAGCAGGCATACAGTACACATACAGAGCTGACTTGTACTGTTGACATCTAGCAAACACTGCATGTGTGTGTCCCCAGGCTGAGATGAGGACAAAGGGGATATGATGAGGTAGAGGGGGAGAGATACACAATCAACCTTTTACTTCTTCTATGTTTGTAATCTCCTGAGAGCAGCCTTGGGCATAATTCCCTCTCCACTGCTTCCCTCCTCTCTCTTTTTATATTAATCAGCAGGTCTTTAGTCTCATCCCTGTCTCGCTCCCAACCAACTTTCTACAGTCTTCGTCTCTCATGTTTTTCTCTCTCTTTCTCGGTCTCTCTCGACTCTAACATATCTCTTCACTGCAATTAGCACTAATACCAAGGCTATGAAATGTGTTAGCTACCGGGTAGGGGCTCTGTGATATAGTTGAAATAAATATCGCAATATTGAAAGAATATTACCCCCTTTGCAATAACATGATATGGAAAATGTATGCAAAATCACAAATAAGATAATTTGCAACGCGATATTCAATGCATTGAACTGTATTTCATTGTAATGCAGTATATTTCTTTTGAGTATCCATCTGGTGTTAGTTTCCACAAATGAGGACACCTCGTAGTGCATTATGGCTGACCTACTCCTCAACCACTCAGTATATAAAACAGATGAGCTCTCATTCCTCTTTTACAGGTTTATAAATGTCCCCCTTTAATTGTACTGTTAAAACGCCTCCTTCGACCCAGTAGTAGTGAGCACAGCTTTTTTCCTTGATGGACCCATTTTAAGACACTCTCTCTGTTTGTGTTGTGCATAATGAAAATGCAGCATTTCAATGAGTTGTTTTATAAATTCAGATGGTTAGTTATGATCCACAGTATTGGCACAGGCCTGTTTCTAAGCTATCCTCTCCCAGAGAGGAAGGATTTATTTAGATCATGGTGTATTGAACAGAAATTTCCTTGGTGGAAAAATGTTTTGCAACCTTGGAAAAAGCAACAGCAGCTGTCACCTTTGTTGATGCCGCCGTATGTTCTGGCAATCCACAACATCCTTGACACATATTAGATTTACTACCAGCAGAATTTAAAATGTGATTACTTATCTAACACCTGAGGACTTTGCTGGCCGCAATTGACAATTCACATCATTGTCGTAAAGATAACAAGCCGCTTGCTCCTCCCTTAGAAGAAAGAGGACATATAGCAACAAAGGGAAATATAAATTAGATATTCTTTCTTTTACATTAAGTTATCTTGATTCTGTGGTTGTGGACTGTTTTTATTTTATCATCATACTTTCAAGCAAACTGGGAGTGATAAGTAAAACGTGATCAAGGGGATCGTCTTATTCAAAACGTGTACAAATTCAACAAGTGAACTTGGAGACTGAATTTGCAAGAATTAAATGCTCTGGCAAACAACTGTGATGCAAGGTGCCTTTCTGAGATTATGTGTAATTATGAGCAGTTGGTTGAGTATGAATCAAATAAACACAAAGACTGTGTCGGAGGAACTATTCATTGATTTCTTTGTTTCAAACAAACTAAAGAGAGCTCACTATTGATCCAGCTATTTATTTGCCTTGTATGTAAACAAATGTGGTCTGAAATGTACTAGACCTTTAGATTTCTGGTTTTCAATAAAGGCAGCTGAAAATAATACACACACACACAGCAGGATAGTAACTGAATGGTTGACTTGCAGCTGAGAGACATGCAAGGTCCCTTTTAGATCCATTATGACTTTCAAACTTGACAACAAATAATATCAAATTCTTAATCCTCAATCTCCCACTGTGTGTGTGTGTGTGTGTGTGTGTGTGTGTGTGTGTGTGTGTGTGTGTAACACAGTTCTTTGATCTCTGTTTAACAGTTGAAGCAACATGTTCTGTCTAACCTGTTCCAGAGTTAAGAGTTGTCTCCTGAGGGAACTTGTCTTTTTGCCACCCACACGCAAATATTGCATTTGTCAGTGCCTTCAAAAATGAACCCTTTGAGCCTTTCAAAACTACACATATGAGCGTTTTAAAAACAGACACCTCTTTGGTTAAGGTTAAGCAAATAAAACTTCTTAGTAAACATGTGGAAAGATTCTTGTCATTGTTAAAGAAAACCAACATTACGTTTGTACATCCATCCACCCCTCCTCTCCCGAACTTTTTGCTGCACTATATAAATCATCCCACTACTTCCTGCTTTGGAATCTCTTTTAAAATGTCGCTGTCCACAGAAAAACATTTCTGTGGAGGATTTATTTGCCAAATCACTGAGGCAGTGTTAAATGTGCTTTTGCTACAGTTCCAGTGTGAGACAAAGGGCACAGGCAGATGCATAAACAGACTGAAGTGAGTTAAAGGATCTGTACCATGTACTTACATGATGAGCCAGACAGAAAGCCAAATCTGTCACTGTGAAGTCTGGGGTAGCATTTCAGTTTAGTGTAATTAGTCAAATATTTATACTGTAAGACAAGCACAGATTCACTCATCTGCGTATCTGCCAACTCTAACCCTTTGACATCAGACGTTTAGAAGGTGATGTCACCTCTGGCATCACAGTAAACATGGACTTATGCTGCGTTCCAGAAAACTCAGAGATCAAAACTTCTGCCAGTTGAAATTTCCAACTTCCGACCTCCAAGTGTTCCAAGTGCACGATGTCAAATGTGAAACAAAAAACATGTTTGACTGTGACAAACTGATGCTTCTTTGGCAAGTGTACACACAATTGAACTCTCAGCAGTGCAGCCTCCACATTTTTTTTGCCATTTTTAACATTTTCTTGAATACCTTTCGTTCAGAGAAGCTAACCTTCAGAGACTGTTTTCCATAACCAGCTACCTTATAACATTGGCGACATATTTTGACATTGATTTACATGCAGAACAAGTTTTACTGTATCATTTTAATTAAATACAAGCAAATATACCTTTTAGTTGATGGTTTATCATTTACAATGTGCGCTTCCATTGATGTGTGACATCAGACAACTGCTTCTTCGTGAAGTCGGGGTGAATTGATTTGCTCCGAGTTCACAAGTAGAAACTCAGAGTTCAGAGTTGTCTGGAACGCAGCAATAGATTATGTTTTAGCCAGACGACAGTAGCTGTGCAGCCTAGGAGAGTAAGCCTATGTTTAAATGTGTATATGGGATAGTTTCAAGGTGACCCAACAGCCGTTGGTGATGGGGAGAGAGGGGGTACAAATCCAACAAAGGCATGGGGACGTTGTGATCTCATAGTATACGGTTTACACCACTAGCTATCAGTATGCCCCTCAATTTAGTGACTTTTAGCAACTTTATTAAAAAGTAGCCAAGGGACAAATCTAGAGACTTTTTGGGCAGACTTCCCCTTGAAGAACGTCTTCAACACAGCTCAGTAAATCTGCAGTCCTCTTGCATGCCGTGGCTCTCTGGGCTGACAGCTGCGTTCAGTAATAGCGAGTGAGTGAAAGAGAGGCACGTTCAGTCCACCACACTGCAGCCTGACTGAAGCACATTGCTTACTGATTGCAGAATGTCCACAGCTAAAATAATATGGTTTACCTTCGTGCTGACACTTGTTTTATGTTGTGTATTTTTTTCATTATGGCTCTAAATAACTTTTCTTCCCTCCGTCTCAGTGTCCTTTAACGTGGCAGAGTAAATGGGAAGGACCAGAAGAGCCGATGCAGTACCTCAGATCTGTAGTAACACGGACTCTCGCCATACAGGTAACACACGCATGTGTATACACAGAGAGACATAGTGTACTCTCTTTCTCTGTCAGGCTATCTGTCGCTATCCTTTTCTCCCAAAGGCACACAAAGAAGACTTACAATAAATAGATACATACACACACATGCACCTAAGACAAACATACAACTATGATGGTACACTTTAGTTTGGGAGAATCTTTGAAGATCGAAAATCGTGCTTATTTCATGTTTCATTTAATATTTCTAAGCCATTTTTATCTGGTTTGTGTTAGTTGTCATGGTTTAGTTTTAGTTATTCCTTCAGGAACTGGAATTCACAAAGACCTGCTACTATCAGAGGACTTTCTGTGGGGTAACTGGTAGTCAAGGCATTTGCTGACGTATTCACTGGTTATTAAGAAACCCAGACGCCCCTGGGAACCCTCTGTACTCTCACAGGAATGAGACTTAAGAGGCCTAAGAGTTTTCTAATCAGCATTAGTATACTGATTGAGGGATCCATTTAAATCCATCCTGCATTTATATCCTACCGGGAGCCTTGTCCTCCAGTTGTAATGAATATTACAGGACGACACTTTTGGATTTCTTCAGTTTTAAAGCGATTTAAAAAGGACTTTGCACCACAGATATCCCCAGACATTTTTTTCTGGTGTTTCCCCTCGTGACAAAAGTCCTTCAGCTGAGCCTGGGTCCAAGGACCAGACTAAGTACTTCTGGCTCATGACTAAAATTATTTAATACTGATTGAGGCAATGTGTCGACTAAAACCGTGCCAGAAAAATCCTAACGTAGTTTTCAAAAGCGCTTCATAAATAAAAGCGGATTATTATACAAAAGCATGAGGTTCTGGGAAGTGTGTGCCCTCGGTTGGTGCCAGAAAAGAAAGGTTCTGGCTGAAACTCCTCTCGACTGTGTCTAACTGTACGCCTACCTCAATATGTTCTGGCAGACTAGAATACACACACACACACACACACACACACACACACACACACACACACACACACACACACACACACACACACACACACACACACACACACACACACACACACACACATGCTCAGAAATTATTTATTTTTATGTGAATTTGATGCATTTCGTTATTCATGTGGGCGAGCCTCGCTGCCCGTGTCTGTCTGTCTGCCGGCCAGCCTGCCTGCCTACCCATCTGTTTGTGTGTATGTCTGCCTGCCATCTCTTTCTGTCTGCTAGCATTGCCTGTCTACCTGCACTCCATCTGTCTTCTTGTGTGTCTATCTGGATGCTGCACTGTCCTTAACTGTCTAATTCTGCCCATCAGTACTGAGTGATATCTCTGTTAGCAGAGTGTCTGTGTCCTGTTAGCTAATCAGCCTAATAAAGGCGGAGACGGCCAAAGCTGCTGCTGCTGCGTGGAGCTGCAGAAGAATAAAGAGCTAACAGCACAGCAGTGCACCCCAGACGAGCAGGACGACCTTGAGAACGCTGAAATGCTCACACACAAATACTATGCATACCAGCACACACTGGCTCGCTGTATTATTAATACCCACAATTCTTAGTGCACGTTTGCCTCTGTGTGAATGCACGTGCATCTGTTGGTATGGGCTTGCATTTGTGCTCGTTTTCTTCTTCTTGGCATAATGCTCATCCCAATTTATCTCTAAAGCCAGCGGAGACTGATGCGCTGCTAAAAAGGAATCCATTTATAATAGAGATGGGATCAGATGTTTGCTCATTCTACCTCTATTTGTCAGCAATTTTCTTCAGCTGACCTCCAAAACCCACTAGTGGTTATGGCGATTAAGAGAAAAGTGCCTACCTGGTAAAAAAAGAAATGCATAAAAGGGCCCAGAATAGATCAAAACTTCAATCTCAGGCCAACTCTCAAAGCTTAAATCTGGCCACTGCAGCCACACAAGGCTTATGCATATCATGATGGATAAGCTCGGCTGTAAGTGTAAAAGAACGGTGAAATCAGTTGTCGTGCCACTCGGCGACATATTCCTCCAAAAAAGAGGAAAACGTACGAACTTGAGAAGTGAGATTACATTGTGAGATATCATATCAGGTTCAGTCCTGAGCTGTGCGTTGGACAAAAATAACTAGTTTGTGCAGTGACACAGCAGGAGGCTGCTTACATGATCAAAGCAGATGTTGCTGAATAAGGAAGACTGGATCAACAACACATTGGAGGAGAAGGCTTAGAGGAGTCTATCTCCAGTCATACAGATCCACACTTTGCACATACACATCTCTGTCTCTGCATGCATGTGCCAGTAAGTATACAGTATATACACATGCTCAAATGGGAGTCTGCGTGCGTTCGTGTGTGTGTGTGTGTGTGTGTGTGTGTGTGTGTGTGTGTGTGCAAGTACTGTATTCCCACTAGGAGGTAATTGGGGTTCCAATGTTATCAGCTTGTTGATGTGGTGATAAAAGGACAAGGGGACATTAAATACTCTATCGGCCACACATTTGTATTGACTTTGTGTTTTGCTCCGTCCCTTTGCGACCCTTTTTATCTCTCATTAACAAATCCACACTGACTCGGATAGAAATTATGATCATTCCACTCACAGATCGATGCTCTCTATGAAAATTTAAAGAGCCAAATACGATACAAACATCGACTATTTGTATTCTTTGTAACCAAACTATTCATGGAGCAAATATTTATTTAGAGCCGGCTC
Organism: Sebastes fasciatus; assembly: GCF_043250625.1. NCBI lineage: Eukaryota > Metazoa > Chordata > Actinopteri > Perciformes > Sebastidae > Sebastes > Sebastes fasciatus. The sequence continues at coordinate 15,560,497 of NC_133801.1, forward strand.
TATTTCTATCAAATTTCATCACTTGAACTGAAGAAAATTGCGTGTATTCTCATTATCTTTTATCGATCCACGAAATGTTTTGCCTCCTGCGTGAACCTGATGAAATGTTATGCCTGTATTATGTGTTATATCTGAGGGTTTATTTGTTATTTGCTAGGTTTTTGGCTCATTAATCTGTGTGTGTTTTATTCTATATGTCTGTATCCAGAGTTGGGTGGAGCGTGCAGGCAGACAAGCTCTTCTATCAGACACCCTGGATCTATCCGAGCTCTTCCACCCTGACACCTTCCTCAACGCTTTGCGACAGGAAACCGCCAGGTAACGCTGAATGCTCGTGGGTTTATGTGAGACAGGAAGAGGATACGTGCCGAGGTTAATGAGATCTTTTTGTGATTTTAGGTCCATGGGTTGCTCTATGGATAGCTTGGTGTTTGTCTCATCATGGAGGAGTCCCATCGCACAGGCCAAGCTACAAGTCAAGGTAGAATAGCACACATTATCCTACAGATTATGCAGACAGCAGACACACACTGCTCCCACCCAGCTGCAGAATACTGCCGCTATAAACAAGGCAGACTCTGGCTGAGTGATAATTGGAAAATAATGGAGTAAACGACTGCAAGAACGGAATACAGATGCAGATAAGATGGCAGAACATTAGAAAGAAAGCAAAGAGTTTACTGCATATCCATTAGAGACAAGTGTGCTTCCTTTTACAGCAGTCATCTTTGGTTTCCTGTGCTTTTTTTTCATGCATTCAATGGGCACAAATTCAATTAAAGGACAGAAAAAACAAATATTCTACTACGCCACTTTCAGCCTTAATTTCTTCCCCTTTCACGCTCTGATTTAAAGGCTGATATAATTGCATTATCTCCAATTTAGATACTTTTTGGCATTTCTTTCTTTTCTATCATGCCAATAAAAGTTGGCTCGGCTTGACTTGCACTTAGTTAAAATATACAAAGACAGAGGGGAAGGGTGTGGGTGCTTAAAAAAGAGGCTGCAGCTGCAGGGAGGAAAGGGAAATACTCAGACATCAGACAGGGAAAGAGAAAGGGGATAATTGTTGTGAAGCAATGAGCTCGCTTACACAAACACACACACAATGTAGCTTTTTCTGGATTTGTCTCTCGCTCACTCTCTTGCTTTTTCTTGCCCAGATTATGGTGATTTAGTAGTTGTCTGTGTATGTCTGACTTGACGCCAAAGTTCCCTTTATTGTCTGCTCTGCTGTGGAAAATCCCTGAGTCACTACACTGAATTCACTCATGTAAACACTCTGTAATGTACAATGTGCATAACATGCTAGTTAATCTGGTGACAACAATGTGTGTCTTCCTCTCATGCTTTACATTTGTTTACACACACTCCGTTTTCTTTTCCTTCCTTTTTATTTCCCTTTATATCTCACCAGACTTTTTGACATTGGGTCATCCTGTCCGTCTGTTTAATCTGCTGTTTATAATCTCTCCTCTCTATCTTTTCTTCTCCTCAATTTACAATCACTTTGTTGCTATTTTTGTCTCGGCCCTCACTTCCTTTGCCTGTTTTTGCTTCTCACGCCATCTCTCTCACGCCTTTTCCAGGTCGGAGGTCTCCAGTTGGAGGGTTGTAGTTTTGACGGTGTTCATCTTTGTGAGAATCAACATGACTCTCCCAGCGTGTCGGCCGTCCCGCCCTGCTACATGGCCTGGGTTCCACAGGTATGTGCTCATGTATAAAACAGTACACTTGCCCCGATACAGATTGTTTTATTTATTAGCGCTTATCAAATAACTCCTAGTTGCCATGCGAGCGAGATGCTGTCTGCTCGTCGTGCCTTTGAAAAACCACCTTGTTTTATCCGCCTACCTCTTAAACTTGCGGCAAACTGTGCAGTGCATCGTTAGAGTTTCGCCCACATCCTCTAACGCCACCCAGCTATACTCCTGCTTCCAGGATAATTGAAACGATTGCTTGCGCTTCAGCTCACAAACTTTGTCTCGAGAGCCCGATCGGTACTGTGCATGTGCAACTCTCCACAGAGATGAGAAGGAAGCGAGATGGCCCACTCCTTAGCTACTTCCATCACCAGCGCCAGAAACAATTATGTTTGATTCTTTTTCACCTGATTGGGCAAGTGAGTTGCTAGATTTACTAGCCCGACGTGGCATTTGTCTTGCCCCGGGTATTGTTGAGTCCTGATATTGTTGCCTTCACCAAGGAAGTTTAGTTTTATGTCTGTCTGACAGAAGATTTGCGTGAATCTTGGACAGGACGTTGACTTTGCCTAAAGAACCATATTGGTTCCGTGAGATTGTTTATATTGTGTGATATAATCACGGCACTAACAGTGATAGACGTTTTGTAAATCCTAAGGGAGTATTTACCTATTCAATAACGAGACAAAGTAATAATTAAGGGATCTTAATTAAGGGAGCATATTTATTCACTGATTAGCATATGTGGGGTAGCTGAAAAACACATTCTAATACATGTAAACTACTTAAATATACAGTAATTGTTGTGTCATTAATTTGTGCGTTTGATCCTAGAACTCCGCTGCTGACTCTGCTGCATCAGAGGAGAGTATCTGGCTGCCTCTGTATACGAGCTCAGAGAGGGTGAAGGTGGTCACGCACATCTGTCTACCCTGCGGAGCGAACTCCAACCAGTGGATACAGACTGGAGCCGCTCTCTTCCTCAAACAGCAGTGAAAGAAAGGATGTAGGACGAGCGCATAGAGACTGTTAACGGACGGGGCTTTTACGAGCACTGTGAGCCTCGGGCGAAGATAATATTGTCGTGAAAGGCGGATTTGACTGGGGCATCAAATAACAGGACAAATTATTAACTCTCCAAAATGTCAGGCTCTGATACTGACACCATCGCTTTTTAATTAAGCACCTTAGCTCGGAGACCAAAAACTTCAACATGCAGTTACTTTATGTCACCGTCATTTGCATAATATGGAACGAGGGAACGCACCAGAGGAGAAGAAAACAGAATAATTGACTTTGCAGTGGTCTGCTTTTTGGTTTAACAGCTATTAACCCACAGCAAAGAGGAGCAGCAGTAACACCTTTAATGAGACATGAATATAACATTATTTGGATCTCAGGCTGTACCAATCTTTGACACCTCTGAGTTCTTCTATAGTGTCATAAAACACTACCCCACTCATCTTATACAGTGTAAAACATCAGTTAGTCTTGTTATTTTGTTTATAGAGCTTGTGAAGAAAGCAACATTATCCACATATCAAAAGGTTTGAGCCTTGAATGTTTGTTTCACTGTTATTTTGTTACCTGAGAGCTTATTTATTCAAAAATAAAGATGAAATAAATGTCATTATTGCTATAATTTTTTGCAGTAGTCGTCACTAACGTGCATGCTTCAAACCAATTTAAAGCAGCTGTGGGTAGAATTGGAGCAAATATTATTAAAAAAATATATATTTTCTATAAAACGGTCACTATATCCTGACAGTAGTGCATGAGACAGGTAATCTGAAAAAAAAAATCATGTACCTCTGTGTCCTCCGGTGCTTCTTACGGCATCTGCAAGATTTCACAGACCAGAGGAAAACAACCAATCAGAGCCGAGCTGGAGTCTGCCGTCCAGCTGCCGTCTCTGAGCAGCTGTCAATCACTTCTATCAAACGGTCAAACTAGGCAGCGCTGATCAAATATGAATAAATATTCTGTTACTGTAATGTCTATTGCTCGCTTCAAATGTTTTCAGAAACATCTTGTAGCGTACTGTTTAGTTGTAAAAGGAGAAAGTTTGAAACCCGCTAGCCATGTTGAGATCAGTTGAGGAAATACCAAGCACCAGCCGAAGCACAGCCAATAGGAACGCTCTCTCTGAAATGTGATTGGCCAACGGGCTAGATTTTCTGAAGCCTGAAAACAGAGCCATGAGGAGGAGCAGAAGTCTAGCTTTCTCTCAGAACACTTGAATTACAATATGCTGAAAGGTTATTATGGAATTTTTGCCCAATGATGCCAAAAACATTCTGCCTACTGAAGCTTTAATTGCTTATCAAAATAGTTGCCGATTAATTTAGTAGTTGACAACTAATCGATTAATGGATTCATTGTTGCAGCTCTACAAAGCTATGTGTGTGTGTTTCAGAGCTGGGCTGACCCTCCAACACACACCACCAGTCGTCACAACCGTTCAACAGTAAACAATACGGATCACAGTTCACTCTGCTCGATCTGCCTCTCAATTGTGCTGAAACAGGCTTTACGGGCGTGAAACACCTCAGTGTCTGGTGGTTCCCTCACACACACACATACACCTTCACAAGCACTCAGTTAGTCTCTAACCTTGGTGTGATTGGTTCTGAGCTGAGGTTGAGCGGAGTCAGTGAAGCTGTGATGGATGGCCACAGAACCACAAGGGAGGGTGTAAGATGTGTGTGTGTGTGTGTTTGTGCATGAATCCAGCCAAGAGCATCAAATTTGATTGATGGCTTAATTAAGCATTTTTTGTTTTCTGCATCTGCCTTTTTTTCCTTTGTGTTTATGCAGTTGTGCAAATGTTTGTGAGCATTTGTGCATGTGTGTGTGCACTCTTCTGTGAATGTGTGTGTGTGTATGTGTTTGTGGAGACAGAGAAAAGGGTTGAAATGAGGGAGGAGTGGGTATTGTGTGTGCACTGCAGTGTGACAAAATGGGAGTGAAATGGAACAGCAGGTTTGAAAAAAGAGAGAGGATTGGATTTCGGCGAAACACGGCCCTCTGGGTCAGAGAGTGAAAGAGAGACGGAGGGATGGCGGCAAAGAGAGAGAGAGAGAGAGATGATGCGGTGAGCGAGAAAAAGGCTATAAAACCTGAATGAGAAAATTGTAGAGAAACAGGAAAATAAGGACGGCACAGGTTGGGAGGGGAGCAGGGGTTAACGGGAAAGAGTTGGATGGAGGAGGTTATAACAAGTACAGTGTGAGTTATGGGGAAATGAAGAGGAGGGCAGTGTGAAAGAGGGAGCAGATATTCATTCAAGTACAGTGTTTACTGGGCTGACAGTTGATTTGTTCTTCACTTTTTCTACAATTTTAAATGATATGGAAGAAAAAAACCTTTGACCTTAACCTTTAATGTACATGTTTGTAAGCATGCATATTTGGCATATTGGTTAAATGTTGCTGCAATAAGTAAAAGTCAGTTTAATCTACCAAAAGCCTCTCAAAAGTCGACGTATAAAACAAGTGTTGTTGCCAAACTCGTCCTTAAAGTTTTGATTTGACAACTTATCCTGCAGCCAGAGATGGAAAAATAACATCAGCATCGCAGCAAACAGAAAATGCTTGTTTGCCGACGGCTTGTTTCCAAGGTAATGGGTTTACAGGGTTTACAGTTTGTCTTTATCACAAATAAGCATGCCAGGTTTGAGAAACCATTGTGATAAAATTCCAATTTTTGGTCACAAACCCACACAATGTGAGTCATTTCAGAGCAATGATTTAAATGCAGCTTCAACTGTCAGATTTCTCTGAACTAAGTGCTAAAATCAAGGCCATAGAACCCACATAGAAATAGAGCCACATACATAAACTAGAAGGGCACTCGGAGAGCGTAGAACTCCGTCAAGGTCATATGACACAATGTTAACGTAAGTGAAATTTTTATATCCGCTAGGGCTGTCAAAGTTAACGCGATAATATTGTGTTAACGCAAATTTGTTTTAACGCTACTAATTTCTTTAACGTATTACTGCAACTTGGGATATCGATATTTTGGAGGTTGTAGCGGGCTCAGTTTTAAAGCGAAAGTGACGATACTGGCATCATATGAAAACTTAAGGAATCCATTGGTACTAACATGTCATACTAGAAGGAGGCTAAATAACACTACAAACTTATGCAAAATTTTGGCGAGGAAAAACCTGCATGGTCATTTTCCAAGGGGTCCCTTGACCTCTGACCTCAAGATATGTGAATGAAAATGGGTTCTATGGGTACCCACGAGTCTCCCCTTTACAGACATGCCCACTTTATGATAATCACATGCAGTTTGGGGCAAGTCATAGTCAAGTCAACACACTGACACACTGACAGCTGTTGTTGCCTGTTTGGGTGCAGTTTGCCATGTTACGATTTGAGCATATTTTCTATGCTAAATGCAGTACCTGTGAGGGTTTCTGGACAATATTTATCATTGTTTTGCTATATTAATTTATTTCTAATAATATCTATATACATACATTTGCATAGAGCAAGCATATTTGCCCACTCCCATAAAAATGTGTGATTAATTTGTAATTAATTTGCGATTAATCGCAATCAACTATGGAAAATCATGTGATTAATCGCGATTAAATATTTTAATTGATTGAGAGCCCTAGTATCTGTCAAGTGCTTCAGATTTAATGGATTCTTCCTTGGCCCATGCTACACCTTTGGACCAAATTTCAGGAAAATCAGGCCTGTCGTTTTTCTGTTTTTATGATTTAAATGCTTGGTCTCCTTCCTGAAATTCACCACACTCCAACATAAAAAAAAAACTTCAAATCATTCTCTTCTGTTCTCTCCATTCTCTTGCTTTTGTGACCCTCCTTCAATTCTTCCTGAACTTCCTCCATTCTTCTGTGACGCCCACCATTCACAGTGTTTGGGACTTTCCTATGTTGTTTAACCAACAATACAATACAATGCTTATGTAAAGTTTGCCTTTATGTGAGACATAAACATTTCATTTTCCATCTGATAATCTTTCTAAGACACGTATTTGTAACATGTAGTCCAAATAAATACTAAAAAAACCTGAGGATATAAACAACAGAACCAGACGATGTGTAATCTCTCCATCTCAGAATGGAGTCAGATTTAACAACATCGAGTCTGTCCTTACACAGCATGTCTAATGCATCTGACCCTGGTATTTTCACTCTGGCACCCAGCACGCTAACTGGGCCAACATCTGTTGGGTTCCCATAAAGCAAGAGTGGTAAAATGTTTTGGTTTCCTGCACGAGGCGAGATTTCTCACATGGGTTTCCGGATTTAAAATGTTAATTACTGCTGCATCAGACTTTAGCCACATTTCAGTGAGACAACCACCGAAACCTCAGCTGTGCCACAGACAGCTGCATGTAACATCAGGCTGACTGAGAGCAGAATTCACTTATAATGCAGCCAAACAGTAATCTCATAAGTGTTAGAAAAAAGTGTTCAAATTGTGTTGTGTCAGGATTTTGAGAAGGCTTTCGTTCTGGGCCGTTGTCTCTGGGGAAGCTGGTGATGACACCTCTGCTCTCTCGCACTGCTTCCATCAGCACCACTGTGGACGCACTGTTTGATTCCCACATTTCACTGTGCTGTTTCCCCAATAAACACCCACCTGGATTACAAAAGATGTCACAGTGTGTCCCACCTCAGCAGAGGTTTTTTCAGGGGTGGGAAGTGAGAGGAAAAGCTAACACCGTCCACAGGATGCTCAGGAGGAGGAGGAGGAGAATGGACAAGTGCCCATAAATAGACTGTGGTGTACATACACATATGCAGACTACTCCAATGTTGCAGCCTGCTTTTTGACATACTGCACTTTTATTTCTATTGATTTTATCCTTGCTATTAACACAAATCAACTTAACTTAAATCAGTGAACATTAAAATAATTGCACAGCATTTTTACCCACACTGAAAAGATGGAAAGCCCAAATGATTTCGCATAATTGTGTGTGTGTGTGTGTGTGTGAGAGAGAAGCAGTGGCCTGAGAATAAATACAGTGTAATCATGGCCGAAAAAAATCGTTCCTGTATTGTTGCTGTTTCCTCTGATATCACAGTGCTGTTTCAAAGGCCGAGGTGGCTTCTGGAACGATTGAAATGGAGAACACAGAACCTTTTCCTCATTAAAATGAAACTGTTCACCCTGTTTTTGACGTCATTTTTGAATAATGAGTACAGACAGATGAGGGCAGGAGGTGTGGCTGAAAGCTCAGAAACATTTCCAGAAAGTGCACGTTGTATAATCTGTGTGAATCAATCCTTTATGTCTACACAGTAGACTTTCTGTAAAATGTGAGAGTGACATATATGAAATACTGTGAGTGTGTCAGACAGACAGGAGACTGAATATGAGAAAGTTGAAAATAGACCGACTGTGCTGGTGCCAGCCAATCTGTACAATAAAAGCCTTTATGATGTAATGCGACACCATCCTGTTTACTCCCTTCAGTAGGTGAAAACAGCTTTTGTGTTGTGCGGCGAGTTATTTCATGCCTTTGCTTTGTTTAGATGTGTGAGTGGGAATGTGGGAACACGCATATGTTCTCCTCCGTGTACTGTGTGTGTGTGTGTGTGTGTGTGTGTTCATCTGTGTGTGTGTCGGTGTGTTCGTTCCCTGGAGAGATATCCTGCCTCCAGCGGCGTCAGAGGGGCTGACAGATGACCACAAGGTCACTCGTCTCTCTGATCTTTGATCCTCTCCGGAGACACAGACACTCTTCAGGGGAATTTTTTCTGCTCTTTTTCTGTCTCATCTTGCTTCTCTTCTCTCCTTCTTTACTCTCCTCTGTTGTCTTCTGCTATTTGTCTTTAACTCTTGTGTTGTGCCTTTACACCCTTTTTTTCTCTACTTCCTTTTCTCGCTCTTTCTCCTCCTCTCCTCCCCTGCTCTCTTCTCACTTCTTTCCCTCCTCTGTGCCTTTGCTCCTCAAACAATCTCGTCCTGCGTCACTGTTTTTCCTCTCTCTGTCTGTCTCTTACTCTAATCCGTGATCTCCCTGCAGACTAAGGGGATTATTGTATTATTGCTGATGATGTTAGACAGAATTCCTTCAGGACTTCTTGCCATCTCTCACTCTGCATGTGAGACTTTCGACTGGTTAAAATTGTTGGAACAAAAAGACATGCATAATAACCTTTAATTGGGCAATAAAATAGAGTTTTGTTCTTTTGAAAACTGCCCTGCACCAAAGTGAGAAATGTCTGGCCGATTAAACTGTTGTCAGGCTGTTAAATAGGCGTTATCAGTCGCTATAAGCCCCATAGATATGGGTCAATAGGGGCCTACTATACCCACTAGTAGGTTTTATCATCTATTCACATGGTAGATCACCGAAAGAAGGTATACAAGAACACGACAGTGACCTCTGGAGACCATAGTAATTAAAACACAGGGTTTTCATCCAGGAGAACGGAGTTCGCATCCTGTGTGAAACCAACAATGTATAGTTGTCTTTGTGTTCGTAGCTATTTTAACCCAAAACATAATTTTTTCCCTAAACTAAACAAAGTGTTTTTTTTGCCTAAACCTAAAGAAGTAGTCGTTTTGTTGCCTTTTTGTTTGTATTCAAAACGTTTTACATGTTAGAACGTGTTGCTCTTAAGCTTCACTTTCACTTTTACAACATGGTAGGTGTAGCAGGGCCCCTAATGACCTTCATCTATGGTGCTTATAGCGACTGATAACGTCTATTTAATGGCCTGATAACAGTCTAATCAGGTGAAGTGTCACATTATAATTAACATTATAGCTGGCAAAAACAAACATGGGGTTGTGATTATAAAATGAAACTGAAAAAGAAAAAGAAGAAGAAGAAAGCGACAGGTTGATGGCGATATGTGATGCAGCGTGTTGCCTGTATGTGTGAACATGTGTTTAGCATGTCATTATGGTATAATTCCCCGTCTCTGCTTTCTAATCTTGTTCTCCCTGCAGTCTTAAGAGATCACCGTGGAGTCGGGGATGTGAGTGCATAGATTGTTGACTGGAAGAAAATGTGGTTTTCATGTCTGTCTGCTCTTTTTTTTTCATCAGCGCTTGTTGCTGTAACTGCAGGAGAGGAAATAATAAATTACATTTCATCTTTTTTTGTGTGTGTGTGTATTCATGTACAATTTATTTGTACTTAACTTTTTTTTATCCCAAGTATTGTACTTTGCTGCATTTCAAGTTGCATACTGAATAAAAAAAAGGTAAGTAAACCAGCCGTAGTTTAGGTAAAAATAAAATAAAAATATCATCTATCTTAAATAATGACTGGTGTAATGCACCACCAATACCTTTCTCTTTTCAAAATGTAACGCAGTAACGTTTACTCAGAGTACATTTTAACTGACTTTTTACTTGTATCTACATACATATATTAATACATGTTTTACTTCTACTTGAATTACTTTTAAAGAAACAGTACTTTTACTTGAGTTAAGTATTCTCTTTCAATCCCTGTATAAGTGTCACACAGGCTAAGGATATTTAAAGAAGAAAATCAACCCTTTCCCTTTTTTATTTCAATGAATAAATAGAGAATATGAAGAATGTATTGAATATATGCACCTGCGTGTGCACACACCATCAGCAGAATACACAGTAAAAGTACTGTTTTACACACTGAGTGGTGACATTGCAATGACTGCTTTTTATTTTGTGAACAAATGGGATGAACAGTCTGCTGTTACTTTGCTCAGTACAAACGATAATACAGCTGGTGATGACTCAGCCTGGCTGCGGTTTGTATATTCAGTACATTGTGAGAGAGTAATGCCCATTAAGCTGAAGGGGTCTCCCCAATAAAACAGAGAGGGCAGAAATGGATTTTTATATTCTGTCAATACTCAAGGACGTTTCATTGGCTTCAACTAGATTTACTTTCTAAAGCACTTTAGAGGAAGCTTAACACTGAGTTTGGAACGTATCCAGTGATCCCTGTTCAAAATCTTTGAAATGATCTGTTGTGATTTCTCTCTATCACTGCGTTTTGTAAAAGATGTTAGCCAGCTTCTCCTCTGAAAAGGAAAAACTTTTCCTAAATAGCATTCAGAGCAAGAGAGTTCAGCATCCCGAACGACAGAAAATAAAAACCTTGGTTCTATTAGTGCCTCGTGCAGCAGCTTGAAAACATTCATTTAGATGTTCCTGCACTTTGCCCAGCATCCTTTTTAAAGTCGGCTTCAGCAGTTTTTGTCGTTGTCGGTACCTCCTGAATTGCTGTCTTTGCAAAAAAACAGTTTCATTCAGTACAGATGCTCCACAGATGGCCCGGGCCTTGCAAAGATCACTTAGCAGCGCCGGGGTTGCCATTTAGTTCCCACTCATTTCAATAGAACAATATGCAGATGGATGTAGAAATCACACCTCGCTCTGAATTCTGTTTATCTTTTGAGTGGACGACATGGTGATAAAACGAACCACATTTATCCGTATTAATGTGTGTTTTATATGTTCTACAAGAAAAACACATACAGTTTAAGTTAATCTATTAAAGTATTGAGTATTTGTAATTAGGGGTGTTAGAAAATATTGAGTATTATGCTTTGTGATACTGTATCGATTCTCAAACTTCTTGATTTTGAATCAATAGTTTACATGCAAAGATTGACTCAGTCGTGTGCTATGATGGTTGATGTTACAGGGACTGTGATAAATGCAAATGCAGATCCCGCTGTTATGATTGCGGTGGTGTGTTTTTTATACTATGACAGTTTTCCTAAAATTAGATTTAAAAAATTGCAATATATCGCCTTGCTTACAGTATTGCAATATATTGAATTAACCCCATTATCATGACACGGAGTAACATCACATAAATGCTTTTTAAGAGGAACCGCTTCTCTGCATGTAGTCGCTCTTTCTTCCTTGCTCTTTCTATATAATCCTGTGCTGTTTATAAATCCACTCGAAGGCGACAGAGACTTTTGTCCCAGATATTGAAGTCTCAGCGAGCTATTTGCAGTATTTTTTCCTCGCTGGATCGATGTCACCATCACTGGCCACACACACACAATCTAAAAGCTGTTTTCTGGATTGATTTTACATGAGACCGTCAATGGTGTCTGTCCACTGATACAGTGTGTGTTACAGTGGGCAGATTTAGAGCAATGTTGTGGTCCAACCATATAAGAAACTGGTGTGTGCCTTCTCTATTCTCTATCATGCTTTCTTATTGACTTAATCCTAATTTATCTGTAGCTCACTGAATGCAGCAGTTGTAAAAAGACATCCTGTAGCTACTGTAGGATCCTACTGGAACCGAAAACAATCTTGCAGGAGATTGGACTGTCCATCCTTCCTCCTATAAAAGAGAAAGGGTTGGGGATAAAAATGGAGGAGGGGCGAAAATAAAAATGATTAAGAGAAGGAGATGAGAAGAGGGAGAAGGAAGATAAAAATATAATTAAAGTGGAAAAAATACTAGACACCTCCAACAGCCCCTTTCTCTTCCTCACGTTCATGCACACACCTTCTTTCATGTGCTACCTGCACACCTTACGAATTTTATATTTAGCACAAATACCACGGATATTGTATGCAAAAAAACTGACACATGCAACCTTTTTTATTTTATTTTATTTTATTTTATTTTATTTTATTTTATTTTATTTTATTTTATTTTATTTTATTTTATTTTATTTTATTTTATTCAACATAGTTCTGCAACCCAAATAGCCAAAAGGCACTAGCAGCGTCTTTGCCCCATTGATGATCTGAAAATGCTTGAATGTGCAATAAAAGACAAGAAGTGCTATCCCCTCAACACAACACACTATGCAATTATTCTATTAGGCGACGTACATGTGATCATTTCAAATGACTTTAAACTACCAAAGTGCTGTTTCCTTCTGATTCACACTAGTTTATTGTTGCTGTCGTGCTGATATGGAGGGCAGGTGTCATCAGGATTATTGAAAGAGACAAAAAATAACACGGTAAAAGGCACTTTTTCAGCTTCAATAATTGCCTCTGAAGGCCAATAAATGAGAAAATAAATAAATAATAAATGAGAAACTAAAAAGCACAGGACAGAGAAGTGTAGTGGATCCAGTTTGGCCCCGGTGATCCTCTGCGCACGCCATCTAATATTGAAGAATGTTCCAGATTAGAAAGCTGACAGCAGCTAATTGACCAGCTGCACTAACCCCTCCCCTCCACCGTCACAGCCAATGGAGCAGCGTAGATTGATGACCCCTCGGACCCTCGACCAATCACCGGACTCGCCTCTCATCTCCAGCAAGGAATGCCCTTGGGCAAACTCATACACACTCATTCAACCAGGGATGCACACACACACACACACACACACACTTGGCACTCACACTCACACACACACACACACACACACACACTCACTCACCACTTAATTCAGCCTCCTCTGAGGGCAGCGGGCCGCTCAGTGCGGATGTTTATGGTTTCTCTGAACTTGCAAATCACCGTGGTTACGGCCGGGCAGATTTATGACCACGGCCCTGTCTACCAGCGCTTAGACAAACCATGGATCACACACACACACTCACACTCACACACACACACACGCACACACACACATAAGGCTATTAAGGATGATGCACATACTTGGACAGCATGCAGGCTCTTTGTTGTGTTTTGTGGCTCACTGTCATATGTAAAGTGACCCTGTGTGTCGGTGTGTGTGTGTCAGACCAGATGTGTCATCTTGCCATCACGGTTCAGCATCCCATCTAACCTGAGCTCACAAAAGCTTGTGAAAAAAAACAGTAAATCATTCACACCGTCAGATTTAAAGCTGATAAATTTGCAGCTTTTTTAGGCTTAATGGATCTCTGCCTTTTACAAGGAAGGAGACTGTGTAGTCGTGACTGACAGTAGGATGCCTCCTCTTTGAGCTTTTGTTATAACTGAAGGACCAGAGGCTTTAAGGTGTAAAATAAAAAGATGAAGGTGAAGATCCTTCCAGGATTTTGCAGTTTATTTAGCAGTTTATTTTGTCGTTCCTGCAGCCAAAAAAGGGTCACTTTCAGTGGGTGTTGTAAAAAAAAAATCAACTCAATCATTTTTATGATTCGTGGTTATAGTGCACGGCTTTGTAATAAATTGTCAGTTTAAAGGGGATCTGTGTGTGTGACAGTGCATGCTCTATGGTGGTGGGGGTGGGGGGGGGGTTGCACCAGAAAAAACAGCATTTTCATCAGGTTTTTTTTCTCACCTGTATCCATTTTGTTTTCTGATGACTCATCATGACCTTGGCTGCACTTACGTGGGAGGAGAGGCACAGTCGGGGAAGTGTCAGTAACAATCACGCAGTGAAAGCCTGCCGATTCAGACCGTGTGTGGGCTGACACTGGCCAATTTGACTCACAGAAATTCTTAAGAAAAAGAAAATCCACTATTTTCCTCCCTAATTGCAGCGTGTATTACTGTTATTATCCTGCATAGAAGCGTCAGTATGCAGCATGAGATACAGAGGCAGTTTTCTTTATAAATACCAGACAGTGGTTGGTGGATACCACCCTCCTGTGGCCAAAAATTATCTTTATGAGCTGCTGCTGGTTTCTAATATTGTTGAACCGCTTCTTACATCAGGTTACCGGTCTCATGGGACCAGATCGGCACCAAATGTGTCATTTCCTCAAAAAACTACTACAACATAAGTAGCACTCGCAAGTTTATTTACTGAATGGTGGGATGATTCTGTATCTCCCATCCTACATTAGGACGTCCGTTTCCTCTCAGGAAGAGTTGATGTGTGGTTAGAACGTCTTGGAATAAAGAGCACATTTCCTCGAAAGGGAAACAGAAGAAGTTATTTGATTGACTAAAGACAAAACTGACAGATATGTTCCTTCCCTTACCAAAAATAAGTTTATTCAAGTGTGCTATTAGTATACTATACTTTTAAACTTGAAATAAGAGAGTATGCTTTCAGTTTACTTTTTATGTACTTATCAGAGACATACTTAACAAAAGTATGCTCAGCTAATACTGACCTAGTATACAGAAAAGTCTAAGTATACTTGGCTCATACTGACAAGTATACAGAAAAGTCTACTTGGCTTATACTGACAAGTACACTGAAAAGTCTAAGTATGGTTGGCTTACACTGACAAGTACACAGAAAAGTCTAAGTATACTTGGCTTATACTGACAAGTATACAGAAAAGTCTAAGTATACTTGGCTTATACTGACCTAGTATACAGAAAAGTCTACTTGGCTTATACTGACAAGTACACTGAAAAGTCTAAGTATGGTTGGCTTACACTGACAAGTACACAGAAAAGTCTAAGTATATTTGGTTTATAGGCCTACTTGAACTTGATCTTAAGATATACTTAAGAAAAGTATAATTAAGTATTCTTGCCTTACAGGCCTACAGAAAGGTATACTTGGCTTGCAGTTGTGCTTACTTTTTGATAGAGTAGCCTATTAAAGTGTTTCCATCTGCTCTTAGACTGCACTTTTCACATGTAGATATAAAAAAACAAAGACAGTTGTCTTTATGAAAATAGTCCCAGGAGTCTGTTGAAGACGGGGGCGTCCTTTTAGATTTGAACAGCAGTGAAACTCTTATTTGTCTGTGTTGTCAGTGTGTTCACGGAAAGAGGTTTTCAATATCTGCAGTCACATAGATTATTTCCGAGTACAATCTATTTGTGTCAAAAATGAAGAAGCGGCTTATCGCACACCAAAAAACTTTTTTCTGCACTTTTTATTCTTTGTGCTTGCTCGTGCTTGATCAGCTCCCGACTCTGTGGAGGACTTTTGACAAACCAAACTGTGCTCCTGTACTTGCAACCATTTGTGTATGTAGAAAATGATTATGCATGCAACCATATGTACATGGATTTGTGGGCGTACTCATATCTGCTTTTTTTGTGTGTATGCTTCAGTGTGTTTTTGTATGAGAGAGACGGCTATCTTTGACTTCCGTCTATATCATCAGCATTGCATCAGCAGAGCAGTGGAGTGTTATTGAGACTCGTCATCTCGGAGTAGCTCTCCTCCATCCTTGAGGGACACAAAACTGTTGCTGCGGCGCCCGCATGCCTCGAAAATCTTTACATTTTTGCAAATACTTTATGATGAAAATGCATTTAAGTCTTCAAACGTGTCTTGAAAAGATGGACAGCTGATGAAATATGCTTGTATCAACTTTTAAATGTTATTCCTCTGAAGGGAAAAATAACACCAAAACCTTCAATTTTCTAATTTGACACACACACTTTCTCCAAACATGTGACTCCAGGTGTCCATGCAACAGTGTGTCTACAGTATGTGTTTATGCCTATCAGCATGTTGGACAGTCTGTCTGTTCATTTGTGTGTAATTCTACTAAGCGCAGTAGCCAGGGCAGGATTAGCGCAGCATTTCTGTCTCGAACATGCCTCATTAGTAAAGATGAAGTTAGCCAAGCAGTCAGGCAGAGGCAGTCTGACAAAACAGCTGATTAACTGGAGAGATGTGAGTGGAGGCAGGTGGTGAATGCAGGGATGGATAAGGTCATGGCATATTCAGTACCTAACTAACTAAATAAAAAATTTTAATAAGCTTTTTGATACTCTTCTTTCTCTATGTGTTCAGTTCAGTCCATGTGCGGTTATCTTCAGTCAGTTTATCTATGGGATGAAAAAATGTTTGGAGAATAAATTCAGAAGCATACCCGGACAGAATTGCAGCTGGGGTTTGGGCCTTCACCGAAAGAGAAATGTGGGAAAAAGTAAAATTAGAAAGGCAGAGAAAGAGGCTTATGGAGAAAAGGGGAGAGGAAAATATGGGACACCAAGAGTGTGAAAAGAGAGGGAGATAAGAAGCAGGGGGTTCTTTTTGCAGAATTTAACAAAACTGCACCTATACTGTAAAGAAAAAGAAAGACGGATGGAGAGGGGGAAAGAGTTAGAATCATTCATTTAGAAATACATCAAGACACGGGCAAGAATAGAAGTAAGAGAGAAATAAAATATAAAACAATTTACGCAAAGCCGTATCCACTGCAAGGAGAGCTAGAGATTTCATTCTCACCATTCGCTGCATGAAAAGCACAAAGTGAAAATAAAACATTACGAATGCAGATAGTCAAAAGAGTGAGAGTAATACAGCTTAAGATGAAAAGTAAAAGACGTATTGAGTGGAAGGAAGGAATCAAATGGAAAGTCAAAGTGTTTTAAAGAGGACAAAGAGGAGAGTGAGCTGATGGAAGTCCTGACAATAAATAAATGTAAGAGAGAAATCTGAGTGCTCCTCTAATGGATCAAATGGGGAGCATATTCATATCGGCTTTAAGAGAGAGAGGAAGCTGAAGAGGAGGAGGAGGAGGAGGAGGAGGGATAGACCTCTGAGGAAGACAGAGGGATACACCTCGAGAGGAAAATGACGGCTTCTTCAATGGAGGAGTGTGAGGTTGACTCATCTTCATCCAACACGATTTCACTCTTTCCGTTAGAGACAGACACACAGTCGCAGCACACGGCACCGAGACGGACACACTGTCAGACTGCATTGCTTTTAAAAGGCTGTGAAGGGAGAGAAAATGGTGTTAATGGCTCCAAAATGCTTTTAACACTCCTCCTACCCACACAAGTCAGACTCCTGCCTTCTCCATCTTGCTTTCAATGGTCCAATTACAGCGTCAGACCCCCGTTTCGAAATTTAAGATGACGCAAAACGGGTGCCTCAGAGTGGAGCCGTGCCATCAAACGGAGGAACAACCAAAAGTGGTGTGACAATTACGTAAATCAAGTTTATTATAGAAATCTGGTTGAACTTTAGCCGTGCTATGTTTTAACCTCTTCTTTTACACATTGACAATTTGAATTAAGCACACAGTACAAGCATTTAAACTAAAGAAATGTACTCCCCCGGCTACATGCAACCTGGCTGTGCCTCAGATGTCAGGCTGTTTCACATGTTTGATAAAGTATTCAACTGCTAAGATCATTCTTTATTGAAAAGTAACTGAAAGAAAGAAAAGAAAAACATTGGAATTGACCCTCGGTTCAGCATGAAGACGAGCCAGAGAGGTGTGGGTGGTTCATAGCTTTTAAGCAAGTCTAAGACATGACATAGAGCAAGGCCACTCAGTGTTTTATAGACAAGCAAAAGAATTCTTGAAGTCAAATCCAGTTTCCAGTAAAAGCCGGGGCATGGACATATTGAACTGTGTTAAGAGAAAATGATCCTAACTTCAGTAAATGTTGGATGAATGTTGAATTCATCAACGCATACCCACCAGTATCCTGACCATTTGATTAATTACTAATCTAATTTATCTACTATGATGTAAAGTCTCTGACACCGCAGGCTTGATTTTGACAAAGGTTGGACATACTTTATGACACATTGTGACACTGTGTCCTTGTGTAAAATTATTACACAGACTTCGCCATAATTGCAATTTTCATAAAATATGGAGGGACGATGAATCTTGTCACTACTGCCCAAGGGCTACATACATTATACATCAAGTATGATGTATTTACTGTTGGAATGTCTTAAAGGGCGAGCATAGCATCTAGGGGGATCTACTGGCAGAAATGGAATATAATATTAATATGTGTCTTTAGTGTATAATCACCTGAAAATGAGAATCGTTGTGTTTTTGTTACCTTAGAATGAGCCGTTTATATTTACATACGGAGAGGGTCCTCTTCACGGAGTCGACCACCATGTTTCTGCAGTAGCCCAGAACCGACAAACCAAACACTGGCCCTAGATAGGGAAGAAGAAGAATGAACTGAATACATTTTGGTTGTCAAAGGTCGAAGTCACTGTGACCTCACAAAATACCCTTTTGGCCATAACTCAAGAATTCTAGTCGTTATACATATTTGTTATTAATACTGCCCATACGACTGAGAATCAACACCTGAGTCTCCCAACGCATTTGTTGTACGAGCTTTATGTAGCTGAATGTGGCTGTAATTATCTTGTAAAAACATAATTTTTTTTGATTATAAGCAACAAATAGGCAGCCAAGAGCCAAAGTGTCTTTTTTTCCCCTACCTCTAGCACATTGTGTTTCACTATACATGTATAACAAATGTGTATCCCTGAGTCAGGATTTTGCACAGACATGAATAATGGTCTGGAAGTTTCCACCAACATCATCAAAAACAGGTCAGACGCTCACAGACACTCACTGTAAATTATGTAGCCGAGGGGCATCCAGGGCAGCCAGTCTGGACTCTATCTAGTGACATTGTGTATGTGTGTGTCTGTGTGGGTTTGCAATTGTGTGCTCACTTATGATTGCACACATTATCCTCCACATGCAGTGTCTATTGTGTGGGTATATCTGTGTGTTTGTGGCTATTATAAGTTATGAGTTATGGCAGTCAGACTGAGGTGTCAGAGAACAGACTTCCTTTCATACCACAGATAACATGCCTGTGGGTATCTGCACACACGCACACACACACACACACACACAAACACACGCACACGCACACACACACAGATAAACAGAGTGTCTTTCTGCTACTGTGTGATTACAGACTGCCTATCACACTCATAATAATGATACACACATGCAGGTAAATGCAATATAAACGTTCAAAAACACAAGCAGGTCACACTGGTGCTGCGTTGTAGAGCTTCTTGTAACATTTGGGATTACTGACACGTTTTCCACATCACCAATCCAGGAAACTGTCCTTGAGTGATGAGTACATAACAGAAGGTAATCAAGTTGTTTCAGACTCTATCTTAGATGTTAAATGGCTTTTCTGCAACTTTTTTTTTCTCCTTTTCACTTCACTTCTGTCCTTGTCCCCAAAGAGCATTCATTTAATATGACTTTGTCCCAGTAAAAACAATAGTAATGGCCTTTTTACCAGACGAGCGCCAGAAACGTCTTCGTCGCGATGATGGAACTAAGAGCACTAATTCACAAAGCGCTTAAGGTCATTTCTCTGTCCTCTCCTGTTTTGCCCACACCAGAATGAAGTGATTGCATTTTGGAGGTCTTGTCAAAATACCCGATACTGATGGAGAATCAGTTTGTTTTGCAGAGGCCAGTGTAGCTCAGAGGTTAGAAGTTCATACTGGTTGTTTACTCAGTAGGTGAAGTCATGTCTGATTTATTTAGCCTTGAAGATGCTTCTGATTTCCTGGAGGGATGGTATGTTAAGGCACGTAGTTCTGCACTTGCTATAAAAACTGTTTCTGTGAAATGTATTGGGATTGGATGAGATCTATAACTGTCTGCATATTTTCACGCTCTACAGTGGTGGAGGTACTTGCATTTGTGATGTGTTGATGATGTCATCTCATGGCAATGCTGTGTGTAAACAGCTACTGCATCAAGGTGACAATGACCTCAACTGACCAACTAATGCAAATTAAATGACCCCACCATACAATGTGCAAAGCATCACATTTACTTTAATGGAGATTCAGATCAATAAACAGCCTAGCACAAAGTTATCACAGCAGCAACTGCTTTATCTTTCATCATGACAATCGATAATCAATAATAATCCACCAGGAATGTGCACTTGCATGCATGTGACTGGCCAACACAACACAACGCAACGCCAGATGACATCATGTTGTATTGCACCGGGTAATTTTTGTGAAATAAATCCCTTCAGGGGTCAGGAATCAGCTTTGCGTCACAACAATGACCTGCTCGCTGTACATTATCCCTTACTTGTTTGCCAGGAGCAGACTTACTTATAAACTATGACTTTATTACAGGACTGTAGCTTGTGTTAAAAGTAGGATTGGTAGTGTTTTTTGTTATATTTGTTTAAATTCTCATTACATTCCGAAAGCAATAAATAAATCAAATGCTCTGACAAAAAACAAAAACAAAAAGAATCCGGTATCTGTGGCTGTCGTAGGTCTGTAATAAACCTGTCCAAACATTACATTCAGCCCAAATGAAATGATTGGATGGATTACCTGCCTTCCTACCTGCCTGCTTACGTGACACTCTCTGCCCGTACACTCATTGCGCATCACCAGAGTCTTCCACAAGCTGCTAGTTTGACAGCTTTGAGTACTAACAATAGCCAAGTGCCAATATGTTTATGTTCATAATAATGAATGAGTGGCTTTGGAGGGAGACCTGAAGCGACGGACTGTCAGTGTTGCCGACTTGGCGACTTTTTCTCTAGATTTATGGATTTACTTTTTGATCTAGTGCTGCTACTTTCATTGGAAAAGAGTTGGCAACACTGGGCTCTGTTTTGTCAGCATTACCAACCCTACCTTTAAGTGACCTACTGTAACATGTTTTGTTTGATAAGGCTAGCGTTACAGACTTAGATCAACATAATAGAAACACAACATTTACACACACAGAGCACACATTAACCTGAACAGGGAAATGAGCTCTATATAGAAGAGATACCCTACAGCGCTGAGTAGAGAAGGAGAATTTTACTACATATAATTTACTACAAAGTCATATTGAATCCTATCTCCTTTGCAGTACTTTCATATATTATGTTGTTACTGGTCTTAATATAACGGCACTGTCAGCAGATGTGAAACAATCTGTAACATTTTACCTTTACATTGAAACTTTATATTGCCATTATTATGGAGCCTTTTAAAAGTAAGCCCCAATGCATTTTTTTTCTCACGTAGCAGCTGTTTAAACACCAACGGTGGGAACCTGAAGTTAAACCCGGGGGTTTAGAGTGGTTCACATTCCCGTAACAGAAATGGCTGTGTGTTTATCAAGCAATTCAGGGAAACAACCTTTGAATCATAAGGTTTTTATATAGAAGCCACGGATAAAGTGTGATGGTGTGTGTAAAGACCACAGACATCCCTCCCCAGCTGTGGTTAGAGTTTTTATGTATTGTTTACTTAGTTTCATAGAGGTTCTTATGAGGAGTCTCACACTCACTGGGTCTTATGTCATACAGTACTTGGAGGCAGGATAAGAGCCACTGGGTAAACAGAGCAGATGCCTTTGGATTCACACGTACAGCCAAAAGTTTTGCAGTACTTCTCAGTTCCTTAACATCACTTGTCTCTTACCTCTTACCATACCTTGTCCCTTACCATACAGGGATAGCAGCTCCAGACTTAAATAGAGATAGATAGATAGTAACTTTATTGATCCCCAAGCAGTTGGGGGTTTGGTGCCTTGCTTAAGGACACCTTGGCAGTGCCAAGAATCAAACTGGCAACTCTCCAGCTACCAGTTCACACTCAGTACTTGAACCGGCGACCTTACAGTTCCCAAGCCAAGTCCCTACGGACCGACCTACCGTTACCCCATCTCAACAAGTGTTGGACGGATTGCTATGAAGTTTGGTACAGTTACCCATGGTGCCCAGAGGATGAACCCTAATGACTTTTGTGATGATCTGAATTTTCTTTTAGTGCCACCAGCCATTCAAAGATCTCACACATCCAGCGAAATATCTCTTGACACAAAATCTTGTACAGACATTCACGGTCCCCAGAGGATAGATTCCACTGGCTTCAGTGACCCCCTGATGTGCTAATGTTAGCACACACAATGTAAATATACAGAGTTCCAGTAAGGCATCTGGCATCATCTGTATTCCAGTAGTGTGATAACGAACACAACAACCCAACAGCTACTGAAACATCCCCAGAAAACATATATTACAGTGTGTGTGTGTGTGTGTGTGAGTGTGTGTGTGTGTGTGTGTGTGTGTGTGTGTGAGGTGAGCTTTGTAGCCTTCCTACCATGTGTTTCCTGTTTTTTGCACCTTTTTTTCTGGTCTGACCAACCCCTGATCTCCCAGACGGGTTTCTCACACATGCACACACGCAAACAAGACACAACATAATTCACACTTCACCACACAGACAAACCACCGACGACACACTTTCCTGCTCGGAGCGGTCACCGGCTGAAATGTGTCACTTTGGGATGTTGTTTTCCAGAAGCTGCTGTTTCCTTCTTTCATGCTGTTTTTGGATTCACTGTGTTCCCTCCATCTATCCTGAGCGGTGGTTAGGTTGAGTGTGTGTCTTTTTGTATGTGTGCTGTTTTATTTGTTATGTTTTCTTTATTTTTTCTTTCTCTGGAATGACATGAGGAATGAGCAAGATCAGGTCTTTTTTACTATTATTATTATTACGAGAGATTTGTGTGTTTTTATGTGCTGTTTAATTTAACAGGGGCAGTGCACAATAATAGAAATTACTACAGTGAATGTGCAAGAGTTAGACAAATGGCTGTTTTCCATCTGTAGTCCCTGGATGCTACAACACCACCCTAAAATAAAAATTGAACAGCTATTGATAAAAGCATACAGAACAATAAAGAAAGACAAGATAGACGGGACAACATTCATTGCCAGTTCCAAATTGTGTATGCAGTCTGTGTCACTGCCAAACCACCTCTTGTCCAGGAAACCACCAGTTGCCTCCCTGGAGACACAGTGAGGAGCTTCACCTTGGGAGTTTCATGCTGCAGATTGCCAAATCCCTGCTGATCAACCTGTAGGAGTTATGCAGAGAGAGACCAGGACATGATTGGCAGCGTTGTGAGCACTGCCAACTCTGTTTGTTGCACAGGCTGAGTGAGATGCACTCACTGCCAGGAACTGAATCTGGGTGAAAGCAAGGGATAATTTTAGTACCATTTCCTCACAGCATGAAGGACCAGCGTGTAAATCCCAGAATTGGTCCAGCTGTTGGATGACTGTGGTTTGTGCTGCAGGTGTTTCTCCAGTCCCACAAAAGATCCATTGATTCAGATGGTAAATATATCCATTTACCATTTTCATTTATATTTATTTGATATAGTTTGTGCTTCTTTATCCCTACTATTAGTGTACATAAATTGTAATAATGGACACAATATCATCTTTCTACATCAGGGGTAGGTATCCTTAGGCAGTACAACCAGTGTCAGCCTAGCAATAAGTGTGAAAGAGAGTTTTTTGGAAATGTGGAAGTGCCTTCTCATCTGCATGCCAGATTATCTCTTGCACAGCCGTTGGCAGTTGTGCATCCTGTTATTTACATAGGCTGTACACAAGAGTAGTGTACAAGCGTAGTAGTCACCATGACGTCACCCATTGGTTTGTGGATTGCCGTTTAGAAGCCTCTAGTCTGGCACTTTGTCCATCGCCATCTTGGTATTTGGCCGTCACCATGTCTTTTTTTGCAACCAGAAGTGACATGAGAGGATGGAGCTAAGTACAACTGAACGCTGAATAAGTCATTTTCAATCGACCAAAAAGGTTATAATTAACTTTCATGAACCAAAAACACTGTGAAAGGGTTAAAGTTCAACGAAGAAAATATGGACAACTCCCAGACCGGACTCCGCCGTGGTAGTGATCTGTCAATCACAAGCTAGCCACGCCCTAAAGCATACCCTGCTTTATGGTCTATTTGACTCTAAATGGGACCATAATTTACTAAATGAACATCATGCTGTATTGAAGAAGACTTGAAACTAGAGATTGAGACCATAAACTCATGTTTACAATATATTTTAGTATATTTTTAAGTGTCTACAAATGGAGGCAATCTTGAAGACCTGACAATAATGACATGAAAATGTGAAGAGCGGTTAAGGGAAAGACAAGTCAGGTTAGTCCAATGAACATTTTAAATTTCATGTTGTTATATGTGGAATCAAATCACATGGAATAAACAGGAATCATGCCTGCGTTCTCGCTCATAGCTGCGACTCAACATCCAATAAAATGCCATCCAACTATGTGTGTGTGTGTGTGTGTGCGTGCGCGCATGCCAGAGATGATGCAGTAGTTTCACAAAGCAAACCCGACTAGAATACGTCACTTGGGAAGTAAAGCTCTTAATCTCATTTAAATGTGACTCAAATCTGTGTTTTCCTCTGTCCTGTTGATGTTTGCAGTTTTCTTTTTGCAGCGTTTGGTGTGTTGTTGTACGTGTGTATGTCTGTATGTCCCTATGCAAGTTTTCTGTGTTTATTTATTTATGCATGTTTTGTTTGTTACAGTAGTGTGTGTATGACTGTGTGTGTGTGTGTGTGTGTAGGTAAGCTCTTTAAGCTTGTGCACCAGGTAATTCAGGTAATTGAATAGTCTGTAAGAATAAAGTGTGCCATGAGGTTCCTGTGCCGCCAGAACAAACTCTTTTATTTAGCTAATACCTGCACACACACACACACACACACACACACGCACACACACACACACACACACACACACACACACACACACACACACACACACACACACGCACACACTGTACGCCCTCCACACAGACACAGTAGTAAATCACTTCCATCAAATTAAAGTGACTGCATGCGGCGCCTCAGGGCTTGTGTTATTTGTTTTTTCCGGTACCCCTCTCCCTCTTCCTTTCTCTCTCTGATCCCTTTGGCCTGTTCTCTTCCAATATGACACAGCTATAAATGTAATTTCCCAAACCTGACTTTTCAGGAACTAAGAAAAAAAAAATCAGATTTTTTTTTTGTGCTTGTCTCCATCCTTTTAGCGATCACATATAACTGAGTTTCATGCATCCAAGGGCCATAAAATATAGAAGCAGAAAGCACAATAAAACATCTCATTCAAGCAAAATTGTTATTATCTTTATTCTTCAAAAGCAACAGTATTATATCGTCGGTTGGAATAAATAGCCCGTCTCTGCAGCATTTCACAAAGATTTGCTCCTAGAATCATAATATGGAGAAGCTTGCGGCTTCCCAACACACAGAAAGACACACACCTCACTTCTCGACTTGCACTTAAAGTTAATCATTTATTTAATGGAACAGTTTGGATCTGAGAATGTCATTTTTATTGGACTATATTAAATGTGTGAGTGAAGACTCACAAGTACGACTGTCCTTTTTCTCCTTATGTCTGCAGATTCCTCACATACGGTGTTTCTCCATTATTCAAAAGAAATATCTAATATTCATACCTAAATGAAAGCTGTTCTATAATGTAGTGTGAAAGGGGGAGGGGGTAGATGGGAGCAAGGGACAAGGAGGGAAGGATGGAATTGGAGGTCAGGAAGCCCTGAGAGATGATGGTGTGTGTGTGTATTGTGGATGCTCGTGAGTGTTTGAGTGAATTTTGCAAATGAGAGATGAAAAAAAAAACTGCAGAACAGGAGAAGAAATAATGAGAGAAGCTAGGTTGAAGTCAAATCTTCACCCACGCATTTCTAAACAAACTCCACACACCTCTCATCCTCGGAGTCGAGGTGACCTGTGGTGTTTTCTAGTACCACAGCAACAAAAAAGTTGTTAACATTACTATTTGAATGGTGAAATTAGATGTTTTATTCATTGTGTTCGACATTGGCCAGAGAAAAAAAAGAAAGGACTGATCAACAGTGCTCCTTTCTTTCATATCTGCTACATGTCAGCTCAGTGTGTGCGTGTGATGTACTACAGTAGGGCAGCGCTGTCTCGCTACATCGTGTCTCAGTTATTCTCACCATTCTTTCCTACACGCCTCAATGATTTCATCAGCTCTCCTCCACCTCCTCATCATCTGTCTGTGTCGCTTTTTCCTCGTCTGACTGTCTATTTAAAATCCTCTTTTAAGTTTTTTTTTTCGCGGTTTGTGTCTACTTCAGTTCCCTTCGTTCTTCTCTCCAACTTGTCCTGTCCAGTCTTGTCTTTCTCTGTCAACTATAACCTATGTCTCGTTGTCTTCTAGTCAAGTCATCCAACCTTTTCCATCCCGAACACTGTCCAGGCTGATTAACTATGATGAGCCTCCACCCTAAATTACATCATGCTTTACGCTGAACTTTTTTTTTCTCTTGGCCGAATCTCACTACAAAAATAACCCAGCTTTCATTTTCGATGGACGGCAACATGCTGAGCTCATATTGGTACTAAATGTAAATGATTTGATAATATTGCATGATATAATTTTTCACATTACAGCAGCTGCAGAGACTGAGCACATGGCTTGAAAAGCAGGAGAATAAAAATAGATTTCTCTTAAGGGTTCCTTTTTCTGAGCTGTATCTAAATTGAACGATTGGTGAGCTAAGCTGTGCTTAAAGGGTCAGGTCACCCAAACTAAGAAAAGCATTTTCCCTTTTAATTCAATTTCCTCCATTCCCTCGCTGTTTTAATACAAAAGGTGTCCTTAAAAGATGTTGTCTTCTCCACCAGTGGTAATTTAGTAGCCTACCCTTAAAGGGACCCTTTTACAGTTAAAGGTCTTTCTACTCTCCCTGAGAAATACTAGTCAGTCTGTAAAGAAAACTGTATAATATTTAGCTATATTATTTGTTTTAACAGAAAGCCTGCATTACAAACTGGAAGTGTGGGTTTAAAAGAAGTGAACATAGGAGGCAGCTTGACCCATATGATGGATTAAAATCAGGATATCTCAGTCTCTGCTTCTGTGGTTTTGTCTATCCTTTTTAAAATCCGTCTTTTGTGAGTCCCCCAACTTTATGGATTTTTTTTGTATTATTTAAACTTGTATTCATTGGACTTTTTGGCCAGGCTAGTCGCTACTTTGTCTGTGTGCAGGTTGGGTACAGTGAATTTATCAGAGCATTTGACGACACTGATGAGAGCGATGTGAGAGTGAACCGAAACAAGGAGAGTTCCATCCATCCATTAATTTACTTCCGCTTATCCAGGGCCGGGTCACGGGGGCAGCAGGCTTAGTAGGGTATTCCAGACATCCCTCTCTCCAGCAATGTTTTCCTGGGGGATCCCGAGGCGTTCCCAGGCCAGACAAGATATATAATCTCTCCAGCGTGTTCTGGGTCTACCTAAGGGCCTCCTACCAGTTGGACATGCCAAGAAAACCTCTAAAGGGAGGTGTCCGGGAGGCATCCTAATCAGATACCCAATCCACCTCCGCTGGCTCCTTTCGAGGCGAAGGAGCAGCAGCTTCACTCTGAGCTCCCTCAGGATGTCTGAGCTCCTCACCCTATCTCTAAGGTTGAGCCCAGTTGCTCTACAGAGGAAGCTCATTTTGGCCATCCATGATCTCATTCTTTCGGTCACTACCCAAAGCTCATGACCATAGGTGAGGGTTGGTAGATGGACCGGTAAATCAAGATCTTTGTCTTCCGGCTCAGCTCCCTCTTCACCACAGTGGTGCAGTACAACGCCTGCATAACTGCTGCAGTCTGCAGTCCACAGTTTTCCGGCAGAGAACCATGGCCTCAGACTTAAAGGAAAGAAAAGTTGTGGCCCGAAAACCAAAATAATGAGCTGAAAGACGCCATAAAGCTCCATAGAGCTGAGGGGGACTGCAGAGTCTGGTGATAATTCTTTGTGGGTTCATCACACAGTGAGCGACACTTTTCTCATTACATGTAGTCATTTGATCCATTTTTAAACATGCATACATCTAAATGACACTTTAGTATAGCTACCATCAATGAGGCCTCTACTGTGCTTCCTCATGCTAGTATCCCACTTTCCTTTTGATCCAGTCATGTTTCCATGCACTTCTTTCTCTCATCCTCTGTGTCCCATGATGCTGCATTTGTCTTCCTTATCAGGACAAATCACCACAGCTGTTACCCGGGAAACCAGGAAATGAAACCATAAAAGATGGAAGGGAAACATTTGAGGAGCTTTATTCAAACCACTGTCACAATATCTCTCTCGTGTTTCCCTCTATCTTCTTATATCTTTTATATCCCCATTTGTCGTTTCCCATTTTTCCCTTTCTCTGATGGTGTTACTGTAAGTGCATATCTGGAAGCAGTGTTAAAGGGACTGTAGATTTTCAATCTTACCGTCATATATTAGTCATGGGGGTGGCCTCTAACATACATAATACCTTCCAGCGCTCACTGTGCTTCTCAAACCATTTTCATATCTCTTTCTTTGGTCGATGGTTGAGGGCAGAGCTTGACAATTTACTCTGGGAGACTAGCTGCATATTAAAGGAGTGTGTGCTACAGAGGAGGTTATTTTTGAGGAATTACTTTTGAAGACTAACTTGTTAGGCTGCCACCTAATTGCCACCTTCAACGTTTAAAGCTTCACCAATCAATATCTTTATATTAAGAAAAAAAGGAAACATGAGGACAGCGTAATCTGTAGAACAAAGCAAGTTGACATTGTGTGTGTGTGTGTGTTTGCCCGCAAGGAAAAGACAAGAAGCTGCTGACTGACACAAAAACAACCTTGTAGGAATGATGGGTTCAAACATATAGCAAGAATCCCCGCCCCCCTCTTTCTCTCTCTCTGTCTCTTCATATTTACTCTTCACTTTTTTAACCATAATCTTAATTCTGCTCACTCTTGTTTATCTCACTGGATGTTTCTTATTCAGTCTTTCTCGTCTCCATGGGGACCGAGAGAAGGCTACTGTGTTTTGATGAGTCTCTCTCTTTTAGAAAAACTCAAGAACTAGTCAGTGATGGAGTGATGGAGGAAAGGATGGACAGAGAGATGGATGGATGGATGAATTGACGGACAAATGACCTGGGATGTGATTGGCTGGCTGTACAAGGGAGACTGCTGTAACAGCACAGGAAGGGTTGCCACAGTAACGGCAGTGACAGGAAACAGCCTTGAGAGATATAGAAAAGGACTTGAATGAAAAGGCATGGGTAGTAATATATTCATTTGAAACAGTATGTGGATCAATGTCATCATAATCTTTTTAATTTCCGTTTATTTATTTTGTTAACAATATGTTTATTGAGATTTTCCATTTTCTTCCCCACAACAAAATATACAATACAATCAATACAAACCGCATCAGACCCCTCCAAAATGTCCATAATGGACAACTAAAGGAGAAAGAAAAAAAATGAAAAAGTACAAGAGATAGACATACTAACAGGATAGTGCATGCAGTATATTATTCTCTTAAATAATGTTGCAGTGCACTCAGGCTTTTTGTGGTTAATCCAGACTTTGAGTAGTTTATAGAACCATCATCAGTTTTTTGACCATGTGGCTAATACTGTGTCCATGTAGTGTGTCATAAACGTCATAAATAACCTGATTCTGACTTGTAAATGGAGTTTACGTCAACATCCATGTTGTTATTATGACGGGAAAACTCAAATTGTTCAGAGTGTCTTGATATATCCAACTTGGCGATTAATGATACGGAAACTAATATTGTGGCGTCTTGTCAGCCAAAGTTTGTTGTTTAACGTAATCAAACCAACATTTAATGAATGTTGTGCTATGTATATTATCAATGCACAGTGTTTTCAGCCAGGCTCCAGGGATGGCAATGTTGGTCCACCACTTTGGTCCAGACTGTGATATCTCAACAACTGCTGGATGGATTGCCAAGAAACTAAAAGGTAACCCACAATTTGGGAAACTGAGGATAGGTTTTCGGGCAGCGAGTCTCACAAGAGTTTTTGCACATTTCTGCAAATTTTTGCAATTTGCTGGTTACCTTCTAGACATGACCCTGGAGCATGAAGCCTCCCGACTTTGGTGATCCCCTGATTTTCCTCTGGTAACAACTATCTGGTTGATATTTTAGTTTTATTAGTGAAACGTCTGGAGAACTACTGGGTGGATTGCCAAGAAATTTGCTAAAGTCATACATGGTGCCCAGAGGATGAATCATAAAAACTTTGGTGCTCCCCTTTTTTTGTAGAATCATCATCAGGTCAGATTTTCTACTTGTCCAAGGCTTACTTTGGTTTCTGACCAAATTCCCGCGAATGACATTCCCATCAGCCTCGGCTTTGTGTTTAGTGCTACTTATAGCATGTTAAACTAAGATCCTGAACACAGTAAACATTATACCCACTCAACATCAACATGTTAACAGTGTCATAATGAGCGTGTTGTAAACCTGGACCAATGCTGTTTCCCAACAGAATGGCAATGAAAAGGTCTACGTATAGCCTCATAGAGCCACTAGCATGACTAAACAGTAGACTTTCAGTCTTCTTAACTCTCACACAACAAAAGATACAATCATACAACCATGTTCAGTGATCCGCTGATGTAAATGCTCGCCAAGTCAACAAAATGGGAACGTGTCCAATCTCCATCCCATATGATGTGAATGCAAAACCAGCTGAATCGCTGCCCATATCTCTAATCTTTCAGCGATACACAATGAAATGTAAATTCAGTCTGATTATCAGGCTACCTGAATCGTTCCCATGTGGGTGGGCGGGTGCTGACTCACAGGATCAAAGCGTTGTAAAGGTGCTGCTGCACACTCGAGAAGCAAAACAGTGTTTTTGGAAGATTATAATTGGGAGACATTTGACTGGTGCAATAATGACCTCTCCTTAATTTACCACTGATACATTGGTCTTAAAAGCACATCTCTGGTTTCCATGGTGACCCGTGTGCTCCGTGTGTTGTGTGCTAGGATGTGTCTGACAGCAATAACCTCATTGTTCTGCCTCCAAACTCTTTCTTCTTCATGCTCTCTGTGCTTGTGTTCATAATGAGTTACTTCTGTCCCAGTTTCTCTCTACAACTCTCTTTCCATCCACTGAATCAGCACACATTTCCTATTACACTCTACAGGTGATCAAACAGGCAGTTTTCCCATATTTTCATCTGATAAAAGCCTTTTTTTGGTGAGAAAAAAAATCAAAGCACTGGAGGCAGTGATGCTAGAAACACTTTATTTATCAAGACCAACCAGCTGATATTTTTAATAAAACAATAGAGAAAGACACAATAAATTATTTAAGTAAAGCATACAGTTTTCGTCACGAATATTTTTTCTGAATACAGCAAATCAGTTTCTTTTGCTAAAACTAAACAACTTTTCTCTGAGTTGAAAACACGACAGTACAATCCCCACATCATCAGAAGAAGGAAACCACATCTTATTCAAAGCATGATAATCTGAAAGGTGTCCAACGTGGGGTTTTGACGCTCTTAGTTGAAGTAAAATGGACCAACAAACTAACATCCAAACAATTACACAAGCAGGTTTAAATGTCTGAACTTGAAATACATGTGGTTATATTGTAAAGGACTGGAGGAGAAAACAAACCAGTTATGAGGAAAAAAGAGGAATGTCACTTCGGAGCATGCAACAATGGAATGTGCTGATAACGCCAGCGAACTGGCAGACACAGGATGCACACGCACCCACACAAACACACACACACACAAACACACAGATTCCACAAAAGCTCTCACTAGAGTAACTATAAATTTTTCAACAAAGCATCTTGGAAAATGACACGTTACCTAATCACCATCTGGCTCGTTAGCTACTGGAAATATAACGGGGTAATTTACCTGCCAACTTCTGTGAAATTTGAACAAATCACCCGCTCTGTGCGAGCTTTGTGTTTATCTTTGTGTTTCAAAATGCCACACACAGGAATGAAAGCAACTTTTCTCGCTGGAGAACAGAAGACAAAAGCTTAACAGCAAAGTGAAGCTGCTTTCTAAGATGAACTGCAGCCAAAAACAACTTTATGTGTGTGTGTTTGGGGGGTAAATTACTTGGAATGTGACTACCGCACAACCTTTTTTGGAATATTTAAGAGTGTTTTGTCTCCCTCATCTGCCAAATAAAACCTGTGACTTACAGTACACACATAAAACACATAAAAGCGCCGCCGGCACACAGCTGATCTGGTTTCACTGTGACCGAAGAATCGTCTCGGTGTCCGGTTATTCTTTTTTTTATTTTTTATTTTATTCTTTAGAACAAAAGTAGTGCGTAAAATCCCATTTTCTCTGTAAATCCGGCCTGTAAGCGGGCCTGAGCGTGTGACACATGGGAGGGTGGTCGATGGAGAGATGACTGATGACAGCGTCTTTTGTTTCTCACAGCTGTGTCATGTGTTTGGAAATGATAAGCAGTTACTTTGAATTCTTGCTCTATTGCTTTGATACCTACACATACACACACACACACACTTGCACGCACAGTCGCATGCCGACCATTCCCATGCTTGTATTGGCTGCCAGCTCTCACAGACTGTTGGTAACCCTCCACCCCTTAAACAAAAGGACCTCTTCCTGAGCTGTAACAGGCACACACACGAGTATCAGTTGTTATTTTCAGAACATTACTCTAATTCCCACACATCTCTTTCCCACTGTGGTGTTGCTGCAGACATGCAAAGCAGTGGGTCAGATTGTGCTATACATGTGAGCATCTTCGTGAGGGGAAAAAAGCAGCTTGACACAAAAAAATCTGAATATATGAACATGCTGATTGAAACCGCTGAAGTAGCTGCAAAATTCATGTTGTATATCTTGAAAGTGGCTCCTCTCTCATCTCTCATCCAGAAGTGCTGGTAATCTACGAATAGGCGGCTTGATTGTCCCTTTTTTTCTGTGAGCCCAGAGACTCTCTTTCCTCTTACAGTATGCGCTCAGGGTCTGAGGATCACGGTTTTATCCGTGTTAGCAGAATTCCAGTTTGCGGTTGGAATGCCAGGAACGCTCAGAAAACGGCGCAGCAGCCCGATCTGACGTCTCCTTTGATGTGTTAAGAGAGTGAGCGATGAAGGGAGTGTGTGCTTCAGAAAGAGAGAGAGAGAGAGAGAGAGAGAGATGGAGTCAGTGAGAGAGAAAGAAAGAGCAGGAAGCATACAGATGGAAGGACAGACAAAGGGAAGCGTGCATATATGCAGACAGGAATGTGTGCAAAACAAAGGAGGGCTTCGCTGGAAAATAGAGCAGTGAATAATTCAGTATAAATAACTACAATTTTTGTCTTTATAGGAGCAGAAGCTTAGAAGTGAATGTGTGTTAGTGTGCAATTCAGATGTGGAGGGTTGTGGTTAGCTTAATTTCACATCAAGATAAAGTGTTATTTTGGTTTACACTTGTTCCAACCCCTCTCCCTCCCTCCTTCTGTCTGACGCTCACTCATCTCAGCATGCTCCTGGCACTAGAAGTGCCGGAAGTTTCTATAAACACTCTTTTTATAACACGAAGAAACGCAAATACATACAGACGAAATAGGAATAAAAAAAACTGTTTACACAGGTTGTCAATTAAATTTCAATCAACTTGGCATCCATTAAACTCCTTAAATCCAAATGTAAATGTAAGTTTGATACAATATTGGTGTTATTTTTTTCATAGTGTGGTATGGTAATTTTTTTTTTTGTATTCCAAAGAATCTCTCGTGTTTTGTCTTTTGGAGGAAAAAAGTTTTGAAACAGAGAAAATTTAGACTCCCAAGTTGCAGGAAAGTTAAATAACAAATGTGTTTTACAAGTTTGGCCTGTGTACAGAGGAAGCTGGTTTACTTGGAAGAACAAAAGTCACTGGTGTTTGCTACAGTTTGCCAGTCAAATTGTTGCCTCCTTCTTTGCTGCACGTGTGTCTGCGTTGCTGTAATTACATGAAGTCCGTTGCAAAAAAATAGATAAAAGAAGAACTCGTCCAACAGTTCCAGATGCATCATGTGTCCGTCTGGGAGTGTCAGCGAGGGGGCTGGGAGGGACACGCACACTCGCACTTTTCGTGGTGCGTGAGGAAAATCTCCTCTATGACCCAGCGCACCCGCGGCCTCCGATGGCGCTGATGCAGAGTGGCCTCTGGGGCATACTTCAGCACCTAGAAGAAGACAGCAAGGATGAACACTGGGCATTAATAATATAGCACAACATCCATTCAATTTGGATTTAACCACAAACTTTGGCTGACATGAGGCATCCGTATTTGTTTCCGTATTATTAAGTTGGATATATCAAGACATCCAGAACAATTCGTTCTTGTTTTTAATGTGATTTGCCGATAAAATGGTGTCTATGTCAGTACCCTGGTGTGCGCTGGAGTTTTGATTTCTTTTGATATCTTTTGGTTTATTGTGGTTCACGCTGAGCCAGCTGCACCCAGGAGAGAAGCATTACTGGGGAGAATAGAAGCACCGCTGTGCACGGGGTAGCTTCAGTTTTTTGGAACATTTAGAACAGTTGAGTTTTCCAGTCATAATAACAACATGAATGTTGACGTAGGGCTCGATGATTATCGGTAGGTGTTGAAAATACTTTACCGTCTCATTGTAGTTGATGACAATAAATCCAATTTGAAAGAAGAGAAAATAATGTGAAGCTGATGTAAAGTCTGTTTTGGAGAATAAAAAACTTGACACTGAAGCAAGCAAAGTACGTCAAAATATAGATTAGATAGCAAGCGAGGTTTCGAAGAATGCAGTGGTGTTCTGTGAAACTCTGGGGGCCATGACACAACAATTTTCCGTCCACCCTTCATCTCGTTAATCATACGTGACCACACTGGAATTCCTGTATTATTTTAACATTCATTCATTCGTATTTGTTTTTAACTTGGAGCTGGAGCCCTTCCCAGTAGGGAAACATCCAGGACATGTTGCCAAAGGGACTGACTGCTGACTGTGCAAAGAGAAAACAGTATATAGCATCTTAGAAAACATATTGTACCAAACATCAGTACTATACTTAAGTACAATTTTGACATACTTGTACTTTAATTGAGTATTTCCATTTTCTGCTACTTTATACTTCTACTCCACTAAATTTCAGAAGGAAATATTGTACTTTTTAACTCCACAACTGTTGTTTGACACATAAAAAACACGTTATTTAACCTGTACAGACAGATTACACATATGCATAGACCGATATAATACCGGATGCTCTTTACATTTTAACCAGAAGTACTCAGATACTACGAAATACCACAGTTTAAACATACTCCATTACAAGCAAAATTAAAACAAATTAAGAATGTTACTTAAGTAAAAGTCAGAAGTTTTATCAGCAACATGTACTTAAATTGTCAAAAGTAAAAGTACTCATTATGCAGAATGGCTCCTTTCACAGTATTATATTTATTATCGAATTATTATTATTCTGTTACTCACATACATGAGCATTTTAATGTTGTAGTTCCTCAATGTGGATACTTGTAGATTATAGCACTGCATTATATCATATAAGAATATAATGTGTGTGTAGAAATCTAAAGAAGCACAGAATAAAATACAAATATTGAAGTAAAATACAAGTATGTCAAAATTGTAATTAAGTACAGTACTTGAGTAAATGTTACATTCCACCACTGGTTTTTATGTCAAAACGTTTGCATGTTGTGGTTTTAAACAAAAGTTGGATCATTATTTAGAAATGTGGAGCCAAAAAAAAGAGGTTCTGTTTACACTGAGTCTCTAAAAGTACAATGAAATTGATTTTATAGTTGGAATTAGTCACTATAATTGACTTTGTTGCAGATGGCCAGATTGTTCGCAGGTGCCACTACCAATGTGAAAATGGAGTGGAAGTACAAATTGTTCCACAACTGATGCAGTCAATTTGTCCTCCAAAGCTCAGTGAAAGCAAGGCTGCTTGTGATTTATGTCAGGAGGACTTCCCGGCACTGAAACAATAGTGTGTGTAATAATGTGTTTCTTTAGAAGTTAAGTCAGAGAAGGAAGCAGTGAGGAGAGAGGCGAGAAGAGGCGAGGAGAGGAGGATGGAAATCTCTCACAAACACACACTAGCACATGCTCATGAGAACATGCAAGCAGTTTTTACATGTACAGTATAACAAACACCTTTTTCATGCTCGCATACACAGTGTCTTACATACACATAGCACAATTACAACCCAAATCCCACTTTTGTCTAAATTTCCATTGTTTGATTTTTGAACAGCGAGAGAGAGAGAGACAGAGAGAGCGCCCTGCGGACCATGTTTCAATAATGAAGCTATACGAGAACAAAGGCACAAAGCGATGGAGGGAAGAGAGAGAAAAGAATGAATGACAGGCTTAAAGAACAAGAATGGTGCATTGCAAAGGGATAAATTGAAAATGGGAATTGGGGGGAGAATGAAAGGATGATGGGAGCCCAGAGAGACAGAGAGAGTGATAGAATGCTAACAATGCGCTGAGAGAGATACGGCGAGATTGGAGAGAGGCAGACGGAGGCCGACATGGAAACGAATGGAGGAAAAGGAGCAGGGAGAAATTGTGAGGCTGTTGGTGCAGTGCTGCTTCATTGTTGATGCGGCGCCTGCCTCTGCTGCACGCCCAGTATCTCTCTCTTTCTCACTCACTCGCTTACTTACACACCATCTTTTTAGCCCCTTTCAGGCACGCACCTAAAATGTGCTGGAAATTTGACATGTCAGTCTCATGTTTGCCGCCGCATCACTTTTCTGTCACACTTCCAGCACAGCTCAAGTGTAAATTGATCCAATACCAATGCATTATGCACAGAAATAAAGGCTTTTACTATAGGGCTGATGATTTTGAAAAAATATATATAGTTGTGATTATTTTGACTGATATTGCTATTGCAATATGATTAGCGATATTAGAGTGAATGATCATTTTTACATCATTATTCTCATTTCATTTTTTATATTTAGTGCAAAGAGACATAACAAGTGATGAGTCCTTTGATTTGGGGGGTGTGTATGTGGGTGAGAGGATGTACATCTGTTTGTTATGTGGTATCCACTGTTTGGGTGTGTGTGGGTGTGCGTGTAGGTATGAGTGCAGAGGAGAAATTAGTGGTGGTAAGGGGTTGAGCGAGAGAGAGAGAGAGAGAAAAAATAAATAAAGATAAAAAGTGGGTTATGAGTGGGAGGGCGGAAATAAATCAGTTTTTTTTTCATTGAAAAACATATTAAAATGATTATTTAGATAGATTAGTGATTTTTCAGGGATCTGTACCAAACAAAGATGTTTTCTTAAGTCTGTAGAATATGATGTGTTGGCCCGGACATCAGCAGCACCACGATATTGCATTTAAAATGGTATTTTGACACACATTTCACCTTGAACAAATATTCAGCCTTCTGCCGTTTGAAAATGGCCGAAGGCTGAATATTTGTGGTATGATTGCTACCATTGTTGTATGTTCTGGCCCCGGTTAAACCCTTTGTAAAACATGAACAATACATACAGAGAATGAATACCATAGAACTTCCTTTTATCATCTAGTTTGACAGATTTTCGGTGTAAAAATTGCCAAATAGCACCTACCTGATCGGTACTGCGCATGTGCAACTCTCAACAGAGATGAGAAAGAAGCGAGATGGCTCACACGTCATCATCGATTTCGGACGCAGTGATTGTTTTTTCCGGAGCGGACGGTGGAAGTAGCTAACGAGTGAGCCATCTCACTTCTTTCTCATCTCTGTTAAAAGTTGCACATGCGCAGTACTGATCGGGCAGGATGTATGGATCGGGTAGGGATTGACATGTGTTGTTGTTGTTGTTCCTGTGTAGTCTATATGAGCTGATAAATGATATAACGCGATATTGGATCGTACTCGCCGATACGCGATGCAGCATTTTAGGCTGTATCGAGGGCATTTCTGATATCGGTATCGGAACAACTCTAGAAAAAAGCCTGTAAAACAACACAATAATCATCAGGCATCAGTTACCCTAAACCTCCGTGCTTACAGTATGAATATCTAACAAATGATTAACATACTAAATGTCAACAAATGGGAATGCTTCAGCACGGTCAGAGGTCCACTACTAATACTTAAGACGTTGTTTTAAAATCACTAATAATGGAGAGAACTTCCATTCGTCCTTCATATCATTACTGTTCGAGTGATTCTTTGACAGGTCCACCGGTGTGTCTTCATGTTATAAGACCTACCTCGTGTAGTTTGAGTGTCGTCTTGGAGGCCTGACAGGAGCAGCCGTTGTTCCAGTTCTCAGTTCCGCAGCCACAGTTGCCTCCGCAGCGTTTGACCAACAGACATCGAGGGAAGAAGACGGCGTTGGTGGCCCTCAGCTCCTCGCGCAGGTTCACCGAGTAGTTGCGAGGCGTACAGCTGTACCGCTTGACGTCGTCATAGAGACGGTTCAGATCAACTGGACAGTGAGTGAGAAAAAGGAGAGAAAATAAGTCATTAGTTGGGTTCTTGTTGTTTTTATGTTCCCTCTTTTCTGTGGTGGCTTTGGACTGCACTGAAGGAAGGGTGAGAAATAATTTATTATTGCTGGTTTATTGCTTCGTATCATCATTAATATAAATGTGTGACAAGTTGGAAACAGATGGGAGAATGAAACGGGAGGGGTTGGGGGAGCAAAGTAGCTGTAATTCACACTAAAAAATATGCTCAATATTGATTGAATGAAAATGGTTGGAAGGCAGAGAGAGACTATTAGATATGAGTACAATTGCAACAACAATTGACTGGAACAGATGGAGAGAAGAGAGAGAACCAGAAGACGAAGCAGAGGCCATTAATTGATTGTAGATTGAATGTATTGACCGCAGTCTTTCTTCATGTCCTCACTTTGGAGAAAATCACCTCGTTTGTGCACATAGGACCTTTGTTCATTGGCTTCCTGCAACGCTCCAAACTAATTTAAAGAGAAGCAAAGGGATTAGAGACCACTGACTGAATGACAGATGTGCTTATGTTGCTCAGCACAAGGAGAGTCTGAGGCCAAACTGTAGCAGGTTTTGAAGTGGTTGAATGTTTGTAAAGATTACAAAGATATATTTTCAATGTGACTATGGGAACCAGAACAATCATCTCACGCATTTCCAATGATTTTCTAGCATGAGGGACAAATGAAGGAGTGAAGGAGACCAAGAATGTGTCTTCTGTGTATACACTTTGTAGTGTGGGAGCACTTTATATTGCTCATATTTTCAGGGTTGGAAGGGTGACTTTAAAAATCTATTCCGATACAATTACTAATTACTAGGACTGTCAATCGATTAAAATATTCAATTGCGATTAATCACATGATTGTTGATGATTAATGATTGGTTGGTACCAATGGATTTTGAACATTTTCTGGTTTCATATGATGCCAGTATCTTCACTCTAGCTTTAAAATTGAGCCCGGTACAGCCTCTGGAAGATCGATTGCATTAATGCGTTAAAGAAATTAGTGGCGTTAAAACTAATTTGCGATAACGGGGTATTATCGTGTTAAGTTTGACAGCCCTAATTACCTGTTAAAAATGTATTCGGTACCCTAAACAAAGCATCACAATATTAAAGTAAAGTAACTTGATTACTTTCCATTACTTTTGGATGAACTCAATGCCAAATATGCAAATAAAGACAAGAGAAAAGAAAAATGCTGACATTTTGCCATTATTGTGTATTTAAAGCAGAAAAGGGGAACAACATCACGGTACA
Source organism: Sebastes fasciatus (assembly GCF_043250625.1). Taxonomy (NCBI): domain Eukaryota; kingdom Metazoa; phylum Chordata; class Actinopteri; order Perciformes; family Sebastidae; genus Sebastes; species Sebastes fasciatus. The sequence goes on from NC_133801.1 coordinate 15,600,148, forward strand.
GTGTAAGTTCTGCTTTCCAGTGGTTCGCTCATTTTATAAGAACCGTCTTTTCACGCTGGGATGCCTCTTGGCAAAAAGAATAGTCTCAATGAACTGGAACTGGAAACCGTACTGCTTTGCGATAGATATCTTGCATCTTTTATCTCTAACATAAGAGGCCATTGTGTGAGACTTGTGTTGTAATGTGTGCGTATGTGCATGGTAGTATATTGTTCTTATTTTAAAATGCATTTAATAATCCCATTTTTTACTAAATGTATCACTAATCTGATGTATATCTTTTCTTATGTAACTGTAACGGATTACAGTTCGCTTTTTTTTGGTATCCTAATTACATAACGCCGTTCCATGTAATCCGTTACTCCCCAAGCCGGCTCATATTCTGCAGAGTGGCCACAGATAGTTTGAAGTACAGACAAGACAGAAAATCTAAAAAAGAGATGAGAGGAAGAATAGAAAAGGAAGAAGAGCAACAATCAGCTGCAGATTGACTGCTATCATCACTGAGGTCATCAGCAGGATCATCACCACACTATCCATACGGAGGGTGGCGATTACTCAAGGCCATTGAACCAGTGTTTCAATGCTTCACTTAAATGCACAACTGAGTCACTCTACTCTGGATAAAAGAAACACTGACGTTTTAAAACCTAAAATCTCAATGGAATGAGTTGATTTCACTTGTGTGCAGATTCATCTGCTTGTTGAAAAAGAAAAGTTGTCAAAGTTATACATTTTAACACTAGTTCTATGAGTATGAATGAAGCCCTATCAAGCTCTATCCTTGTCTTTCCCCCATAATAGCTGCCTGTAACTGGACAAAAAAAACTGGAGAAACATGATGTCACTATTCAGTTGTGACCTGTGTATAAATTCCAGTAATGAGGCAGCATTTATGTGAAAACACACACCATTGTTTAGCACATTGCAGTTGTTCTTTTAAAGCACGGATGAAAAATAAGTATTTCAGAAGCCTATTCATTCTGTAAATAGACTCTATACGTAGGAGCCCTTTGGGGATGGGGAAGGCAAGACCTCACTCAAAACAGCTTGAGTGACATTATTACACCGTACCAAAGCAGGCCTATACCACATTAGGTATGTCACAGTAAACTGGATTAGATTGCATTTTTAAGAAAATGTAACATTACATTTGAGGATTGTGAGGCAAGATCCATCAATCAACATGAACTTTACTGAATACAGCTTTTACTGTATAACTGAATTTTGCTCTCAAAAAACAGCCATTAATGGACGGTATAAGCTGAACTCATTCATGCTATTTGTTCACTCTGGTTTCATTTATTTACTATACTAATAAAAAAAGTGTGTAAAATGTTAAGGACATACCCTTAATGGTACCTATGGTTAAGAAGTGACATCCTTGAGGACCGTGGGAGGCGCCCACTCCCGTGGACACATAGACACGGTCTGGCGCTTCAATACCTGCAGAAACCACTTTCGGAGAGGGTGACTGAGCAACTTCTTAGCAAAAGCATCATGACAAGAAGAAATCACTGATGCGTTCACCTGGAATGCAACTGTCCATAAGAAAGAGGCCAAAAAGCACTAAACAGAGTAGTGGATAGAGCTTGACCTTTAGGCAGTGATGATGGACTGAGCCTATGCACGCTGGATACTATTCATTCAGGACTCATACCATGGGTTGCTGTCCAAGTATTGGCATCTGCTTGCTGCACTGGGTCCCCAAAACACCGGGGTTAAAGTGGCAGCATCACCAATTGTTTTTCTTTTGCATATCATGGCTCCACTCTCCATTTAGGAGCTATCAGAATGAGTGAATGACTCTACCCAGACCCTGGCCAAGCCCTGTACACCCTCTGCAGCTTGATCTGCTCCCAGACGAAAATTAAGACAACAGAGCAAGCAGCGTGGAGACAAGCCCCCAGGAGGAGTGCCAGGCTTTGAAGCAGATTTCCGTAGTGGCCAAACGGGGGTACTACAACTTCTGTGTCTGTCACTGTCTGTAACTCAGCAGATCATTTTTTTTTTTAGGTAAATCAACTTCACAAATTTCTAGTTATTTTCCTTCCTTCATGTGAATGAGCCCCAGACAGAGGGCTGGGAGGCGGAGTTGAAGAAAACGCTACTGCGCCTACTCTATGGGCCCAATGGATGCGGAAGATCACCGGAAGATAAGAGTATCTTATCAATTCGGGAGTCGAGCCATTTTGGCTTTATGCGCCACTGAGCAACTCTCATAGGAATGAACGGGAGCCTGCCTACAACGTTGTAGCCAGTTCTCTTTATACATTATGAGACTGAAAGAAAAAAGAAGCAGGGTTTGGATATGAGGGCCATTTCTACAGCCAGTACAGGGTGGAGTTGATTGTTTGATTCGTTTTTGAAAAAGCATGTAGAGCCAAATAAAGGGTGAAATGGGATAATCCTTTCTTGAAAGAAGTCATTACTAGATTGTCACTTCATTGAAGTGCAATGGGCATTTACGACCCAATACAAGAATAAAGGACTTGTTGAAATCAATATTCACTGTGAACTACAGTACAGCTACAGTACTACTTGGTGAGATTGGCTTGCATTGGCTTGTCTCTTAAGATGTGCTGCAATAATGCAACAATAAAGATCATTCATACAATGGAAATAGCATGTCCTCAGCATTAGTATAACAATGACGAATTTGCTTGACGTACAATACTGTGTGTGAGAGAGAGAAACCAAAGCAGCGGGGTCAAGGGAAGCCTAATGGCATTGATAATCAATAAGCAATTGTTCACAAAAAGAAATCTTTGCTGTGGGGGTTTCCATTCATGGTACAAAGCATTTGGTAACCCAATGAACAACAATGAAGAGAGAAGAGCAGGCGGTATAATCAGTTGCTTTGGTAATACATGGTAGTGCACCATTTATATTGACAACATTGATTTGTGGTTCCATCTACAGTAAGTGGTAAAATTGCTCATGTTCACAGCATGTGTTTTTAGGCCTCTTTTCAGTTGCATGGTAAGATGACATACAAATATTAGATACAATAGGCATAAAGAAAAGCAGAGAGCGACTGTGTGTGCATGTTTCTGTGTGAGAGGTGTTGTGTTTGTGTTTGCACGCTCCTCTGAAATCCCTGCATTCTGTCTTAGAGACAGTTGCTGTGTGCACATCTGCTATACAGTCGGCTAAATGAAAACGGGGTTATGTCTGCATTTGTGTGAGTATTAACAGGTTAAATGAGGACAACTGATTCAAAGAGCGTGTCTGTGTCACTTTAATGCAAAATCTGAGAATTTATTAGTGTGTATTTTGGAGAAGTGGTGACATAACATTTAGGTTCTCAACAATCTGCTCATTTGCATAGAAATGATGAGAAAACTATAAAAAAATTATAATTTGCTGCTCTATTATAATAATAATAATGAAACTCTGCTGTACAACCTGATTTAAACCTGATCATTACAGCTACAGGGTAGCTTTATATAAATATGTATTGTAAATATTTTTTTATATATTGTTTCTATCGTGATGTCAAAATGTTTTTTGGTTAACAGATAACTAAAATAATCTATGGAGAATATGAAAAGCACCATTTTGAAAAATAACATCATATGCGTGTCTCAATAACAACAACACCTTCATAAGCTTTATGGAATATGAATTAAAAAATTTATAGAACTGCAATGCAGGATATGCTTCAGGATATAGCAATGTTGTCTCAGGTTAAACTGTCAGAATGATGTATATCCTGCTGCTGTATATGCAGTATTCATTCATGTTTTTTTTGCAAAATGCAAGATTTTGTGTTGCACATTTGACATTAAAGAATTACAATTGCAATGTTACAAACAACCACAGGTCCAATAACAACTGCCTTAACTAATCTATGGTGTAACATGGAGTAGGTATTACAAATTCATCTCATCATTTAGGACTACACTGAATATATGTTTGTTTACGCCTCAAAAGGAGCTGGTACAAAAGCACAGTGCGTTACCCGCCACTGTTTTGGCTCAATGCTGCCTTATAACACCAAATGCAGGGGACAGCAGGTACAGTGTGCGTGGGGGCAAGGTGTGTATTTATACTGTATTAGTGAGGACGAAGGCATATGTCATGTGTGAATGTACTGTATGTGTGTGTGTGCATGTGCTTGCAGGGCCGAGCTTGCGTCTCTTTAAGGGGAATAAGTGTAATCTCTGAAAAGCAGTGGCGTGGAACCCTGTCAGGGAGTGTGGATGAGAAAAAGACAGACAAAGACTGAGAGTGTGAGAATGACTGTCACTCACAGAGCCACCAACAAGTGCGTGAAAATGATTGAATATATTCTGCCCTAAAGTTTTAGATGGGGGGGGGTTGTATTATTATGTTTTATGTAAACTTATTTAAGTGTTAGTTACTTGGATTTAAACCTGTCCCAATTAATATTCTGATTTGACTTAGTGTCCTTCTTGGGAACAAAGGTGGGTGTAAGGTACTGAGTGTGTGCGTCTTAATGAAAACAAAGCTAAGCTGCTGACTGTGGCATATTTCTGCTCCGCTGCACTGGTTGAATTTCCAATTAGAGAGAGCTCCGGCTGTACAAAGACCTGCAGCACCTATGCACCTTTCTGTAGTGCTGCAACACGCACAAACTCCCCCATATATGGAGCCTTCTAATGCGAGCCGAGCACACACATGCACTGATAAATAGAGATGGATTTGCTGTCAAGCCCAAACGTTTACTAAGGAGCAGGAGAGCGCCTCGGGTAGAAAGTACAGGAGAGAGAGAGGGATACGGAGACACAGGTGAGAGAGAGAGTAAGGGTCGAAAGCATTTGGGTCTGTTGCTTGAATGCTTGAATGCTTCTATACTGTAGAACACGCTCCCATGATCGTGTGATGTGTGTGTAATAAGCGTGCCAAGACATCGGCTATCTCTGTGCATTTTAGGGATAAAAAAATCAATTGCCTCGGTGAATCCAGGTTGTTGGCACTGACTTAATAGTAAAGAGCTGCCTTGAACCGCTGGTCCTGTTTCACCTTATATCTGCCACTGACTCACTTTTTGACCAGCTACAGGGCAAACTACTCATTTGATGATGCAACAACTTAGTCAGGCTACGTTGTGTTATTGCATCATAATATGAGCAGGAGCTGGTTGCTTTTATATTTCCAGAAAACTAGAAAGCCTATTTTCATTTATATATATATATATATATATCTCTTTTAAAGGTCACATATTATACTCCATTTAAACTAGTTATTATAGGTCTCAGACACCTCCAAACCATGTCTCTGAAGTTTTTTTTTCAAAAAAACAATCAGATCATGCATTCCAGCATGTCTCTATAACCTCTGTTTCAGCCCATTTCCAAAAGTGCTGATTTCTGTGTCTGTAGCCTCTGTCTCCTCCCACTCTGCTCTGATTGGTCAGCGTTTTCTGTCAATCAAACGTCCTCAACAACAGCGTCACCCTCCCCCTCCCTCCCGGAGAAGCTCTCAGAGAGACGAGTGGAGAGATAGCAGCTAGAATAAAGTTTATAAACCACTTTAAAGTTTATAAACCAGAAACTTCACCCAGCGCACGTTACCGGAGGAATCTGATCAGAAATCGGCGACACATGATGAACATCTGCGGTCCAGATTCCAGGTTTTCCTGACGGTTTCTCTCAGGTAAATAATACTATTTATATCTCTGTTAGTTAGCTCAGTGTTTACCTCCTGCATCAACTCTGTAAACCGTAAACATACACTCTGTTTTACGTCTGTCTTTACAGATCCATCTGTGAGAAATGACCGACAGAATCATCCCAGAGGAGAGCAGACAGCTGAGAGCAGATGGCTCTGTTTACATGGAGATACAGAGCTAACCCGGTAGCATGTAGCTAACCCGTTAGCATGTAGCTACATGCTAACGGGTTAGCTACATGCTACCGCTATGACACGGTGTGTAAACACAGCGACCATCAGGGTGGAAAATAGAAGATGTGAAACAGTAGTCAGTTCATTATTTCTGCTAAAAGATAAATGTATGGAAGATCAGAGTAATGGCATATTATTTACAGTAGTAGCTGTCTCTGTGTTACCATGACTACAGACCACCGGAGCTTAGCTTACCATAGTTTACCAGAGCTGAAGACTTTCTCCTGTACCATGTTAACATAACTAACTAACAGGTGGGATGATTACAAATGCTGTGAATAATTAATATTGTCATCTGTCAACTCAAATAAAGTTTGACTGTGAAACAGAAATGTGTTGTGTTGCTTACAAGTCACTATTTACTACCTGTACTCTGCTACATGCATGACATCAAATATATATAATATATAAATATCATCTGTTTAAACAGTGTAATTACAGAAAGCCTTTGTGAAAGAACATGTTATATTTAGATGATGGGAGTACATGAAGCCTGTTCTGCTGGTTCTTGCAGACTTTGCTCAAGTTAGGTTGAGGAGGAGAGACAGTGACGCGCTGTGGGGCGGGGTCAGCTACTGAAGGTTCTCTCTGGTTCGACCAGGAAACCCTTACATGGCTTGCATTTCTCTAATGACGTCAGAATACAAGGAAAAAAGCGATTTTTTTTTTTGCACCCATTTCCGGACAAACGGAGGAGGAGAAAAAGAGAGAGGATGGTCTTTTATGATACTATGGTGGCCTGTAGACACACTGGGGACAGATATTGATGTTTAAAAGACATGGAAAAGTGCATTTTGCATAATAGGTGACCTTTAAGTTAAAAATGTACTTTCACACCCGAATTCATCAGAATTCTCTTTTAATCCTATTTCTTTTACTCTTCTATGTTCAGCTCAGGGGAGTAAAGTACACAGATGTTTCTCCTACTTTTATATATATATATATTACACTCAACCACTGGATATGCAACATTTCATTTGCATGTTTTCATTGGCTCTCACCTGTGCTATATTTCATCATAACGCAGTCATTACAACCTCAAATTACCGAGCCGCAGACTTTGTCCACTGCAATGCTGTGCCACTGAGTTTTATGTATGGCGCAATATGTGAGAATGGGCCTCCTGCTGTGTGGATCTATCTTGGTCAGCACAAGGCGGCACGCTCCTTCCCCCCTCTATTACACCGCGACTGCACCAGTCTGCAGCGAAATACTGTGAACGCAGCAGAGTTGTTGAGGATCACCATCTGCAGCACAATAAAACGGGATGAGAACATCACCGCTCTACTAACTGAACATGTCACTACCAGTCCGCTGGTGTCGTTTTAAAAGTCTTCTTGTATTTACTGTAATATAATTCTACGATCTTTCCAATGCCGTGCTTATATTTAAACACATGTATATAGCAAATATTTCTGTTAAATGTCTCTTTATACATGTCAACTTTATCCACACAGCAAAACAACAGAGTATCTGCTTGATCGATATGATCCTTACACCAAGCGAAATATAAAATATTTAATATTTCTGGAAACTTTGGGATCTTCATTAGAATTTTGAAGGCCCATTTAGCATTATTTTCAATATTCATGTAGTCGAAAAACCCATTCACAAAGGGTTGCAAGCAGTGGTGGAAAGTTACTAAGTGCATTTACTCAAGTACTGCACTTAAGTATAATTTTGAGGTACTTGTACTTTACTTGAGTATTTCCATGTACTGCTACTTTCCACTTCTACTCCACTACATCTCAGAGGGAAATATTGTACTTTCTACTACACTACATTTATTTAATAATTTGAGTTACTTTACAGATTAAATGATAATGTATTATTATAAATTAAACTAGCCAGCAGTATATAAAGTCCTTAAAATAAGCTCCACCTTTACCAGCTGCAACATGAAAGTGATGAACGCATTAATGCATCAATAATTATAATACAATAATATATATTATTCTGCATGATGAGTACTTTTACTTTTGGTACTTTAAGTATATCTTGATACTGATACTTGTACTTTTACTTAACTAAGATTTGAATGCAAGACTTTCACTTGTAACAGAATATTTCTATACTGTGGTATTAGTACTTTTACTGAAGTAAAAGATCTGAGTACTTCTTCCACCACTGGTTGCAAGTACTGTTGAACTACTGATTGAACTCTGCAGCTCCACACAGCTTTTTGACACTTGCAGGTCATTGTTTTAGTTATCACACAATTGTTCTTATGCAGCATTTACCCATCCACAGTAGTAGTACTACTTTTAAATATATTATAAACTAGTAGTTTATATGGACTTCTTGCTAGTTGGACACCAAATTGTAAGGCTACTTTGTACAATTATGACTATACTAATGATTCTTTATTTCTTTATAGTTTGATAGCATCCAACAAGTAGCCATATCTATATCATATCTGCTCATAGTTCAACGTTTCAGTTCTGTATTGTAAAATTGTCTTGTCAGCACATTCCACTTGCAGCAGTTATATTAGAGCCAAATGAAAGTGATGATCGTCATACTTAAAGCACAGTCATGCAGGGACATATAATTTATGTTGGGTTTAGTGTTCTGCACAATGAATGTTTCATGTATGGCTTGTAAAACTTGGAGACCTAAAGTATATCTTACCTTTATTATGCCTGCTTGCCAGATGATAGGCCCTGGATCTATAGTGTATGTGTGTTTGAGTGTAGATGCTGTCCAGGTCCTGTCTCCAGGTGTCCGGGCTCAGCGATCTGAAAAGCTGTTCTACAGTGTCAAATGCCGCTATGGTCCGGTCCAAATCCTCCAGTGAGAAAGGAACCTGTGTGACCGCCGCTGGCATCTGCCCTGCGCCACCGTCCTGCAAAGAGCAAACAGTGAAGACAAAATTAGGAATTCTATTATTCATTTGAGCCGATTCTAACTTTAGCAGTCGTTGATTTATAACATTATTACCTACAGGACATTAGGGAGATCACAGGTGCCAAAACCTTCTTGGAAATGTGTGGCTCATATTATGATTTCTTCCACCAATTATTATGCTGCATAGAACTATAATACAACCCCATTTAAAGGGTTACTGGAGAGTCAATCACAATGATGTTTTGCAGTGTCTTGTAGGGAATCAGGTGGCTATCCTGAATATTGTTTTTTATAAAATTTGGAAGCAATAGCTACAACATACACAGAGATAGGAGAAGTACTTAGGAAACATTTCTTTGCAAGCATTGAAAGGGTATCCAAGGGTTCATGGGAAGATGTAGAGATAACAGATAACCTCCACGCTGCCACAGTCACTTTTGGTCATACTGACAGAGCTTTTAGTGAAATGGAAAAAAATGTCAAGGAAACATCTTGACCTGATGTTCACTAGTCTTCCTCCACAGTGTAGCTCTTTCCCTCAAAATGTATAATGCATTTCAATTACAAAACACTAAAATGGTGCATTTGCTGTGATTATAAATACTCTCCATGCACTCATACAACACGTAAATATGAGAGTAGTCTGACATTTAGCCTGTAGCACACTGTGATGGAAATCCTGTATACAGCCTTTCACCACATATGTATGCAGTGACCGCAGTCCATAAACAAACCTGGGTGTGAGATTAAGCTTGACTCGAACTTAAACAAATGCTAGAAATCCTTTTACATACTTGACTGAGCTTTACTTTGCCTAAAAAATAAGATTTCTTACCCAAACCTGTTATCATTATTGTGCAAATTCAACAACATAAGTCCTCCTAAATCGGTAATCATTTCATACTTTTTTCATTTTCATTTTGCAACAATACATTTGAATACAACTTTATATCAAACAGTCATTCACCATTTGTGTAAATGTCAACATGTAGTCTGAGATACAGATTAATAAAATAAAATAAAGATAAGCAAGAGTGTTAAACAGAGATTTTCTTATTATTTAAATGTGTATATAATATATAATATAATATACATAATATAATATGACACATTATACTTCTGAATGTGATTTCCCTTAATGTGTTGTTAGTTTTTCGCCCTCATATCTCTCTCATATTGCAGACTAGATGATTCCTAGATGGCTCCTGCTCCCTGCTGCAGGCTATTTATCTGGCTAGGACGCAATTGCAATCAAATTCTTATAGCATGTAGGACTATTACGCCTGTGACGTTAGCTGCCATAATCAGCACTGACTTCCATAGAGGTCAAAGGACACAGGGGAGTTGATGACGAGATGCCAGGAGACTTGGATGGAAAAAGCCTGGATTCATTAATAAGCTAACAGGAGGACTGAAGTACACCTCTGAGACTTAACATTTGTTAACATTTATTGTAAGAGCTTCAATACAGGGACTTTCAGTATAACTTATAATAAATGATTTTAGTGTCACAGTATGCTATACAAATGTGACTCTCTGGCTCATATAAAAAATGGCATGACAAAAGTCAAAAGCTCCATTAAATTACTTTTCAAAGAACTACATATTGAATTTGTACATACTTTCAAAATACATTGTGTAAAGTAGTAAGTAGAAGTAAGGATTTAGAAACCAATGAGAGGCTGAGAGCTAAAAAGATATCATCATCCTCATTATAATGAATGTATCAGACTTTGTATTTGTTCAGTAATGTGAAACAGTTGCCGACATGAACTTAATGTAAAACGACCACAAATCATCCACGGAGCAGATTGTGTTTCAGAGCGCCGTTTGAATATAAAGTCGAAGAGGCCAACAAGCCACACATGTACATCCCATCTGCACTGGAAGTGCCATATCCATAGATACACACCGAAAACCTACACCCACACATAAGCATTATCAATCCATGCAGAAAAACTGCTACGCAGCCCAACGCACACTAATTATTACGGTCACATATGTCACTGAACCCCATCGCTCGTAAACACGGACACACAAAAATTACACTTATGTTCTTTATAAAAACATTAGTCTGTGGAAGCATGTCACTTTACATCTCAGGCTTCATGCATAATAGATACAGTGCATACATGCATGCATGTATTCTGTGTGTGGGTGTGTGTTAGCCTATGCAAATGGACCATATGTCATATTTATTAGTGTGGCTGTTGTTCCCCGTTGGGCTTGAAAAGACACTTTTATGTGGGATGACAGGGTTGGAAGGCAGGTAGGCTGTATTTGTTGACATATCACATTATCTGTGCTGTAAACAGTTTCTGCAAGAAAGTTATCAAAACATAGTTTGAAGTTATTAGTTTGAAAAGAATTGTATAATCCAGATGATGGTGATGACATTTTACAAGCTGTGCATTTCTTTTTATGTTGTGCCAAACTATTAAATACACGTTTATTTCTTCCATTCAGTGGCTAATATTTGAGCTCTTTTTCTGCCAAAGATATATCTTTTTATTATAAGTGAGGTCAAGCATGCCTGTTTAATTTTAATTCTAGGATTTTAACAATTCATAAAGTGTGTATGTGTGTGCATGACTCACCGACATGGGCATAGTGACAGCCTCCCAGTTAGTGTTGGATGCAGGCAGAGGAGAGTCGTACTGCGGGAATGGACAGCACAAATAAACAATCATTAGTTGATCAATAGAGCAGACAATGGACGAGAAATCACAGAAAAGGAAAGATGATTGTTGAATGAAAAAAATATATTTTGTGTTGCTTATGAAATTGATGCTTTAGTGCTTTAAAAAGCTCAATGGGCTTTTCAGTTAGTGGTAAAAGAAGCTTGATTATGATTGATTTGACCATCAAATAAAACTGAACATAACAAATAATTCCCAAAGCAACTGAATATGCAACCCGATATCATGCCAAAGCGTGTAATAAAACCCGTCTGGCCCCTAGAGGATAGCGTATCAGTGTCACATTTTGTCTTGCCGAGGCATGAATATTACACGTGTGTATGAAGGTGCAGTTCCAGCAGGGGGAAACAAAACTACTCACTTAGGTTTAGGCAATGTCAAGGTTGGCCTAAAAAAAGTACAATACATACGGAAAGAATGTAATATAAGTATGGAAAACACGTCACAAACGTCACTAAAAAGCAAGTCACTAACATAGCTTACAAAACAAAACACCGGTCTCCTGGTTGACAGCTCTGTGTTTGACGGCCCTTTCCTACAGGGAACTGAAGCTGTTATACCCTTCTATGCTCTCGCCAAAGCCACCAGACTCCATTAAAAAAAACTGTAATTTTACCTTGCAGAACACGGGGGTTGCTGGTCTACCGTTGCCTTGATTGGATAGTTTGTCTGAGCACAAACAAACTAACCGGTCAAGGCAGCAAGGTAAAACTACTGTTTTTAAATTGGAGTCTGGTGGCTTTGGCGAGAGCTTAGATAATGGCTTCAGTTCCGCGTTGGAAACATCGACTGTATAGCTGTCTCACGGCAAAGTAAACTGAGGTGGCTAAAATACATTTCGCTGCCGACCCCGTCCACAGCGGTGCATTGCTTTGCTCTCATGCTGGTACTCCTGTTTGTTTCTCCAAGCTGAGGCCGTACTGACCGCCATCTACTGTAGGTAATACACTGACTATGGCTAAGCACCTCATACAACACCGCTTCAAAACTCCCAAACTATCCCTTTAAAAACCCAGCTGGTGAAAGACAGGCTGGAGCATCACATGTTATGTAATATGTAAGTTTATCCAAGATATTCAGGTGTCTGCCTGTCTAACTGATGGACTGTCAGTATGTCAGGAGAATCCTAAAAGAATTTCCAGTGAAGCTGGTCACGGCATGCCTTTCTGTGAGTCTGTGGAAGCAGTCAGACTCTGGTCAAAGCACGTTTAAATGATAAACATCTCATCAGACTGACATATTTGGCACACATGCTCACATTCTTTATCTTTTTCTTTTTCCTCTCTCACACACTGTCTCTACCATCACCCTCTTTACACACACAGAAAATCTCACTGGCAATCAAATCCCTCTCCTTGAAGAGTCTTAAATACCATCTCCAGTCAATATGGAACAGTAAATCTGTCTCAACTGCACTTCAAAGACACCGTGCCCTCTCTTTGTCTGTGTGTGTGTGTGTGTGTGTGTCTGCTAATGTAATAGAGTCGACATCAAAGCCTGTCGGTGTGCAAAAGTTTTTGTTTAGCAGATTCTCGCATGTGGCCTTCGGATAAATGTACTCACACACCCAAACCAGCTGTGACTGAGGTCAGAAGGTTTCCTGTAAGAGTGTGTGTGTGTGTGTGTGTGTGCGAGGAAATGCATGTTTACAGACTCCTAGTCTCATTTCCTTTTAAGGTTAAATGCCTCATCAAGCACATCTGGGCCACTTAATAGGGTTGGAAAAAGTTTAAGAGACACGGATGTTGAAGGAGGACGGAAAACCTCTGAGCATACAGGCTGTGGACACCTGACAACTACAGTACCAAACTTTCACCCTCTCACATACTTATCTCATGCTTGTTCGACATTTTTTGTATTATTGCTTGCTTATTGCAAATGTACATATTTGTTGAAACTCAGCAGAAAGTAGATTGTTGATGTTTTAAACGGATCAAAAATGAAAGTCGCTTTTCCAATTGTAGTTTGGTTTACCTATTCTGTACAAAAACCATGATCAATTGTTGCCTTAGTTCTGATATGTTTGATGTTCACACTGACTTATTACACTCGATTCAAGAGGAGTAACTCATATGGACTGACTGGTAACTCGTTTATTTATTAGTTTTCATCAGTCATCCTGCATCTGTGTGGGGAAATCGAGTTCTGGTGAATGATAGCAAGTCATGCTGCACTTTGCTTATGTATCTTCTCTGGTGTCAAAAAAAGATGAGCAGGTAGAAAAAGATGTCTTGTGCTGTAATAATGCAGGCATACCAAGTAGTTTTGCATAATCATGTACGTGGTACGTGGTGGACTCAGGCTGTGTGAAGGGCAAGGGCAAAAAAAAATAAAAAGGGCACCAGCTGCACGTGGTGGGGCACCAGCACGCATAAAGCTGTGGGGCATGTAGGGCAGCCTTTATGGCACTGCATCATGTTTTCTCTGCACTTTGGAGGGCACTTTATCATGTTTTATCTACTGGAAGGGCACTCTGGAGGGCACTTCATTGTGTTTTCTGTACTGGAAGGGAACCCAGAGGGCACTTCATCATGTTTTCTCTCCATGAAGGGTACCCTAAAGAGCACTTAATCATGTTTTCTCTACTGGAAGGGTACTCTAAAGAGCACTTAATCATGTATTCTTTACTTGAAGGGCAGCCCAGAGGGCACTTTATCATGTTTTCTCTCATGGAGGGCACTTCACCGTGTTTTCTCACCATGAAGGGTACCCTAAAGAGCACTTAATCATGTTTTATCTACTTAAAGGGCACCCTAGAGGGCAATTAATCATGTTTCCTCTACTTGAAGGGTACCCTAAAGAGCACTTAATCGTGTTTTCTCCACTGGAAGGGCACCACAGAGGGCACTTCATCCTGTTTTCTCTACTGGAAGGGAACTCTGGGAGGCACTTTATCAAATTTTTGCCACTCGAAGGGCTCCCTAGAGGGCACTTCATCTTGTTTTCTCTACTGGAAGGGCACCCTAGAGGGCACTTCATCTTGTTTTCTCTACTGGAAGGGCACCCTAGAGGGCACTTTTGCTGCGTTTATTTTCTACTCCCCCCCAAGTCCACCAGTGTATGTATTATATGCAGATCACTTCCTTGACAGGTCACAGTCAGCAGATGGATTTAATGGCAGTTTATCTTTTGAATGCTTGCAAAAATCACGTCTTCTATCACACGAGCCTGTGCGACAGGAACTGGTGCGGTTCCTGACGGGTCGGGTCATTGGCTGAGTACGATTTATGAGGCGATATTTGTTATAGAAGCTAAAAGTAATATTTCAGGCAATTTCGCCATATTCACCAGTGGTGAGGGAACAAATTCTTATTTACAGTTGCAGTCAGTGGAGGGGACACCAGGGAGCTACCCTTTTCAACCTCTATTTTGTACAGTTGGACACTGGAGCGTCTGAGGATTAAGTATGTGCTAGATGGGGAGGAAGGCAAGAGCATTTCCCTGTCGACTTGTACTCCGCATGACCGGTTATCTCGCTTACAGTACAGCCAGAGGACATTCAAGTTAGTAGATAAATCACACCGGCCACATTTATGCTGTCTCATCTGTGTCTGAGTCTAAGCTACATTTTCCAGTTGAAGGCAGTAAAATGCTCCTTCCTCTTACTGAGATACTTCTGGTCTTAGTCTGCAGTGCATTTATGTTAATATATCAGGGGCTTTACATTAGTGGAAATTTACGTCTTCACTGTGATTCCAGCAGCAGCAACAGAGGCTTGCTTTGTGTTCGCAAACCCACAGCTGGGTACTTGGGAAGAAACAGACAAAGAAAATCAACAACATCAAAAACACACTAATAATAAGAAATTATTTAGCAAATTATGATATAGCATGCTACTTGAAAGGGTTTGATTGGTGCTGTTTATCATTATCAAACACATGCAGGAAGGTGTTTTTAGTTTCATTTTCTGTCATATTCAGTGGAATATCCAGCCTGTATGGGAAGCACACGTTGGATGACTCAGCATGGGATTCTGGGAACTAACTTGAGATCATGTTTCCGGCTCAATAGTCTTTTCCCGCGGGACCTGGCTTAGCAACACTTTTCAGGATTACCACCTCAACCTTCATTACTGTTACTTGTATGATCTCAGACTGTAAAATCAATATTGGAAACAAACAAACACAAAGGAAAAATCTATAAGGTTCTGAAGCCTTACAAAGATAAACTCAGAGCTTCTTCCATTCACAGTAAATATAATGATTTGTGCACTCATAGAGTGTTTCTTTGAGCCTTTCTAAACCAAATAGCTCCTCAAATGTTTATCTTACGCAATCAAAAGTACTCATTACTTCATGTAAGCCTGCACTGCAGATGACGAATCGCACCCGCCGAAAACAAGATTTCAAAAGGATCAAAGAATAATGATTTGGGGGAAAACAGTGACATGAATAATGAGTAGGGCCCCTGTTTGACTGGAGTGTTGCCTGCAGATGGTGGGCTTTTGTTTCTTTAAAAGGGGGAGCAGTTATTTTCTTGTATCAGACATGAAGGTCAATTTAGGTCCCTATCTTTGGAAAGCTATCCAAACTTTATTTTTGTTAAAGAGACACGATCCAAAATGGACCCAAGGATAATGAGATCTGATCTGAAATGTGGTTGATCTGATTAGACCCCATTTACACTTATCAAGTGTCTCAATCCAGATTAGTTTTAATACACGTTTCTTTACACTTGTCCACATGATATACTGTTTGTGTCTCCATTAGCAAGATCACAAATCTGATTGCAATCTGTCTTGGTTTTCCCAGGCAACATGCAAATCTGCACAGCAAGTATAGTGTGAATGCTCCTGAAGCTGTTTAGTATCGACTGAAAATTAAAATGAAGAGTAAATTGGTACTTCAGCAGTTAAGTTACGCAACATATCCTCATACAACGGTTCGTATGAGATCTTATGAAAAATGATTCCTCATTTTTCGTGCGTTTACCTACGAATGTTGAGCCACGTGTCAATTTCCGCTCGTTACATGCATACAGTCTTCTAAAAAATAAACCTCCGTCTTCACAGCAAACAACTTGATTCGGTTTAAGCAACAAAATTACTTAGTTAGGTTTAGGAAAAGATTGTAATTTGGGTTCAAATAACTTCGGAAGTTGCGTAACTTAAGTACGGAAGTTATGTGACAACTAAATCAACGCTCTCTTCTGGTTTCACATTTCACAGTCTGATGTTTTTGACCCAACCATCCACCCTGACCTCCTCCCTATGCAGCATTTGTAGCTCTTTAAACTTCCTGGTTCACAGCTATGTGGATTACTTACAAATTGATTTTGTGGGATGTATACAAATTACAGAATTACAGAACACAAACATGGATAACTGATGTACAAGCGAGACAAAGGTTTTCACGGCTCTTACTGACACCGCTCCCTCACCCATACACATCAGTGCTCTCTCATCCACACATCATCCTGTAGTTGAACCGATCAGGCGTCAGATAAATGCTACAGCAGCTTCTTATGCCTTCTGTATGTGTGTGTGTGTGTGTGTGTGTGTGTGTGTGTGTGTGTGTGTGTGTTGATATGCTTTTTAATTTAATGAGACCGACAGATCAAATAGCTATCCAAGACGCATGAAGCCTAAAGAGACAGCACACCAACACTGCAGTGGCACGATGCTCCTCTAATTAACATGGAGCCACAAAAGGTCATAAAGAGCAGCAATACATGTGATTTTCCATGCATATCACAGTTCAGTCTCTGTTTTGCCTCAAAGAACACATTTTCCTCTGGTGATCATTGTGACACGTGATCAGAGTTGATAGCGAGTCTGCTCGTGTAATAGATGAACGCAGATTTGAAACATGGCAGGGGTTTAGTAGTAAAATTGTGTTTTGTTCTTTATTCAATCTCTTCTCCCTGTATGCTTTCATCTGATTTGCTTTCCCTCGTGGTTTTTCCTTTATCTAGTCAACCTCAGTCCGCGCTATAGTTCGCTGCCTCACAAATGCCTCTCTCTCTCTCACACTCTGCCTCTCTCAGTTTAGGTTGTTTTAGCCATTAGCTGACACGCTGATACCATCTCAGACACCTGTTCTCCCCTTCCAATGCTGTTTCTCCTCATTCTCTCTCTGCCTCTCTCTTCCTCCTTTCCTCTCTCGCTGCCTCCTCTCCTCCTCCTCCCTCTTATCTGTTCGACAGGTCTGGAGAGAACAAATTAGACCTGCTAAATTAAGCCACACACACAGCTCCAGTGTAGCTGAAGGGAAGCTGTGTGAGTGTGTGAAAGATGGAAAGATACAAACACACACTCAAACACAGGAGCTCTTTGAAAAATGGGTAAATCAGATCAAATGAGATAAACCTCAGGAGTTGGATTCTGTTTTAAATGTACGGAGGTGTGATGATTTGACCAGAGGAGGAATAACAAAGGGTGAGGAGGGAGGGAAGACGGAGAGAAACAGTGAGAGTTACTGTATATACTTTTACTTTGTCGTCATCATGTTGGGTTGAACGTGGTGACATTGCTCGCTACAGTAGTATTTTTGATCGAGGTTGTTAAGGGCTCATCTGGCTTTATACACTGTGTGCCATGTCTGTGGGTTGCCGTAGCAACCTAGGATACATGGATTTGTCTTGATGTGGAGCTTTGAGGTCATCTGAAATTCTGTGATTGTCTTGCTTTTATTTGCATTTAATAGAGACTTTAATCGGTGTCTGGACATCAGAATAAACTATGGTGATTTGTAGCCATTATTTGCTGTTTTGTGTGACATGCTTCACATGTATACCTATATACATATGGAAAAAAAAACGTGATCTAAATCTACTTTCCTGTACCTTTTAAAATTCCTCCAACTCTACCAGCTTTAGCTTACACATTAATGCATCAACAATAATAATACCATAAAATAATACTGCATATATACTCTCACAGTGGCCATTCTGCATTATCAGTACTTTAACTTTTGCTGATAATATACTTTTGTACCTTAAGTTTAACTTAAGCTTTTACTTATAATTGAGTATTGTGACATTGTTACTTTTACTTAAAGGGTAGGCCATACCAAGTATTGTCAACTTGGTTAGGTTTAGGCAACAAAACTATTTAGTTAGGTTTAGGAAAAGATTGTGATTTGGGTTAAAATAACTACAGAGGTGGAGTAACTTAAGCACGGAAGTTACGTGACAAATAAATCAACGTTGACTTCTGGTTTCACACGGGGTTAAAACACCGTTCTCCTATGCAGCGTTTCACGCTATGTATACTTCCTGGTTCACGATTACGTGGCTTACTTACAAATTGATTTTGTGGGATATATATGAATTACAGTGCATTACTTTTCATAGGTATAGCTATGAACAGTGTATGAGAACAGCTTGAGTTGAAGCCTAGTCTGACTCATCGGATGTAGACTGTGGGTATCTGCCATTGGCCGCCTATTTCACGCGCCGTTCTCTTCCCGTTCTGCTATCTGCTATATTGTAATGGCACTGTCGCTGCATCCAGTGCTTAGCGCCGACCAAACACCATTGGAATTGGTTTAAAGAAATACAAATAAGCCAGAGCGTTTTTTCCCCCAGTACCAGAATGGTAATGGGTGTAGCCAGACCTTTCTTTAGCGCTGACACAGTGCTGTGGAGATAGGCATGACTAAAGCCCTAAAGGAAGTTATTCCTCTGTGATATTGTTGCTCAAAAACTTGTAAAAAAACACATCAGTGACACAATTGCACTGCGCGATGTTACTTCATTACGATGAACATGGGCACAGTTTATTTTCATACATCACCTGGCTGCCATTTAAAAATGTGTATTGATCCGCAGCTAAAAATAGTCTTCAACAAATGCACTATTTACTCCTAGCTGTTTTAGGAAATGACTGACGCCTTTAAAAAACATTATTTATTTTTACATCTTTAGTAGAAACCAATGAGCGTTGGACTGGCAGGGCAGGGAAGTTGACTAACAAAATATTAATTGGTCTTTTCATAGGATTTGTTGACAATAAGAAACACATAGAATAACGACAGCCTTATCCTTAAAGTAAATAATCTTAGTGCTTCTTAGATTTTTGGGTGATGAAAAGAGGATATGTACAGGTTTGATGAGAGCTGTTATCACAGGAGCTGTAATGTCAAACTGAAAAACACAGTATCTCTCTCTCTTCGTCTTGCCCTTTACTCCATCTGTGCTCATACCACTTTTTTTTCTGCTTTATTTTCTCTCAGATAATAAGCGATGCCGCCAGTTCAGCCCCGCCTGTAATGCTGTGTCTCTTCTCCTCTCTCTCCTCTCTCTGTACTCATAAAAGAGGAAGCCAGGGAACATTACAACAGCTGCTCTTTCTCTACCCCTCTTCCTTCTGATTAGAGGGCGGGATCGGCGGCATCTTCAAATCAGAGTCTCTCTCTCTCTTCTTTCTTCTCCCTGACAAAATGACAAAGCTAATCTCCTTATCCGTTAGTTTGACAGCCTTTAAGAGAACACTTTCTCATCCTCCTGCCCTCTCTCCCCCTATCCCTATACACCTCTCCTCTACTGTCGAGTGAAGGTGTGAGGAAAGAACAGTTGGTTAATACATTTTGGCATTTTACTGACAGGGTTGCCAGATCCTCCCTCTCTTCCTTCCTCCTTCCTCTCCCCCTATCTTCCCATCTCTTATTTTTTATTGTGGAGGTAAAAGAGTGAAAGAAGCATTTTACCTGGAGCACTGCAGTCGGGTTGAACCCAATGTGACGAAAATATAAAATATAAAAACTTTAAGCGGTGTCTCAAAACATAGCTGATGATTCATCGTCAGCTCTGTCTGTGTGTGTGCGTGTTTGTGTTTTACAGTGTGTGTGTTTGTCTGAGTGAATGTGCACGTCTCACCAGCAGTGAGTAGTAGACTTTGAATCCCGGCTTTGCAACAAAGTAATCGTCAGACTTGAAGGTGACTCTGAGCATGTTGGTTTTGGAGTTGAGACTGGGCGGTGCCTTCTGCCCACACCAGCGACCCCAAATTATAGTGCTGGTCTCTGATTGGTCCTCCACTTCAACAAAGTCATACCTGGAGCGAGAGAGAGAGAGAGAGTGATGGAGAGGTAGATTAATGTGTGGGAGGGAAGAGGGAAAGATGGAGAATGGAAATTATACATGTCAAGAAAATATAAAAGGTGAGACTTTGAAACTGAAAAAATTGGAAGATAGACCATTTAGGAAAAGCAGTGGGCTACTAAACTTGCTACTAAAACCAAATTGTAAAATAGTCACAGTTTACAGACAACTTTGACATACCGTATTTGCCATACGACATAGAGTTCCTTGCAATGAAGGATTATTGTCCTCATTTTATGCTTTCTTTCAGTTTTATGTCCAATTAAGGCAGTAGGCCTCGTTTGGGAAATACACTAATACACTTCCTTGCTGAGAGTTAAATGTGAAGATCGCCAGTCTTTGTATTTTCTCGTTTATGATTAAGTGAATTACATGCAAATTGATTTTGTGGGAAATACACAAATTACAGTGCATTACTTTTTGTAGGTATAACTACCAACGGCGTATGAGACCAGCCTGATCAGTGAGCTTTAAACGTGCTGGTAGGAGGATTTTGTCACCTTTGGATGGAGCCAGGCTGGCGGTTTCTGGTGGTTCCAGCTTCATTGTACGAATTTAAATATGATAGTGGTATCGATCTTCTCATCGACTTCTCGGCAAGACAGCTAATTAGCCTATTTTCAAAATTGTTTCCAGGTCTCAGCAACTACATAATATTAAAATGGTGGCCTGCATGACAAAAAATAAGACCCAATTTGTAATAAACTAACTTTCCTTCGAAGTCATTGTGTACATTTAGCTCCTTCTTTACAGTTTAGGTTGATGTTAGCTCCAGTGATCAAAACAGTGGTGGGACAAATTTACAATGTATTCTCAAATCACTGCGCCACCCTGCCAAACTACAAGGCTAAAACACATAGACATTTTGCAGGAAAAGTTTTTGGATAACTTTCCAACAATCAATGCCCAGACAATTAGTGAGTCCATCTATCAAACACACACACACACACACACATACAGTCAATGTGACAAACAAGATTTGAGAAACCAGTCAAAGCTACTTTCTCCCTCTTCTCATACCTTTCCAAATCTCTCCTCCCCCTGCTGCTCCCTATTGTCTTTTCAGCAAAGTGCTTACAAAGACGGCTGAGTTGCATATGGGGATTAAAAAGTCTATTTCCTCCCCTCAACCTTCAAGGACAAACTTCTTCTACTTCTTGCCAAGAAAGCAAACTTCAACTATCCATCTCTGTTAGAGTGATTCCCACCCCCTTCACCTTCGTATATTCTTCACATCCTTTCAATCACAGCTTATTATCGGTGTGCTAATGTGCATGAACAAATCATTTTCACACATTTTACTGTTGCTGTTGTACGTCCTTTCAACTTGGGACTTCTGCTCCATAAACTTTTACTCTCCTCTCGGTCACTTACAAACTGTCCTCTCCATCATGTCTTCACTCGCACTCTGGTTCTTTAATCACCTGACTTTTCTCCTTTACAGCTGCTTGTAATTCATCAATACTTCCTCCTCTTTGTGCTCTCTACCTTCATCCTTCTTTCCTCCATTCAGGCATTGTCCCTCTCTCCTTTTGTCGCTGCTCTAATCCCCTCTTCTCCGCTCTCCATCTTTCTGAATCTCATGTTTTTACCTGCACACTCCGTTCTCAGCCTCCTCCAGGCCGAAGTGTCCGTCGAACTCCAGGTGTATGCGGCTCCCTGGCGGCGACAGCAGTTTCCATGACAACAGCAGATTGCGGGGGTAAGCGTTGGGGTAGCGTGGGCTGTGGATGGCTCCACCCACTGGCGTTACTGTGGTGTTTTCCTCTTTGCGGTACAAGTCTGTGGTGAGGCGATTGCTGTCTGTTAGTGGTTACAACTAATCAGTTAGTTGGTCCAGTTTTAAATAAACACAAAATGCAAATCTACATGCAAAAACAATAAATAGACTTTTATGAAACAGAGAGACAGAAGCATAAAAACTTTGAAAATGCAAATACAAAGGTGACATTTCAGTCTAATGATAACACGACCTAGCAAAGGTACTTCAATTCCAGCACTTATAAAGCTTTTAGCCTAATGTAAAAAGACACAGTTATATCTTCTCCAGATAGTTTTTGAAAATGTGCTGATTCACTTTCTTGCCAAGTATTAGATTAGAGGTTGATATAACTCTCATATCTGTCCTTTCAATATGAACTTACAGCCAGCAGCAGGTGAGCTTAGCTTGGGGCCTGGAAACGACTAACCTGGTTCTGTCTGAAGGTAAAACAACCTAAAACTGCAGTTTTTACACTTTGTTTTTTGTACGGATTAGACAAACAAGATATAATGCTGGTAGGCACATTCTTTTCAAACTACAGACAGAGCTAGGCGAGCTGTTTCCCCCTGTTTCCAGTCTTTATGCTAAGCTAAGATGCATTCTGGTGGTAGCTTCATATTTACAGACAGATATAAGAGTGATATCGATATTCTCATCTAACTCTTGGCAAGAGGGTGAATGAGTTTATTTCCCAAAGTGATGAGCAATTCCTTTAAGTGTGTCATTTCTAGCGTGGTTTGTAAATTTTTGTAGTCTGAAAAGAAAACCGCAATAACACGACTCACCTCCATCATGATTCGATATATAATATTAAAGAATGGGGTCAAAGGGTCAGCAAAAATATTCAGATTCATTCTCAGACGGTCATGGACCAACATGCTGGTCTAAAGGAAATGGGGGATTCACCAAAACCATCAGGAATAGTTCTCTGGTGACCAAGAA
The DNA here is from genome assembly GCF_043250625.1 of Sebastes fasciatus. Lineage (NCBI taxonomy): Eukaryota > Metazoa > Chordata > Actinopteri > Perciformes > Sebastidae > Sebastes > Sebastes fasciatus. The sequence continues at coordinate 15,623,311 of NC_133801.1, forward strand.
TCGCATCCTGTTTTATATAGCAGCTCTTGAGAACAACACGTAGACAAACTGACATCACTACTGCCGGTCTGGGCTTACAAACAGTTATTCTTGTCAACACAGGGAATAAAGGGTGCAGGGCATGAACTGTATATAACACTTGGCACATAAAACGTGTTGTGCTTTGTTAAAGTATGCTTCAAAGTGTGTGTACAGTAAATAACAGTGTCTGTCTTTACTGTAAAGTCCATTGCACTGCTGAACCAAAACAGCAAAACACTGCATCTTTACTGTTTCTGTGCTCTGTATACTTTACTTTGTATAGCTCATCACAAACCCACGCAAACACACACACTATTCTATAAATGAGATAATCTACCTACCTAAAAATAGGTAAGTATTATCTGTCATGCGCTCTGCTTATTAGCTTCATTGCTTTACTGACTACTTCTACAAACTGTAATGGTTCTTAAGTCGTGTTATTAGTATAATAATTGCTCATCGGTACTGATGAACATCATAGTCGCACCCACCCTGATTAATCAATTTGATCATAAATCAAATTTTTACATCGCACAACAAAACTTATTAATTTTTTTTCATCATTTTATTGCTGACTTTCTGAAAATTAGAAACACACACTCAGAATCACACACACACACACACACACACACACAGAGTAAGGTCAGGCTGTGTGCTGAAGTGGGCTGACAGGGCTGTATTTTCTGAGCGGTGTGTGTTTTTTTGCGAGAGCGAGCTGAATGCATAATCAAGCCACCGCAGCCTGCCCCCCTGGGAGATGATGATGAAGCTTTGGCCCTTTCTTCCACCTCTTCACTGCAAACTTCCCTTAATTCCTCCTCCTCCTCCTGTCCTAACCCATCCTCCCCTCTCTCTCCTTTCTTCTTCTTCTTTGCTTCAGTCAGTAATTCTGTCTCATCGCTCATTCTTCAGGACTCACACCCTCGGCTAATTCTGGCTCTAGCAATTAACACTGTCCCTGTGTGTGTGTGTGTGTGTGTGTGTACTTTCAGTTATGAGCATTTATGCTTGTGTGGATGTGTCAACGTGTGTGTGTGTGTGTGTGTTGGTGCAGAGTTAGTTTGTAAAGGAATTCTTCCACTCTGCTGATCAGAGGCCTGAAGACTGTGAAGGTCCATTCAGTCATAAAAGTGCCTATGTGTCAGGAACTTTCACCCACTAAGGCCACTGGGGAACAGAGCTGTGTGTCTGTTTGTGTGTGTTCCTGAATATTTGCATATTGTATGTTCAGGAGGAAATTTGTGTCCATGTGTATGTGACCATTATCGTTTCTTTGTGTATGGAGTGTTTTTTTAAATAACGAGTACATAATTTGTCTCAAGCCAACATTGCATGTGTGTTCACGACTGACATTTACATTTGTGCACATAAAGGAAAATCCATAGCACCACTTTGCAAAGCATTTATTATAGCTGCAGTGGGTAGAAACGGAGCAAATTAAAAAAGTTATTTTCATAAAACGGTCACTAGTAGTGCATGAGACAGATAATCTTAAAAAAAAATCATGTTCCTCTGTGTCCTCCGGTGCTCCACAACGGCAGTTGTGATCAGTTGAGAAAATACCAAGCACCACCCATTAGCCGGAGCACAGCCAATAGGAACGCTCTCTCTCTGAAATAACCTGTGATTGGCCAAAGTCTCCCATCACTGGCTAGTTTTTTGTAAAGCCTGAAAACAGAGCCATGATGAGGTGCATAAGTCTAGTTTTCTCTCAGAACACTTGAATTACAATATGCTGAAAGGTTATAATGGAATGTTTTCCCAATGATGCCAAAAATAATCTGACTACTGAAACTTTAAGTGGTCTTATTAATCTGTCTCATGGAACAGATGCACTTACTGTATATTCAAAGATAGATAGATCTTACTGACTTCCACATACATGGATCTGACATGTCTACATTTGTTTTACACTCTATTGACTCTACTTTCATCATACACACCTAGTTAAAATAACACCCACAGGCAGCCACTGAAATAACATCACATATATATATGCATTGTGAATTTGTGAACTATATAACAATTGTTCAAGCCCCCGAGTTTTGCTATTACTGCATGCTTCGGTGAGTACAAGCTCATTGCCTACTGTAGCACAGACCTATAGGTTGAGATATGCCTGGTACCTCATCAAAAAAAACAACTACAAGCAGTAGTTGTTGGCAGTGTTGCTCCCTGGGAAATATCATCAACCTCTGCCTTTCCTCAGCAATGCAAAGATCCTTGCTGTCAGATAAACCATCAACCATCATGTATATCAAAGGAGACATGACTGTCTTCAACCTTCTCTAGGCCAACAGAGAAACTCACCTATGCCCCTTTTACATTTCGCTTCTAGTGTGAATTTGCTGCAAGTGTCACATCTATTAATCCGGCTTTGTTTCTTCTGAACTCTGTTGCCCTTTTCCACAATATTGCAGCCTGTCTTGCCTGGCTGGAGAGGTTAGTAAGCGAGCTAATGAGTTTCTTTCTATCCACTAAAAGGTCATATGATATCTTATTGCTTGTGAAGCTTGCATGATATTTAGAATTGTACTTCTATTGCTGTAAAAAAAAAGAGTGTTTCCTGTTTTTCTGCTCTAGTATTATTAACCTCTACAATAACTGCAGCAAAAGGACAACACACAGATTTCTGTTTGTTTTTGTAGTTTGTACATTTGTCCCATGTATTGTGTTTAGCAGGGACTAAGAGAGCTCCATCTTCCAATTGACATGTGGAAGCCAGCACTGGCCTAGCAATGAGCCAGGACGCTCATCAGATTTAATCTGGTTTGATCTATTTATGTTTGTCCATGCTTTTGCATATTCTATTGTTTTGTCCTGGACACTGAAACTTGTATTTATCCAGCTGGGTAAGAGACACATCCAACGTCTCTTGCATTTGTTTGTCCTGGCGAAGTTTTGTGGTTAAATCTTTCCAAAATGCTCTGGCTGTGGTTGCTGATTGATTCATGCAAATTCATGCAAGTGATACAATGATGAGAAAAGATGTTTCAATTAAATATCCAGTACAGAGATTTGACAGTGCTGGAAACTGGCAGCTACATCCTGTCTGCCTGCTGTGCAAATGAGCGTAAGAATTTGATTTTGGGTAAAAGGCTGAAATGGAATCAGTGCCGAGCAGAATCCTGAATGCAACACATACGCTGGGGGCTCGGTGGCATATGCAGTGCAGCCCGGATATACTAGGACAGAAAAAATTGTTTTGTTTCAGCTCTGTACTACACCACATTGGACTTGACATGAGGATTTTACATCTTTTTTGGGGTAAATGTGCATGAATCATAGACTTTCTTTACATAGTCCCAAATATTTAGCACAATACAGCAGGAAGGTTGTCTTTAAAGAGTCACTTCGTATTTTTCAACCTATTCTCCCATGCTTTTTGTGTCTGTCCTGTATTGATGGAAAGCACTGTAGACGGAAGCTGCTCACGAGTTGCATTGTAATCCTATTGGGGCAAGCTGGCACCATCATTTACATTCACTAAAAGTGCTTGTTTTTGGCATGACAGGTTCTGATTGTTATTATAAGTGTCTGACATTATGGAAAGAGTCTTGCTCTGACGTGTTGCCGGAAGACAATGGTGGAATAGTGTAAAACATCCATGGTGGAAACGCGAGTGCCAGCCGGTCAGAGTTCGTGTGTTGGAGTACAGAAAGCGTAGCTTAGTGTTATCTAAAAGATTTTCAATGTCATGGCTGAATATTTAGATGATGTCGACAATGTGGAGGAGGTCATTGAATTTATTTATTTGAGCCAGAGTATACGGATATTCAGATTTCACAATGAGACTTCTCCTTGAGCGGGACTTGGACACAATAACAAACAAGACGGATCAAGCGAAAGGTAAAGAAGAACATTTTATTTCTTTGTAGGGTCTTTTCCATAATGTTGTCAGACACTTATAGTAACAATATGAGCCTATTAGTGGCAAAAACAAGCACTTTTAGTGTACGTAACATTACATTGACGCTACTCACTTGCCCTTGCAGCTTGTTTTGCGGCTGCAGGTTACAGCGTTCTCCCTCAATACTGGACCAATGGGAAAATAGGGTCCAAGTTGAAAAATACCGAAGTTATCTTTTAACATACAGTTCAGGCAAGTCAACCACAATTATGGGTAAACGGTGAGATGTACCTAACTGGCCATTTCAGTCACCTCCATGTGTGTTTCACACAGATGTCTGTAGTCCAGGCCTGGCCGTGCATCACCAGGGAAGATACCATGTGTTTGCTATTGTCTGTGGATCATAGACTTCAAACAATCACTGACTGAGAAGAACTGCAAAATATTAAATGTAGTAACTTTATTTACATTAAATTTAATGTGTCCAATTTATTGTATTTCCCTAAAATGAGGGGACTTTGTATGTAAAAAGGTCTTTGAATGCTATACTTGTTTATCTGATGTGGGCGTGAACACCATCAAGTCAGCAAAGTCAGCACTTCAACCTCACAGCCAGTCTCGTAGTGTCACATCCAATTTACTGAGTACAGGGCCAATACAAAAAAAAAAGAAAAAAGAATGTGTCACTGTCCAAACTATATCATCGCAGGAAGGGCACGGGATGAATGAAATAATATGAAATTATGAGAGGCTGTTATTACTGGGCCTAACCATGCATGCAAAGACATGTTCTTCCAGTAAATTGCTTCCAAATATGGTACTAAATGAAGTTTAATTTGTGTCTCTCACTTGCCCAATCTCTTCTTCTCTCTCTGTTCATCTCTCGTGTTGTCAGTTACACATAAAATGTTATTAACATTAAATTAAACATTAAATAGTAACTATCACGGCTGCTCTGAGGCCTGCTGTGGCATGGGAAATGCACAAAAAATGCTGAAGCTTACTTAAGGCATTTTTCAAGGTTAATTGCTGTTTTATTATGTATTTCTTGGGTCTTTTATTAAACAGTTGCAACCATAATAGCATTTGCTTGGATAGAAAAATATGTTGCAAGTGGGAATTCAAGTTTTTAGTGGGTTGTAATAGTCGGAAATCCTGGAGAAGAGGCGGTAAAGGATTGAATAAAAAGTCCCATGTATCTCTTATCTTGTACAAATGCCACTGTTTCTACTGCAACTAATTTTAGATGTCATGTTTTATCAGTCTTTTCTATGGTTGTATTCATGGCTCTTCTTTACAAGCCTTTGCCATATAACATCACAGCACACAAGGCTGTCTAATGCTTCCCACAAAAGCCACAAAACACTTGAGAATCAGTCTCATTAAATCATGTGTTTTACAGGGCTTCTGTTCTAAACCAGTCGCATAACACTTATCTCTTCTGAACTTGACAGAAAGTTAAAGTTCTGCAATCTTTGGAAACAAGATGATGTCAGAAATGCTGATAATATCACTGACAGTCTGACTCACACCCCTAAATTTAAACACACACACACACATGCAATGTCTGACACTGGCAATTAAGCTTTCAGATTCCTGATCTGACGCTTGAATAACCGTGACAATGATGCTGCGTGACTGTGTGATGTGTGTGTCTGTTACATAAAGCGTGTTTGTGGGAGTGATGTCGCGAGAAAAAAGTTCTTGATTGTATGTGTGTATTTGCACGTCTGCCAGGATGTATGTGGGTACATTTTCACAAATTAAACTTGGCTCTCCCACCTCCAGTGCCAGGGTGTGATGTTCTCCATGGCTCCGAGATCTATTTCTGATCCAAGTGCCAATCACACTCTGATCACCCAGCAACAAGCGTGCATCAGAGACCAAAGCACATCTCCGTGGAGAAAGTACTGAAGTCACAAGAAAAGAACCGATGATGTAGACGAGGTATTAAACTTCACATTTCTCCCCTAATTAAAAGTGCCACATGTGTGCAAACGCTAATATTAAACCAAGTCTCTATTCTGTGCAAACCAAACTCGAGTTTTCTTGAGTGACAGTTTGCATATGATACATTCTCACTCAGAGACACGCTCCCACAGGACATTACCTATAACAAGGCAACCCCATTTCCTACATCTGCCATCCCGTCTCACATATCCTTACTGACTTTCATCTGCTCAAAATGAATTCTCATAAGCCCCGACACTAGCTAACAGGACACACATAATACATTCACTCTCAGCTGTGAAGAACTCCCCAGAGACATGCGATGTTGATGTTCTCGTTCTTGGTGGCATTCCCAGTTACTGTCTGAAAAATAGGTGTTTTTAAACTGTCATGGTTTGGAATTTGATGTTCTTTGAGATTATGAAATTATTTTAAAACTAAGTAATTACATCAGTTTTATAAAATCTAAACAATCTTACCTTGCGTCACTCTAAAAGGAATAGTTTGACATTTGACATTTTGGGCAATACAATGATTTGCTTTCTGGTGGATGGTTAGATGAGAAGATTGATACATAGCGGTCTGTTTAATTTAAGGCTACTGCCATGGAGAGGTTATTAGACAATGGGCCCCTGGGCACAGACATGTAAAGGGCCCCCATCCCTCCTACGAACAAGAGAAGAGCCATCTTATTGGTCATTGTGCATCTCTTTATAGATGTTTTGTGTCACTTTATGGTCGCATTCTGTCTCTTTGTAGTTGTTTTGCATCTCTTTTTGGTTGTCTTGCATCTCTTTGTAGACATGTTGCATCTCTTTGCAGTCATATGCTGTCTCTTTGTGGTTGTTGTGCATCGCTTTGTAGTTGTTTTGCATATTTGTGGTCATATTCTGTCTCTTTTTGGTTGTTTTGTGTCTTGTTTGGGTCATTTTGCATCTCTTTGTGTTTTGTGTCTATTTGTGGAAAAATGTTAGCAGTAATTTCGAACAGAGGCTCTGGCACAAGGGCCCCCTAACCTATTAAGCCCCGGGGCCTGTGCACAGTAGGCCCCTTCAGTAATCTGTCCATGGCTACTGGCAGCAGCACGTTAGCTTAGCTTAGCATAATGACTGGAAACAGGTGGAAACCGGTAGCCTGGCTCAGTCCAAAGATAACAAAATCTACCAATCCACCAACCACTAATTAAAATTAATTAATTAACGTTATATCTCTAGTTTGCCTGTGTCTGTACAAAAACAAAAAACCCACCAAAGAGTAAAAATGACAATTTGTCATGTTTTTTTTTTTTTTTTTTACAAGGGTTCATGTGCCGGACTATTTCTTGGCTGGGAGCAGTAACTGTCTGGAGTCTCCGCTGGTTGCCTGGCAACTGAAAGCAAACAAGTGTATTTTCCAAAATGCTGAACTATTGCTTTAATTATAAGGGGAAAAAAGAAAAAGTTTTAAGAACAAAGAGTATGCATGGACATTTCAATGACAAAACTAGGGAGTAGAAAAAACCAATCAATCTGTCTGAATGTTGAAGACAAGCGTCTGAAAAAGTCTGACATGTCAAGGGAAAGACGATTTAATGAAGCAGTCAGTATGTTGCATAGTAGTTTGTATGCAGCATTTGACTTCTTCAACTTCATTCATATGGTGAGACAGTAACTGGCTCAACCACTGCGGGTCTAGTAAATAGGGATTGAATTTCAGTGAGGATGAGACAAGCCAATTTGACTTTGGCATAAATGAACCCTGGAAAGCAAATATTCTCCGGAAATATCTGACTTTTTAAAAAAGAGAGAGTAGCTTAAACAATTCTCTACTCTATTATTATTAATATTACTATCATTATTATTACAGATCCATTTGCTGTTGTGCCTGGTTATCTGCTGAATTGTGTATTCATCTGTGTTTGGCAACGGAGTGTAAAACATTGCCCATTAGCAGCAACACTGCTGCTAAACACTGTGAGCATGCGTGTCCTTGTGTGTGTGTGTTTGTGTACAAATATGTGTGTGTGGGTGTATGTCATTTTATGTGTGTACAGTGGGTTTGTGCACATCTGCTCGTCACTGTTATATCTGTGTTTGTGTGTGTGTGTTGGTTGTTGATGCGGGAAGCTGTACTTGCACCCCCAGATTATTTCCACCCATGAGAAATAACCAAAGCCTTTTCCAGCTGGCTAAATGTTAGCTCAAGGCCTATAAATGTATGTGTGTGTTCGTGTGCGTGCGTGTGTGTTTGTGTGTGCGTGAGTGAGTGTGTGCATCACTATGCTGCTTATCAAAGCCTGTGCTGGCTCCACTGTTTTGCCACTCTCTCATGACAAATCAGCTTTAAATATTCTCCCTTGTTTCTCAGTCACGCCCACACAGGCACAGAGGCATGAAAAAGACAAACACACACACACACACACCCTGGAGGTGAACACTGCATGCCGAGGGGTGTCAGCTTTGGTCAGCGTCGGCTCTCGCCCCACATTTCTCCTCCTCCTTTCTCTTCTTCACTTCCTCTGTTCCCTCCATCCTGCACCATCTTCTCTACCTCTGCCTCCCTCTCTTTTTGACCACGACAGAAACACCGAAGCTCTAATTTCTCTTTCTTTTACACCTGATTTACATTCTCACATTTTTAAACATTTCACACCTCAGGGACTAAGTCAAACCCGGGTCCCTGAGGCGTGACCGCCGTTTGACTCCATCCCTGAGGCGTTGAATATTAATAAATTGAAAATGGTCAAAAAACATAGTGCGTCACTACTGTATCTCTCTTCCTCTTCCACTGTCTTAAATCTTACTCTTTTCTTTCAGATTATCACTTTGGTGCAGCCCCACCTTTGCTGCTTGAACCAATTAACTTCCATCACTTTCTTTTATGCAAAGAGACTTCATGTTTTTTTGCAGTCGGTGTAAAAGTGTGGGGAATTGGGATTCTGAAGTGGAGCGATGGCATGGAGAGGAGGGCAGAATATAGAAGGGATAGACTGGAGGGACCTTTCACTTACTCTCCAGTCTAACTAACTGAAATGATCATCAAGAAGGAGAATACATGTTTAAAGAAAGGGTATGTGGGAGTGTCCGGTGCATTAGGCAGGTCACATAGGCATTCATCTGAGTGTTATATTCATGCAGAGGCAGCTGGAGTGTACTGTGCACTGTACATATCCATGAATTATAGACAACAGCAGGCCTATATATAATTATAGACACACCACATGCATCATGTGCCTTCAGTTGGACACAAAAGAGCTGTCGCATTAGCTCGATGGCCACAGAGTTGTGGTCAGAAAAGTGTCATAGGATAACATGAATATGGATTTCCTTCTGAAATATTTTGGAAATGTGTTCAAAAAGCATAAAACATAAGAAATGTACGGATAAAAACCAAAGATTCATTCCATTTAAGTCCTTTCTTAGAATAGTGGATGTGTGTCAAACAATAGAAAAATGTTTTAAAGTCGAACTGAGAAGTCAGTTTTGCAAGAAATCAGGGGGCAATGTTGGTAGCCTAGTCCCATCTGTGATTTGAGCACTCCCTATTTAATCTGCATGTTTCTCCGTTTTGTGATTTGAATCACCGGGTAACAGGATTACCCGTTATTGTAAGTTTTATTAGTCTGGTAAGTGTCTGGTAAGAGAGATATCTAAAGTTAGCCAGACCCTCCTCCTTTGTGTAATGTAAAAATGGCCAAAAACGTATCGTCTTGTGGGAAGCAGTGATAACTATAGCTTCCGCTTTCTGAGTAGAACACAAACTTAACCGTACAAATTGGCGTTTAATGTGTTGCTAATGGTGCATAACCCATTGTAGCTCTGTGGGTAGAGCGGGTCGTCCTTTAACCACAAGGTTGGCGGTTCGATCCCCAAGTTGCTCCCCGGGCGCTTTACAGCAGCCCATTGCTCCTAGTATATTTAGGATGGGTTAAATGCAGAAGTCAAATTTCATGTATGTACCTCTATATACTATGACAAATAAAGGTTTCTTCTTTTTCTAACCAAAGCTATGTGTGCTTGTTGAAAAAGGGAAAAAAAAATGTCTGGTAACAACTTTGACATCCATACTTTATACAGGCCTGTGACATACTCCACTTCAACACGTTCCCAACTCATCAAATACGTCAGCTTGGTCAGTGGCCTTATGTTTCAGACAGCGATGCATATGATGCATACACTGTCTTTTCAAAATAAAACGCAACTTGGTTAGGTTTAGGCAACAAAACTACTTGGTTAGGTTAAGGAAAACCTTGGGGTTTGGGTTAAAATAAGCACGCCAAACAAACACAGGGCTTTCACCCAGGAAGCCGCTGTTCAGTTGTGTGAAACTAAAAGTCAACGTTGACTTATTTTGTCACGTCAGTCGTTAGTCAAGTGACTCGTTAGTATTGTTAGTCACGTGAGTCATGTGAGTCACTAGTCATGTGAGTCGTAAGTCAGTCAAGTTAACATCAACCATGATCTTTTCCTAACTATAAGTAGTTTTGTTACCTAAACCTAACTTCCTGTAAAGACGGAAGTTTATTTTGAAAAGACACTCTGGATGTAACAATGACACGCTGTCCCTGACATATCCAAAACTGACCCTAGAGGGGTACGTATAGAGTGTCATAGTTTGGAGCTTAGGGCCGCTGACGAAGCCTTGGTATTGGCTAAGTTGGAAGTGATCTGACAATAAAGTATTATAATCATCATCATCGTCATAACATATTACATATTAGGCAGCCACTCATTTATCCCTTTCTCTCTTTGTTTGCTTTTGGATCTCTTACCTTGGTAAATGGTAAATGGACTTGGACTTATATAGCGCTTTTCTAGTCTTCCGACCACTCAAAGCGCTTCACTCCTCATTTTCAGTGTGAGAGCGTCGGCATGTGACAGCGTGCATGAGAAACTGTGCGTGTGCTATGTGGGTATTTGGGTGAGCATATACCTCCTGTTTAAGGATTTAGAAGATTTTGTGTGAGTGCATTTGTGTGTGAGAGAGTGTGCGTGTTCCTTTGAAGCCGACACAAAGGCATGTCCTGTGACACGGACAGAGGAGGTTAGACAAACAGCCGCGGACATGACCAAAACACTGTTTACTTACTCTGTCTCTTAGACCGGCTACACGGAATGAACAAGTAAGAGGGGGGAGCAGAGAGGTAGACAGACAGAGACAAAAAATACAGAGACGGCCAAAATGAAGGTGAAGAAAGGTAAGGAATCAAGAATGAGACAAAGCTTAAAGGACAGTGGGACGGATGGGAGGGTGATTGAGCGAGGTAGAGAAGGAAGAAGGGAGTGAAAGGGAAACAGGGAGAGAAAATAAATGTAAAGATGGAGCAGATAAAGAAAGAGGGAGTAGTGACAGTGGAAAGACAGAGAGGGAAACGACTGTACTGCGAAAAGACCAAGGACAGTCCACAAAGCCCTCAACACTTCAAACACTGCATAGGCTACACCAAAGAGCATGTCTGATCTGTTCCACTCATAAATAAGCAAAGATAATAACTGCCTTGTGTGCATCTGCGAAGTTATGTGCATGTTTGTGTCACTTGCTTTGTCGCAATGTGTGCCGATTGGTGCAAATGTATCATTATTTTGCTTTTGTCGTCTATTTCAAAAGAAGAGAGACATCACTGGGAAGCTATGACTCACAATGTGCTCAATATTTTTCTTTGGTTCTGGAGCTTTTTTCGCTGGGCCTTACATCTCCACCAGCGAGTCTCAACGGTCCTTTTGGGCCTTTTGATTAGCATTAGCATCCACTTAGCTGTTGCGAGAGCCTCTCAGGCATCTGTGACTCAACACCTGTTGATGGGGACAAATTAGCCTAATGGGTATAAAGAAGAGGGATGAGCTGCACTCTGCCAACTAGGGCGGAAAATCTGCATTTTGAAAAGTTGAAAAGATAACATCCAGTTTTTAAGTCATTCTTAAAACCTTTTTCAGCACATTGATATGCAACTGTGAATATTTAATCAAGCATATCGGAAGGATGTTGTGTTGTAAACAACTTGAGAATCGGGGAAATTACTTTCATTTTGTTATTATCCTCTGTGGTGGAAACAAACAGCATAACATTTTTATTTTTATTGGACCTACGTGCCACATTACTGCCATGTTTTCCAAACATACCGGTACTTTTATATTCCGTGATGTACCTAGAGCATCTTTAATTAATGTTTGTTTTTTTCTGTGACTATCTCCTACATTTTTCATGCATTACATTGTGTCACAGTAGTAGTCATCAAAACACTCAAAATTTAATGTGGGTCTGTATAGGCCTTAGTGTGCATTCTAACATCTGCTGTCAGTGTGAACACACTACATCATCAAAGCAAAGTCGAGATCTATGTGAATGGAAATGGGACACAGCTTTGGTCGTGTTTCTACAAGCTAATCTCTGTATCGCACTAAGCCAACATCTCTACATTCTTCCCCCCTGTCTTGTGCCAGTCCACTTAGCATGCTCCCGTCCTCTGCTGTGATGTGCTCCTGTTTAACACCTTGGCTAAGCTCGCTGAATAATGCAGAGGGGACCAACGCTCGCTGAGTCAGCACCGAGGACAGGTCAGCGGAGACGCGCTGGCCGAACGGCTCGGGCACACAAATACGGAGGTGGCGCGCACACACAAGCAGATGCATGGGTGCTTGGACGCCAAAATATACATATTCATGGACGCCAGTACACATAGAGATGCTTAAACTGAAGAGCACCAACACATGCACACATAGAGATGCTTAAACTGAGGAGCACCAACACATGCACACATAGAGACGGAGAGGGAGAGAGAGAAAGCCTAGGGGAAACATAAAGGTAATGAGAAGCCTATATGTGCAAAAACGGCATTGAGCCAAGAGATGGGGATGAAATGCATTATCAGTGCAGATTAAATCATGTTTCATAGTTGAAACATTTGCCTTTATAATAATGCATTATGGCACACCACTTAAGACCCTGATTCAGTCACTTCACATACATTTGTTTGTTAGAACTGTGTCAAGTGCAAGTTTTATTTTTTGTTTTAAAAATATATAAGTTACATAAAGTATGTGAGTATTTCCTGTAGATAACATATTGTTACATGTTTTTACCCAACTGTTGAGATGCTAACATATGCATAGTAAAATTCAGTCATTCAAAAGGATAACGCACAAAAAAGCAGCAGCACTGCCACATATACAAAGCCGATCCCAGTTGACATTGGGTGAAGACAGGATACACCCTGGACAGGTCGCCAGACTGTCACAGGGCTGACATATAGAGACAGACAACCATTCACACTCACATTCACACTTACGGGCAATTTAGAGTTAACAATTAACCTAACCTGCATGTCTTTGAACTGTGGGAGGAAACCGGAGAACCTGGAGAACACTCACACTAACACGGGGAGAACATACAAACTCCACACAGAAGGGCCGCAAGCCGGGTTCGAACAACCCTCTTCCTGTGATGCGACAGCGCTAACCACTGCACCACCAGTCACAAAGATACACACATTAATTTAGATCTCACACGGTCTTGCACATGCCTACATGCACACATGCTCATGTGTCATACACACACACACACACACACACAGCTACAGTGTTGGACAAACGGCGGGCTGAAGGAGGCGTCAAAGAACCACGTCTGACAGAAAGCTCCATCTCGCTAAATGAGGAGGATGGAAAATAGATTCCGGGAAAAAATTTAGAAGAGAAGGGGGATGAGAAAAAGAGACAGGGAGGAGGACAGGAAGACATAGAGAAAGAGAAAAGAAGAGGGGGAAAGAAGTGATAGATAGGACAGAAATCCATGACTGCAAGAAGAAGAGAAAGAGAGTAAGAGAGGAGAAAGCAGGTGGGTGTGGGAAGCCGGCTCAAGTTGTAACGACAGATTGTGAGGAGGGTTAGAGGGAGGGGCAGGATGGAGAGAAGCAGAGGATGAGGGATGAGTGGGGCTTGTCCCTGTGTAACCTCCTACACTGTGATGGAGTGTATTTACCCACACTTCATCAGCAATATCCTCCCTGTGTGTGTGTGTGTGGCTGTACAGTATGTGTGGCTTAATGCAGAGTGCTGCATGGCGTGTGCATTATCTTCCATTTTATCTCTTCTTTGTTCGATGCTGCATCTGTACTATTTAGAATATGAATCATCAGACGCACTGTTTCTCATTTTCTCAATCACTGTTCCGGTTAATCAGAGGGTGAATTAAGGGCCGGGCCTTTGTTACACTCGTCACGTAAACCGAGAAATGCCAGGGGATCCTTCAGACTTCAGATGTTTCTAACGTCTGTCATTCAAACTGCTAGATGTCAAGAACGGCATCTTAGACGCATCACGCCACACGCATTTCATATTTATTGAGCTGCCTCTACGTGAGTCTGTTTCTACATTAAGGGCTAATGTGATTTTGTGTGTGTGTGTGTGTGTGTGTTTGTAAGGCTTGTTAGAGTAGCAGTTGGCTCCTGCTGACAGTTACTGCAGTCTGAACAGCATGGCTGACGAGGACAATCAATTAGCCCCGCATACACACACACACACACACACACACACACACACACACACACACACACATACATTATCAAATTAGCCCTTAATGTAGAAACAGATTGAAGTTCACGGAATATGTTAACGGAATAAAACACACATCAAAGGCCATATACCATATATTAAAGCTGCAACAATTAATCGATTAGTTGTAGACTATTAAATTAATCGCCATCTATTTTGATAACCTATTAATTGGTTTAAGTAGGTTTTAAGGTAAAAAAAAGGTAATAATTCTCTGATTAAATATGAATATTTTTCTGGTTTCTTTACTCCTCTATGACAGTAAACTGAATAGCTTTGAGTTGTGGACAAAACAAGACATTTGAGGACGTCATCTTGGGCTTTGGGAAACACTGATCTACATTTTCTGACATTTTATAGACCAAACAATTATCGATTAATCAAGAGAATAATTAACAGATTAAACGACAATGAAATAATCATTAGTTGCAACCCTATAATATATACAACCATGATATAATAAACACCTAATGTAATACCTACACACAAATTATGATTCCTTTATATCTCCGTGACTTTAGGTCTCGACACATAACTAGGTGAAATTGGCTGTGTCTGGGCTGTTTGTGTGAGTGTGTGTTTTAGCTAAACCCCAGCTGGGGTAGCACAAGTTTATCAAATATCAACCCTCGATCCCTCTAAGGGCTGCTTGGACGCTGTTTGCTAGATGAACGTTTGTGTGTGTTTGCTCTGAGCGTTGTGTGTATGTGTGTGATGCTGAGCAGATGCTGATGTTTTGACAGCCATCCTGCTCTCAGTCTGTCCGCCTCACATCAGCTGTGTGTGTGTGAATGTGCATTTGTGTATGTATGTGTCAGGAAGTGTGTGTGGTCAGAGCGTCGGGTTAAGCAGTGGTCTGACTGTCAGTGTGTATCTGACCTTCTATCCACCACTGGGATCACTTATCCTGCTGCAGGCTCCGCAGTAGCACATAGCTCCATCCTCCTGCCATTTCTTTCCCCTTCTCCTTTTTCTATTCTTTCCTTTTTTACTGCCTGTTAACTTTTCTTTCAGACTCTTTCGCATTTTCCCCCTCTGATATCCCTCTAACAATGCCTTCTCCCTTTTCTTCTCTGCTCCTATCCATGTCTCCCTATCCACATTTCTCCCTCTCTCCTCTACACAGTATTTGTATTCTCTCTCTGCAACTCCTCGCTCTCTGCTGCTCAGATACCAAATTCAGAGAGTAAAAAATGATGAAATGAAAACAGGAGAGGGGAGGCTAATGAAGACAAGAGGAGACAGAAGGAGGGAGGGAGAGAGACGGCGGGAGAAATGCTGAGGTACACAAATGGAGAATCAGAGAGAGTGAGGGAAATATGGGGAGAAACGCTGACAGTTGGAGAGGGAAAGATAAAAGTGTTTGACAGAAGAGGGAAAAAAAGAATCTTTTTCATTTGTGTCAGAGCACCATTGTCAGAGTAACAAAGACATAGCTCTCACAGTGCACTAGAGGATTTCTCTCTCTCTGTCAGACACACACACACACACATATATAACACACAATATAAATACACAGTGTTTATCTCTTCCCTTCAGCAGGGGCGAATCTCCTGGGGTGAGAACGGCTCCTCCTCTCATCTTTCTGCAGTGTCACTTCTGACATTTGTCATGTTCTCGCCCTCACTTAGCCCTGGTGGCATAAACCCACTGGCATCACAGCATTTATTTTTTTTTTTTCAGGATCTGTACCTTGTACTTTAAAAGTTTCGGCAGGTACTGAAAACCATTTGAAGAGCTCGATTCCTTGGTGTCTCTTTCTTGAGAAAACATCCTAAACTCTACAATGTGCTGTTTCCCAGAGGTTTCCCTCTCAGATGGGACTCACAAATAATCCTTCACATGCAAGGAATGACTTGATTGCAAAATTCTGCACTCGTAGTGTGGTGCTGATTGTGAATGAGAGATTGGGCTTTGCAAGACTACAAGAGTCCTCTTACAAGGCGAAGTCTGAAATGATTATGGGGACGTTGGTTCAGTCAGTCAAAACACAGATTTTTATGTGAATACAGAATATGTAGAGAATTGATTTTTGGCCTAGAGGCTCTGACCTCATCACACCGCCTCATGGATACAACCAACTCAGCACTGCAGAGATTGGTGGAGTGACAATAATATTTTCCTTCTCAGGGTAACCTCAGTACACAACCGGAGGATGCGTAGTTGGAGGTAGGGCTTTTAAAATGCAATATGAACAGCAGCAGCTTCAACTGAACGCAGCAGTTACAGCAGAGTTTTCAGGTGAGCAGTGCAGCTGCAGTAATTCCAGCCTACATACACTGCTCTGTTACAAAAGTTGCATTGGATTCGTGTTGCAGCAAGTTGAGTGTGTTATGGTGGAGATGCACCAAATCCGTTGACGTCTGTGAAGGTGGCGGATCCCATTCATTTTCTATGGAGAGCAGGAGATCCAGCTGCGCGTTGCATGTTGGATACAGCTCTGCGAGTTGGCTGACCATTCCTCGCATCTGAATTTGCTTAATCATAACTCAACCTCAACTTTATGCAAATGAGGTCCAACATCAACTCTGATCAAACGTTCAAACTCAAATATGAATCAATAATATGTTACTGTAATGCCTATTTCTTACCTCAAATGTTTTCAGAAATATATTTTAGTGTACCGTTTAGTTGTAAAATGAGAAAGTTTGTGAGCCGCCACCATGTTTAAAATAGTCCAGCACCACCCATCAGCCAGAGCGAACTGAACTGTTTTGGGTTCTGTCACATCTTTCTGTTTGTTGGCCGGATTTGGTGTATCTCCACCATTAGATGTGAGTGCAGCAGTGCCTCAAATACCTCCAAAGCATGATTATTTCCATCATCTATTTATCTGTTAACTATTTTTTTGATTAATATCAGAAAAAAATACTCTTCTCAAGTTCTCAAAGCCCAAAGTAATGTTGTCAAATAGCTTATTCTGAGTGACAAAAAAAACAAAAAAAGACATTCACTTTACAATATCACCTTTACTGCTCTTATTTGAGAAGCTGGAACCAGCAAATGTTTGCAAGTTTTGCTTTATAAATGACAAACAATTAATTACGTATCAAAGTTTTTACTCGATTAATCATTTCAGCACTACTTGACTCCATTTCTATGATACAGGCAGAGCCTAGTTACTTTGTTATTTTACTTACTTCCCTGAAGGCTTTGCATGTGGACGTGAGCAATTGTAAGCAGCAGCTCTCATAGGGTTGAGTACGCCCATGCTGAATAAATACAAACATTAGTGGGCATAACACAAACTACCCAAACAGACGAGCATGTTTAGTTTGTATAGGTTGGAAAATGGATACAGTACATTGTCTGCTATATTAAGGATGTTTGCAAATCAGGAAATGAACAGCCTGCCTTTTGATGGAGCATGGTGCATCAATTCTTTGCTTTTATATACAAACTGGATAAAAGATCAGTTGGATTTCTCTTTTTATCCAAAGAAGTGCCACACAGCTGCACTAAATATCCTTTTAATTTCCCCCACAATCCCCCCAGAGAGCCTGTTTCCATGCAACACCTCGCCTGAGGGGATATCAATGTAATTAACACAGCAGCTGCAACTACAGGGGCATTGTTACACACCAGAGTTACTTATGTAAATATGAAGAGTATGTGGTATATGAAGTTGTTCTGGCAGCTCGGGATGGTCCAACACTTTACTGTCACTTCATGTTGCCTTTAATTTGTCACCCAGATTTATGTTTGATTCAGGAGTCACTTTGTTTGAGTCCATTTGCAAAGGGTCTGTGTTAATGTGTGTATACATTCTCACCCGCTGTTGAACTGAAAGTTACTTATACAGCTGAGTGGTTTTTGGAACATGTTTTACATTTTAATTTTCAAAAGTATATTACTTTGCTCAATATACTGTTTAAACTGTTTAAGTGAAGTTCCAGGTGGAGAATATTTGTATTAACACAGAGCTCTGCTACACAGCTTCTTCACCATCATCCATCCCCCATCCATCCTAAACTTGTGACGACAAGAGAAAAGAGATTCGTCAGTGATGCTCAATCTCTGTGGAATGCACTGCTAACTTTGATCTTTAACGTTAGATCTTTAGGCAAATGCGTGCTCATGATTGGAGGAGAGTGTTACTCATAGAGTCCAGTAGTGGGCTCCGCCTGTGCTTTTAGAATTAGGGTTACAATATTGTAACCTTTGATCTTCCCCTTACATTTGTAGCCGAGGGTTATGAGTTCCTATACTTATGAAGGTAATAAAATAATAACACAAAGGCTCCGTAGACTGAAACAAGACGGCAAACACATTATTGCTCCCACATTGTCAACGGAAGTGCATCACAACTTAACTCCTTCTTTCACAATAAAAGCCCTAAACATATACACTGCATCACTGCTTACCAGAGGGAACATAAATTCACTCAGAGCATTTCACTAAGAGGCAACTCAACAAAATAGACCACACTTTGAATAAAACAAATGCTTGTCTTTGAGTTTAAATCCAAAATACTGCCAAATAGGCACTGCACCGGCATTTTTTTGTTACATAGGCCTACTTTTAATTTGACTTTTAATTCTCAGGAAAGAAAACTGAATAATATATCCCTCTGGCTCGAACTTGTGTGAATCTCTCGTATGAACTAATATTCATCAGTTTTCATTTATTAATTCATATTTTTGCCACTGCTTGAGTATTTCTTTCTCTTAGTACTCTCCATTTCTCTCTTCTTCTCTCAATCATCAAAGGCCCCTTTCAGACACAATGCCACAATGGCACCACTGCGCTCTGAAACCTGTTATTTCCAATTGCCAGAGATATTTGGTGTGGCTCTATTGCCATCCGGGTGGAAACAGAAGGGCTTATACACGCTGTACAGTGCCAGAGACAGGTTGAGATAAGGAAAAGGAAAAAAAGGTGTGAAAAATTGTCCTATATGGGGAAAAATGCGGGAGAATTGTGACCCCGGGAAGAAACCGGAAGAGTGCAATGAAAAACGGGAGTCTCCCAGGAAAAACGGGAGGGTTGGCAAGTATGCTCGTCACATGATTAGTGAAATCTGACTTCTGCTACTCTGTGCTGTGACTCTACTGCTGCGACAATTTCAGTTTATTATTGTAGCATCCATTTGTGGATAACTACTAAAACTTAACTTAGTATTTTACATTAAATTAGCGTCTGTTTTTCTTTGATGAACGTGGGCGCTGATGTGCGAAAATGAACTAAATGGATTTTATTTCTGCAAAATAAAATTAAAACCGACAGTGGGCGAACCTACCCCAACACACACAAACACCACCACCATTCTTCTCTCTATAGCTCTATATTTCTAACTAACACTCACACTAATGGATCAGAAGTTTTCTCATGCATTTACTGTTGAGTCAGTCACATTAACTCTGTTTGTCAAGGACTGAGACAGAGCGAACGCTAGAAGCCCACTATCCATCTAATCTACATTCTCTTAAAACTGCTATTCCCTTATTATCCCTCATTCTTATTCATTAGTGCTTCTCTCACTTTTGGAGGATGCCTCCCTGTGTGTTCACAAACTTTCTCTTTCTTTCCAAACTTTTCTCTCCTATGTTCTTCGTTTTTCTTTTTTCCACTTTCATTGCTTATTCAGCACACTCCCTCCCACTCTTGTTTCTCCTTTACGGTGCCTCTCGCACTCTCTATATCACTCTTTTCACACCTCTACTCTGTCTCTTTTCATATCCATCACTCTCGCTCACTTTGCCTCATTTGATCCCTCTTTCCTCTCTCCCTCCGTGCCTCTTTCTTTCACCTGCTTGTCAGCTGTTTTTGTGAAAGTCTCATATTGGCAGACTGCACCATCTCTCTCCTCCCCTCCTTCGGTTCTTCGTCTTCGCTTTACCCTGCTCAACCTCTCATCTCCCCTTCAATTATAACTTTCCACTTGTTTATTCTCACACTTTTTCCAGTCCTGTTCATTAACTCCCTCTCTCTTCGAATAGCTCTCTGCTATCCTCCCCAAAAAAAACTCCCATTTCCCTCTTTACTCTTCTCATGTTCTTCATTTCATCTCCTCTTCTCTTTCATCCACTGGTCTAATCAACCTTCTTTCTTAATTGCTCCCTGCATCTGTCTTATCCTGTGTTTCATTCAAAGCACCCTCCACCTCCTTCTTTCTCTCAGTCTCATTTTCCTGATCCTCTGTTACCTGCATCCACTGTGCCAGTCAGATGGCTCAGCTACAAGACTGACTACACCCTCCGATGACTAAACATCTGTCTCCCTCTCCCCCTCTCCTGCTCTCTAATTCTCCTCTACTGTGTCCCCAACTCGGCTCAATTTCACAAGAGCTTTATTGGCTTGTAAATTGAGTTAGTGTAGCCAAAAGAGGACAGTGCACATCAGTGGAGGTAAATCATTCTGCAGAGAAGTGTGCATTAACAAATAACTGGAGGACTTGTCAGTTAGAGCAAAAGCTTTGTAATGTAAAGTGGATACACAGTAATTACAAACTCAGTTACATTACACAGCGATATCTATCTTAAAGCAAGTTTGACACGTTGGGAAATTAGCTCATTTGCCGAGAGTTAGATGAGAAGATCCGCTCTCACCTCAGTTCGTATGAAGCTACAGCTTAAAGCTTAGCTTAGCATAAAGACTGTAAACAGGAGGGAACAGCCAACCTGGCTCTGTACAAAGGTGACAAAATACAACTGCCAGCAGCTATAAATATCACTAGTTATTAAATTATGACTTATAATAAGTTTGAGACATGAAACCGGAACTCTGCGTTTTTACACTTTGGTTTTTGTAAGCTTAAAATAAATGAGATATTACGTGTATTAAGTAGTGAGCTTTAGAGATTCTTGTAGGCAGCAAAGACTGTGTATAAAGATGGATGACATGTCTCCACTTCCTCCCACTGTACAGAAGTGAAGCCAAAATATCCCAGATACGGCAGCTCCCATCTTGAGACTTTTACGTCATTTGGAGCCAGAGTCTGCGCAGTAGCGATCGGGCGGTGGAGCCGCGGTATCGAAGTCACCCGCCCGAACCAATCGTGAGCCGAGCATGGCCGCAGCTTGTCAGCGAGAGAGACTCACAGCTGTCAATCATGATGTCTCGACTCCTGCACGGCCATAGCTTGAACACTTGAGCATACATCAGCGTGATAAGAACTACTTAAAATGATACAAACCATCTTTGGGAAAAATTATTTGACGTGTACTTTAACTTTTTAGTTTGGCTCGTGTCCCATCCGCTAACATGGAGGAGGCGGGCTTTAGGACCTATACTGCAGCCAGCCACCAGGGGGCGATCCAGATGTTTTGGCTTCACTATAGGGGAGCTGTCATGTCGTCCATCTTTATATACAGTGTATGGTAGGCAGATTTTAAAAGAGGTATCAATCCTTTCATCTACCTCTCAGCAAGAATGCATGCAAGGTGAAACTATTGCTTTCAGCTTGCTAACATTGTCAGGGTGGCTCATGTCTCTTTTAAGAAGAAGAAGAAGGAGAAGGCACTTTATAGGCGAGCTAAGACCCCCTGGCTCACCTGCAATTCAAACACCGAATTTAGCTACTACTCTACCTCATTTTGTTACTTCTGTAAGATGTTGTGTTGGGGTAGTTTTCCTTTTAAGTTCTTCAAAGGCAGTTGAAGCGCAACACTTTTAGGAGCATGTCAGGTCTTCACCTCTTTTTATCCACAACTCCTCATTATAA
Source organism: Sebastes fasciatus (assembly GCF_043250625.1). Classification (NCBI taxonomy): domain Eukaryota; kingdom Metazoa; phylum Chordata; class Actinopteri; order Perciformes; family Sebastidae; genus Sebastes; species Sebastes fasciatus. The sequence goes on from NC_133801.1 coordinate 15,645,320, forward strand.
TTGGCTTAATCTTAATAGGGAGATAACAAGTGATGATGTCTGTTACCTGCGTGAACTCACATCATCAGTGTGAAAGTTGTTTTCCTGTATAAGGATTGTATTTGGATAATCTTGAGGAATCTATTGTTCTTTTAAATAATTATATCTGGGACGCGAGGTGAAGAACCTTAATTATGTTTCAGTGAATGTGCACGAATGTAGCCTCCCAATCTGGGAAGCCAGATTTATCTGTAGCCTTCATCAGTGGCAAAGGTACTGCATGTTGATAGAGCTGTGGTCATGCCTTTTTTTTTTTTTTGATACTTCTTTCTTTATGATTTAAGTTTAGATCAGATACAGAGATCAGATAATCTGCACAATGTTTGGCACTATCTGCCCGCTCTCCCTCTCCAGAAATACCTTATCTCCCCCTGCCCTCCTCCAGTCCTCTATCAGTCCTGCTTTCTTCCATTTCCTCTTTTATACTCTGTCCATTTGGCTTGCCGTTGGTCCTACTATCTCTCTTTGGAAGCTGACGGGGCAGAAAAGTGGAGGGACAGGTCTTTTAACTTGGCATATCTCTCTCAACACACCTTTTCCCTCTCCTCTTCCTCTGTGCCCTCCAACTCTTCTAAGCTCCAGTCTAAACTTTTGCTTCTCTCCTGCTGCCCTCTTTGCCTAAAATCTGAGCACAGCCGCATATATGAGCTGTCGTTTAGTGATGAGAGTGAGGCTACAAAGCTCACATCCATCTATCAATTCTCTTACAGATCTTTAATGCGTCCCGCCTAACAAGTGAGCACCGCAATGAATTACATACAGCCTTATGAAGTAGCACAAAGAAAACCATAAAAACATCTCCGTGCAATAAAACACATCTCCGTACTAGGTGCCCCCCATATAAGCAGGAACACATCTCAGCATCCTCCACTGCAGGAGACACACAAGGCATAAGGCACATAAACCTTTAATACCACAATTTCCATTACAGAGCGACACCTAGCTCCACTCAATTTCCAAGTCATCATCTCACGCTTTGTTTCTCTGTCCAAGTGGTCACCACCCTGTTTCCTCTGAACAGAGGGAAAGAATGTCTGCCAAATGTTTAGGGGTGGGGTAACTTTAGCTCATGCTATTTTTTTGCATGAAAAGTATGTGTGTGTGTGTGTGCGTATGAGATGACAGCTTTTATTGGGGGATTCCCTTGAAAGGGAGATCCTGTAATTGTGTTTGCGTGCCGGCCTGGGTGGGCGGGCGGGGAGCACTTCCCAGTCGGGTGTCCTGAGAGTGACTCATGAGTTCCAATAACCTCAGTGACACTCCTCCCTGCTGTCACTCCCGTGTTTCATATGGCGACACAAAAACATTTGGAACTTATTTGGCACCCACGTCTGCATCTGTCTTGAATCAATCCAGATGTTGCAGGATATAGTGAGCAGGTTGACGACCCTCCACTCACGCCAGAAGCAAATCTGTGTATTCCTGCACCTCAAAGCATAGAGTAAGAATACAGTTTTAGATTTCCTAACATTTTACAAATTAGCTTAGATTTACATTAGTTTACTTTTAGAAAGATTGTGTGGCATGATTGAAAGCTCCAGAACAGTTACTAAATGGACCTTACCACTGCACTGCATACAGATGCCCTCAGGCAACAGAACACCTTTTTACCCCTCCCCTCACCTTTTTTTTTCAATTCCTACACATGACATTATAATATGTCTGTAAACAATCAAATGAGGTGCAGGAGTGGGTATGATGTTGGTGGAGGAACCTCCTTTCAGAAAGACGTGAAGTGATCCAACGTATCCTCATAACAGTTTGTATGATATCTTACGAAATGTTATTCCTCATTTGTCGTTCGTTTTCCGTCGAATGTTCAGCGACGCGTGTCAATTTCTGCTCGTTACATGCATACAGTCTTTTCAAAATAAACTTCCGTCTTCACAGGAAACAACTCGGTTAGGTTTAGGCAACAAAACTACTTAGTTAGGTTTAGGAAAATATTGTTGTTTGGGTTAAAATAACTATGGAAGTGGCATAACTTAAGTATGGAAGTTACGTGACATATAAGTCAATGTTGACTTCTGGTTTCATACGGGATATGAACGCCGGTCTCCTGGGCGAAAGTCTGATGTTTTTTGTCCCAACCATCTACCCCGACCTCCTCCCTACACAGCATGTGGCGCTCTTTATACTCCATGGTTTACGATTATGTGGAATACATACAGATTGATTTCATGGGATATACTGTATATACGAATTAAAGTGCATTACCTTTTGTAGGTGTGGCTACGAAACATGTGGAAGGTAAGATAAATGTCACTGTTTTGCATATTAAAATAAAAAATAACTTGATAATATAAATATGTACATGTTTATGAACCTCTAAAGAAGCTTATCACACGGCTTTGTTGAATACTCGATTCTGATTGGTCTATGGGCGCAGTTCTGATGTCGGACTCTGGCGGACCGTTTTTGTGTCAAATTATTGATTCCTTAAGTAAGTAGCCGTGTAATAGGCAGGATAATGTACAGCTAGCGGGTCATTGTTGTGAAATAAACCCCTTCAAAGCAATGCTGCACCCCGATGCGGAGCAAAGGGGTGGACTTGATCACTCTGAAGGGGTTTATTTCACAAAAATGACCGGCTCGCTTTACATTATCCCTTACATATTTCATAGGTAACCTTCTATGGGAGAAAGAAGCCTGGTCGAACAGTTATGAGGATCTTTCCCTCTGAGAGTGAGGACACTGAGTTTGAGACAAGTGACAGCAAGGAAGAATTACACTTCCACAGCCTGATGACATTATGTCACCTCCATTACTTCAAGAAGTACTTTTTATTATTATTCTTGCACTATTGTGGATGCCAACAAGCCACTTAACTTGCTGCCAATGAACTGGGGCAGTAAGAGTGACAATTTTGATCATTGATACATTATCAGAGAGCCTCAGTCTAGAGGCTCAGAGTGAGATTGTTTTAAATACACATTGAAAACCACCTTGAAACCTCTACTGCAGCATGTTAACGGACTTTTGTCTGTTTTGCTGCACACCCTATGCTCAAGCATGTTTTGATACTGTATGCATCTATGTGAGAAATTCACATTAGTGTGTTATCAGAGGCAAGGCCACCTCAAGTTCTCAGACACAGTCAAGGACCATGACATCACAGTTAAGAGTAGACATATCACCAACGCCTAGCTCCACTCATTATGACAACACACATGTTATCGTGAGCACAGCCACTCATATGTTACTGTGTGTGTTACTGTATAACTTGTTTTTTTCATTTATCTGTGTCTGCGCCCCTTTCTGTCATAGTGTGAATGTCGATCTTTTAAGTGTGTCCACAAGGAATGTTAAAATGTCCGTTGGTTTACGAAGGTTGACTAAAAGTATTATCCCTGTGCAGGTAGCTTTGTGTTGTGTGCTGGCGTTCGTGTCTGTGATATTGTTTGCCGCATTATATTTGCTCATAGAGCCAACAGGGTGAAAAAGCTTTTGATTAAAAAGAGCTGAAACAGATGGGGGGGGGGTGAGATGGGAAGATAAAGAGAGAAATGAGAAAGGGGAGATTGAAAGAGGAGGATCTGGAGAGATGGAGTGATACGTAGCGAGGCATAGACCGATAAGACAGCACTGAGAGAGGAAGGCAACAGATAAGAGAAGAACTTTTGGAGGAAAGAGTGATGTCAGGAGCCTTTATAAAATATATTGTGGTTCTGTCCCTGTATGGAAGTTATATTCTCTGTAGCACGGGGGCCATAATGACTCCATGATACAGGATGGAGGGTCTGTTTCTTCAAAAAGTTAATCATGACACTGACTACAAGCAACATCTCAATGCTTTCAAGTGAAACTGTGAGTGGTGCATGCGTGTCAGCATGTGAATGTTTGCACTTTCACATGAGTAAAGTGTAATGTTGTTACATAACTTCAGTTAATCTTAAAGTCAACAGGGTTAAAAAGAGATAACAGCACACTTAAATCTCCTGAGTATTTCACACATTCCCTTGTAACCACAAAGTTGTGCAACACCTTCTCTGGACCTCAGCGTGTATTTTGAATTTTGTGCCCAAACACACCAGTGTACATTCGTAGTAGCCCAGGTGTGCCATGGAATTAAACATTAAAAGGAAAAAAAAATGTTAATATACAACACGGATAGAAAGGAGTCTGAAGTCTAGCTTTTCAAGTAGGACTGATGACAGCGTTTTCTCTTTGTGATTTTGACTTCACAAAAAATAGACTGTGATACAAGCATCCCTACTTGGCTGTAAGAAATGAATTAATAAATCCATCCAATTAAAAATCCTGAAAGTTTGAAGTACAAACCATCAAAAATGACAGTGATGAGACATGAATCCTGTAAACGTGTTGTTGTTGATTCCTGGTGCCTTTTCATAACGTGTGGATTTCTACTGGATTCTGACAATCGGGAGAAAGAATTTATCTGAATACGCATAAAAAATGCTCGTGGATCTGACTCCAATCCATCCAGTAGCGCTCCTCTACTATCAGAGATTTGTTACAAAAGACTTACTTCTAAAGTAAAAATTGAAAAAAGCTAAAAGCAGTTGGCACTTCATAAATCAAAGATAAATAATACTGTATTTGTGAGCCAAATCAAGACGTATGATAACTTGTGTTGAGTGAGATGATAGTGCTTGTGTGTGGGTGACAGCGTCAGTGTCTGACTACTGTATGCTTGTTTCTGTCAGTGCCTGCATACACATGTACATATTTCCCTGTCTGTGACCACAAGTGCTGCTTACACACACACACACACACACACACACACACACACACACACACACAAACACACACACACACAGACTCAAAGTATGTGTAATAGGTTTTATCTGGGTCATCTGGTCTCTTCAGCAGAGATGATAAGTTGTTCAGAGCAGAGAGGCCAAATAGCGTTTACTTGGCTCTGTGTGTTTACATGCGTATTTGTGAGTTTCCTTTTCTATGAGTGTACTCTGTCTCCCCTGTCAGCCCCCCACTCCCCTTCAATCCACACACAGACACACTTCAATGGCAGGCGAAAAGAACGAGCAAAACGCTGAACAAACACAGGAGAAAAAAAAAAACCTTGGGGGGAAATTCCTCGAAGTGAGCTAGGACAATCTGTCAGAGCACTCTCACACACACATTCAAGTACACAGTGTGACAGTGTTCAAAAAAAGTTCTCTTCTTTCAAACTCCTGTGATAGAATGATTAAATACTCGTTGTTTTACTGACTGCTTCTGGAGAAGAAACTCTTCTCCGAAACGTTAACGGTCTTCTTCTCCTTCACTGAGTGCACTAAGTGCACCAATCATTTCCTGACAACATCATCACAGGGAGTTACCTAAGTCTGGATTAGCTTGACAGATGGCAAGTGTCGACAGCTCAGGGATATGTGCATCAGTGAGGGATTTTTTTCTTTTGATTTCAATTTAACCAAATTAATAAACCTTAAGTATGTGTTTATAATGAAAACAAGTGTTTATTAAAGGCGTGCAAGTTTTTTTAAAACAAAGAAGTGGTGAACTTTTTCCTCTTAAAGGAGAGGATGAGGCAAAGTGTAATCACAATCTGATGATATATAGAAAATGAACAACAAAAAAACAAGTAAAATTTTTTCCTTGTAAATATTTACAGAGTGGTAATTGTTGCTAAAGTGAAGTGTTTTCCTGTAGGAGCTAAAACAATTAGAGTCATTAGAAACAACGAAGAATTAAGTGCTCATTTTAATGTAGTCTTAGCCTCTTTCTTAGCAACATAAAATGATAACAACTACAGAGCAGATTTGCTGTAGAACTGAGATGCAGATCTGAATAAATCTTGCTGGAACAAGTAATAAAAACGTCCATTTCTAAAGTATCGTAAAAGCATGCTGCTTTATCGCTGCCATCGCCATCTTCTGATCTCTCCCGCTTCATACTTTTTCAGTGAGAGAACAGAGACTGTTTTATCCGGCTGGTATTTTGAACCTTGACCAAATAGAGTTAGTGCAGCTGTCATCTCCTAACAGTATCCACTTTTATTTTGTAACAAGCCGTTTCTTTGTCATCACTCGCTGCTTTTCTTTCCTCTCCTGTCCGTCTGTCTGCTCTGTCTCGTGGTATACCGCTGCAGCACAGCTGTCACTCTGATGGCTGCTATGATATCATTTATAGGCCCACATCAACTGGAAAAAGACCTGGCAACTGTTTTCTGACACGTTGAAATCCATCAGTCAACCATCTGTGGATGTTGACTTATCAAAGTGAGTTTAGACAAGCTTAGTTCACAGACAGTTAAAGGCAGCAACAAAGAAAAATAAGCTGAACTTCAGAAAGTTTCCGAGGTATTTGATGGGGAGCTACTTCACGTGTAGACAGCCAGACTTGAAGTCATGACCTAACCCTCCATGTTATTCTTTTGTTATTAACACACACACACACACTCATAGGAGTGAGAGGTGAGACTGGCCTCGGGGGCAGTCGTCCAGGTTAGAACCTAATACAGCGGTATTTTCATGTTCCCCTGCCAAAAGCAACCCTGCAGCTGTGTGCATGCCTGTGTGTGAGTGTGTGTGTGTGTGTGCATGTGTGTGTAATCAAAGGTACTGTAGCACCGTGACTTCAGCCTCAGGGCCGAGTGGAAAGTAAGCATGGCGCACCTGCAGGAAGTTAGATATAGGCAGAGGGAGGCTAAGGGGTCTGAAGACTTCAGTGAAGGAGAGGTGCACTGCAGCAATGATACAAGTCCACCACTCTTATTAACTAGCGCCATGCATGCTCCTTCAGTCAAGTCTGAAAATGTGGAGCAGCTTGGCATCCAACAGACTTTGCTTTTTTCCACTTTACACCATTTGACTTTTCTCTGCAGTGCCTCCTCCACTCTGCTGCTGCTGCCTTCTCTCTCACCCAACAGTATGTCAATAGGTCTTTCCCTATACAAGTCAGCCAACTGTCACACTTACTGTACAAAAAAACAACTGATGTCTATTTTAAGTAACACTGTAGGCCACCACAAGACAATCAGTGCAAGAAAAGTATTTGTCATTTAACTATGTTAATATGGATCCTTTAAAAATCAGTATTACAGCTGAGAAAGAACATAAAAAAGTTCCAATGATGCATCCACTTCATAAAGGATCGGCCTTTCATTTCAAGAAGTCAAGTTAGAAATATAAACTACAGTAACAACCCCACTTAAGATAAAAAAATAAAATAAAAAAATTCTAATTAGAGACACAGTAAAGACACACTAAACACACAAGCAATACAACAAAACTGATGAAGACTCACCATCTCTCCTGATGTTGCCCCAGTGTGTCAACAGGTCTTTCCCTACAAGTCAGTCAACTGTCACACTTACTGTAACAAAAAACTGATGTCTATTTTAAGTAACACTGTAGGCCACCACAAGACAATCACTGCAAGAAAGGTATTTGCTATTTGTCATTTAACTAATCTTAATATTGATCCTTTAAAATCAGTATGAGAAAGAACATAAAATAGTTCCAATGATGCATCCACTTCATAAAGGATTGGCCTATAGTTTCAAGAAGTCAAGTTACAAATATAAGCTACAGTAACAACCCCACTTAAGATTAAAAAAAAATAAAATAAAAAAAATCGAATTAGAGACACAGTAAAGACACACTACAAGCAATACAACAAAATGATGAAGACTCACCGTCTCTCCTGATGTTGCCCCTCATCACTCTGGCGGTGGAGACCTGAGCCCTCGCGACCCCCGTTATTATAGTCCCCAACAATAACACCGTCCACATCTGGAACACCAGCATTCCACTCATGGTGACAACAAACTTTAAATAACTTCTTCACCTTCCAGTGGCTCGAATAAAATGTGATTTACTTAAAACAAGGAAGACAAACTTTCCATTCAACAACTTCCAGCTTTCCTAATCTCTCTGTCTCCTCTATACCCGCAGAATGAGAGACACTTGTTGACTCCTACACGACACGATGTCCCGTCTGGTGCCAAAAGTGCCCAAAAAATCCAAGTCCTCGTCTGGAAGTTTACGCGCCCACACTGACTCCGAAACAATGAGCTGCAGGTGGAGGGTGATATAGCTCCGTTCACGGTCAGACATGAGCTTACAGGCGCCCAACTTCTTATCGCCGCGGAGAAAAGAAATTTGAGTTCAGTCACCGAGAAATATCCTGCATAGTTTTACTGGTTTCTATCAGACGCGTCTGTCTGGGCGGCTGTGGAAGAGTCGGCGCGTCAAAACTTTGTGCCAACTGAGTGGTGCGCGTTCACGATGCGTGTGTGTGTGTGTGGGTGTGTAAGTGAGTGAGTGAGATGCTGGGGCGGGAGGTCAGAGAGGCAAAGAAAACACACTTTAAATACACTTTAGTGGAGAAAAACTATTTTTAAATCATTATATATTATTATATTATATGTTTTTTTTCTGTCTATCTATCTATCTATCTATCTATCTATCTATCTATCTATATATCTATCTATCTATCTATCTATCTATCTATCTATCTATCTATCTATCTAGCTTCATCCCTTCACATTTAAAAAAAAAAAACACCTCAAGCACCACCTGTTCATCAAGGCCTATGATCTCAGCTGTCTATTCCTGCACATCACTCTTTTAATTACTTAGCTATAGTTTCTCCTCTGTGTTATTTATTAGTATGATTTTGTGTGCCCCCTTTGTAAAGCGTCCTTGGGTTTCTGAAAGGCGCTATATAAATCCAATTTATTATCGATCTATCTATCTATCTATCTATCTATCTATCTATCTATCTATTTCTTCCTTTAAATAACGCCTCAAAACCTACCTTTACAGGAAGGCCTTTTTATAGCAATCCCTTGTTTTAAATTTCATTATTGTTGACTTTTTGTACACAAGTCTTATTTTCAACATTTTATTTTGGCCTATGTTTTTCTGTTTTTTTATGTTTTTATTCTGTTTTGTTTTTATCTTGATGTTTGCACTATTTTAACTTATGTAAAGCCCTTTGTAACTATGTTTGGAAAGGTGCTGTACAAATAAAGTGTATTATTATTATTATTATTATTATTATTATTATTATTATTATTATTATTATTATCATTATATTATCTATCTATCTATCTACCTACCTATCTACCTCGTTACTTTATGTTAGGGTTGGCATACTTTCTTCTTCAAAGTGGAAACACAGGGGGAACCTTTATCAAGGAAACCCTCAGAGGAGAGCACTGGGAGGGTCACCAAGACAGAGGAAGTCTCTGGAGTTGGCTCTTCTCTGGTAGGAAGAGCCAACTCCAGAGACTTCCTCACTACACAGAGAGCTGAGGAAACAGCTGACATGACTTCACTTGAATTGTGATGACAGAAGGGAGGCCATTACACGCCATTCATTAGTCCTATGGGCATGGGCTGTGCGTAATGGGCGCATTAAAGTATTTTAAAGAGTTTTATTGGCTGTCATTTTCCAAGGGACTCTAAGAATCAGAATTAACTTGTTAACAAGGACACCGTCCTGTTGCTCCGCACTTGTGCTCGCACTACGCAGACGCAAGCGAGCGTCGGTCAAAACAGTGAGACGGCACACAGAAGACTGAACGTGATTGACAGCTAACACTACAATATCACTACACAGTATATCACATGCTTGGCAGTAATTTTAGCTTACCTGTCCAATAGGAATTTTGCCAGCTCGGAGTCCTGTTTTTATACCCAAAACCGAGCAAAGGTTACTCCATAAATCAAAGGCCCGGCCGATGTTGAACCTAGTTTTCCCCCCGATGTTGGTCACATTCCTGTTTTGCAAGACAGGCTTCACTAGATATAACTTTATTTTTCTGTGCTTCCGTGGAGTTTGTGTTTGGAGTCTGAGTTGTGGTGACGGCTGGTCATGTGTCGGCGTTTGTTGGCCATTTCTAATTGAATGTTAGCTAAGGTTACACACCGTTATCCCTGTAGAAATTCAAGGCACTCGCGAGCGCGCATAACGTCACATCCGTTGGATTTTCCCGGAAAAAACAGCCGTATTCTTCACATTAAAAGCAGTCTACAGGCTGATAGTCCCTTTAATGGAATAAAATGCTTCCATACTATAATAATAATAAAAAAATATTACAATGGAGTTACTGTTAATGACACCATCCGTCTGTTTGTTCCCTCACTCTGTGTTGTGTAACAACACAGATGACAGGATTGCACTTGTTGATGGTTCTAATATGTAAATCCTGGTGTAATGGATTGCCAGGAAGTCGTTCAATAGACAGCCTTGTGTAAGCCAAAGGCAGACCATTTCAGACAGGCATTGAGGTAATTTCAGCGAGTGATTTATCCACCATAGTAAAATGTCAAGGTGTTACATGCTGTATTTGCAGCAAAACAAAGCAGTGCCCTCAACACTTCCACAGAGTTTATAAATGTGTTCCTGACTATAGACGAATCCCCCTCAAGGCCCTCTCATAGGTTACGTTTATTCATCACCCCTTTCAGTCACGTTCTCACTCACATCTCCCCTTCGCAATCCCATCTCACAATTTTAAGAATTATTTTAGACTTTATGGGGGGAACTTGCCAACTTGAGGTTTCCGCTGACTCGGCACAATGCCTTCCCATTACCCAGCAATTGGCTAATGAGTAATGCAGCACCTTTAAAAACTTAGAGCCACTTAGGGAATGATATAGGTTATTAATAGAGAGGGGAAATTAATTAAAATTAAAAGCTATTAGACCACCCTGCCGAGCTTCAAAGGCATAACGCACCCGGGGAGTGAATTTGTAAGTGCGCATAAAGAGTGCTGGTGGGCACAGATGTATCGTACGCCATGCGTGCTTGTGGTGCACACATGTACGCTAACACACACACACACACACACACACACACACACACACACACACACAAGCACGCATGCCAACAGACAGTTACATTTGAATCTTCTTCTTCCCATTGAAACTGCAACCTGCCAAGGCTGTAATAATACAGAAACATAGCAATATCTGGACATCGACATAGATATAATCTTTCTCTTACTGTATTTTCCACTCCTTCTGTCAGTTGCTATAAGCCCCATAGAAAAACTAAACAAACATTGGCATCGCAATATACCACTAGAGGTAACTTCCCTTTTCTTTGTTATTTGGTGAATAGTCCCTTTAATGTATTGTTCTTGCATTATGGAAGGGATAAAGAAAATGTTAGTACTTGCAAATTTTGATAATCAATGAAGTCAATTCATGTATCTTACCTAATGTAAAGCGTTGCCAAAGACTTTGGACAAACAAGGCTCATTTATTAGACATTGCACTTTTTCATAAACACACACTCACACACACGCCTGTTGTTATAATAGAGTTTCTGGTTTTGGTCCAACCGGGCTGGTTTCCCAGAATTGGTGTGGTCCTGATAATATATCCATGTGTGTGTGTGTGCGCTTGTGCGTGCATGCAAATAAGACCTCCTCAGGTTGTGTTTTTGAAGCCAGCGTCTGATCCATCAGTGATATGAAGAGATTGGCAAAAAAGAGGGAGAAGAGATGGAAAAGAGGGTAAAAAAAGATGAAAAATCAGAGAAAGGATGGAAAGAAAAGGGAAGGAGGGTACGAGATACATTTGGGAATGAAATACAGATACAAGAATCAAAAGGAGGACGTGTTCTTTTTGAGGAAGGAGGACAGAGAAGGGAGGAAATGGAAATTAAGAGCTTGATTTAGAGAGACAGATGGCATAGCCAGTTAGTCAGTCATCATTTGATACTTTTATATGTAATACTTTGTAATTTCTCTCTCTCTCAGAGTCACTTGTATCCATGCATGCCTGTGTGGGCTTACATGTGCACGTAAGTTTGCACAAATCCTTCAACCTTGGTTTTGTTTAGCAGAGAAATGACTCACACATGCAGAGTAGGTGTAGAAACTTGTCTTTATATGTGACTGAAAACTGGTTTTCAAATGTAACTCTGTCGGTAAGAGTTCACATTTAAAATCATGTCTTGCTTTTAAACATCTTGACTCAAAATGCCAACGTCAAAGAAGACACTCGACATCAGATCTGCTCTACCTGTAATAGCTCAGACATCACAACAGGTCAAAGGTCAACAGGACAAAGAGCATTGTTCTCTTTTCTTCTCCTTTTTATTTATCTGCCTATTTCTTCTTTTGTCCTCTCCGTCTCATCCCCTGCTTACCTCTTCATCCTTCTACCCTTTGGTTTAATGTCAGATGAAGGGGGATTAGCTTTGGTAGAGGGAGACGTGACCAGTGTTTTAGTGTGGATGTTTGTGTGTGCATTTCAAGCATAGTAGAACTATTCCACTGTTCTGACAAATATAACTTTAGCGTGTGCATGTGGAGTCACATGGAAGCAATGTATTTGTATACCTACAGATGTACTGAGAAGGTGGATTATGTTGTTTTGAAATGTTTCTATTGAGGTTTCGATACTTATTTTCTGCAGTGAGTACTTTTTACTATCGCAGAACTTTGTAATTGTTGCTCTTTGATACTAAAATCATATATTTTGAGGCCTGTGCCACCTTAAACTCACAAATGTATGCTCGCATTGCAGATATGAGTTCAAATACCTGAAATTATTTGATCTTTCTCTGCAAGATTTTCTAACTACTTTTTGATTTTGTGTAAGCTTTCATGTTTCTTAGAAACTTTGGCCTGTGTAGATGCTTAGTAATACTAATAGATTTGTTGTTGGAAAGACTGTGGAATTATCTCTAAATGATTGACGTTAACACATCATTTATTTAATTTTCTATATAGAGTCAAGTTGCCAAAATAAAGCAACATGTCACCTTCGTCTATTGTTTAATTTCCTGTGCGTCTTCAATGTGTCTGTTCAGGTCAGAGTGGCAGATTCCTCCAGGTTCCCACAGTCGTCTGCCTTTCTTGGCTACCCTCTGGGAATCTCTTAATGAGCTCAACATCTGTGTGTGTGTGTGTGTGTGTGTGTGTGTGTGTGTGTGTGTGTGTGTGTGTGTGTGCGTGTGTGTGCGTGTGTGTATGAGTGTGTGTGAACACGCAAGTGTGTGTGCCTACATGTATGTGTGTCACAATATGAGCAACGGGGCATGGAGTTCTTGTAAGGCTGGTTTCATGTGCTGTGCTTGCATTGTGTGACTGTGTAGGAGGGAGAGGGAGGTATGTGCGTGTGTGTGTGTGTGTGTGTGTGTGTGTGTGTGTGTGTGTGTGTGTGTGTGTGTGTGTGTGTGTGTGTGTGTGTGTGTGAGTGTGTGTGTGTGTGTTCTGACATGCTCTGTTCAGTTGCGTTTCCCTCCCAGTTTTCAATAATTAGAGATTCTGTAACTCCAGACTGAGTTATGGCATCCTGTAGTCAAGAGGGATGTGACCCTGTGACCATCAGTGTGTGACGCATGTTCACCGTGAACACACACAATAGACACACATGACATCAGCATACAAATCAGCTTTCATTTTGGCAACCAAAATTATGACGCAACAGTGATCGATGACCCTTTTACACCACTGTAATCAAAACATGACAAAAGTTATTACGATTTTCTTCAAAAAATATAAAATGAAGTCTACAGACTACAATTACAAAAAAAAAAAAGTAAGACAATTTGATTTGTGGAGTATCTCTTTAACGTAGTTAAAGTAATAGTTCAGTTCCAATCAACTCTAATGGTGACAACTTTTCAATTAATGATTGATTAGTGATATTTGTTTAGTTAATAAAGCATAAAGCAAAACATGGTTTAATAAATCACTTCCATCTCAATCCTAATATACATCCCTGTTGAGCTTGTACATACAGAACATGGGTTGGTTTGTGTATGTTAGAGCACTTCCTTCCACTCAAATACAAGTAAACAATGTTTGTATGTTCAGGATTTTCTAGGTGAGCTGTTTTTTCTTGAAAATATTTACTTTTTTTGCTGTTTTGCATCTGAATATCTTTTTATACTGGAGCAACCTCATTCAAAGCCCATCATTTAAAAAAAAAAGAAAACATTTGTGTGTGAAGGTCACCAATTACAAAAATGTCTTGTTATTGTATTTGCTCACTTATTTGTCCTTTTTATTTGTCTCCTTGTCAGCTGTTACAATTATATTACTTTATAATGACTTCATAATGACATAAATTACTATGAAAGGTACCAGTCTTATTTGTGAAATTGCACTTTTCTTGTTAATTTTTGTGACTGCAGCTAGGGTTTGTGTGTGTGTGTGTGTGTGTGTGTGTGTGTGTGTGTGTGTGTGGATATGTGTGTTTTGTTTGTCTGTTGTCTGTTGTCTGATGTGTTCGTGTCAGATTATCAGTAGGTAGGTGTATTAAACTGGCTCGATACACAAGGTGAATGGAGGATTATTATGACAAGCTTATCTGTCCTCTGAATATCTACGCTCCACTGACACAGTTCCCTTGTCTTACTAACACACACATGCACTTACTGTATATATAGTCAGCGAGTAGGCATTAAATGCAGACCTGCTATGGAGACGTATTAGGGCCATTATAGGTAAAAAAAATTTAAAAAAGATTACGGTTCCAGTAGAGGGGGGTAATATTCAGAGAAAAGACAAAGTTTTCAGAGAAAACACTGGGAAAACACGTGAATATTCTTCGAGATTAAAATGGTAAATTTATGAGAAACAAGTCACAAATCTTGTAAGAAAAAAGCTAAAATATTCGCTGAGATTATAAAGTCATAAATTTGCGAGAAAATATTCAGAAATTGTGCAAACCCTGGTAACACCAGCCGCCATCTGTATTTTTAGTTGTAATGGTGAGGATGGCCTCTGAGCGAGGCTAACAAGGTCCTGAAAGATACATATAAGCATTTGTTTTCATGTTCTTTCTGTGGTCTTTTATGAACATAATTAAATACTAATATAATTTATATATTTTGCACTTGGTGGCTCACGTTACAGCAGTGTTTAACAGTGGCGTCTGTAGTGTGACGAGGTTAATCAAACCTTGCGTAGTGAAGCGATATGTTTCTTGACAAACAAAACACAATTATTTATTTATTTCTCGTAAATTTGTGACTTTAATCTCAGAGAATTTCTGAGTTATTTTTCTCACAAATTTATGGCTTTATAATCTCAGAGAATATTGAAATTTTTTTCTTGTAAATTAGTTAATTTTTTATTATAGAGAATATCTGATTTTTTTGTCTCATAAATTATGAGTTTTTTCTCGGAATATTACCCCCCTCCTCCGGCTCTGTAATGTTTTTCTTTTTTACCTATAATGGCACGAATACGCCGTCAAAGACACACACACACACACACACACACACACACACACACACATGCATATATGAAAGCACATACATGCAGACAGTTATTTCTGAATCAGACAAGTGCACACACAGGACAAACATGTAACAATGGTGCAGAGCATAAGCAGGCCTTGTAGACATTAATGAGTCTACTAAAAATAACCACTCAATGCATGAGTACACAGACACACATAGACTTAGAAAACATACAAGCACTTACAGAAACACATGAACAGATGTCCTACATGAATCACATAGAAGCACATTCAACCTACAACACAGCAGGGCATGCATATGTGCTCACACACACACAGTAGTGCACAAAACATGGTTTAATACACCATGAACAAACACAATCCTAAGCATACACAACGCTCCCCGACAGAGCTGATAAGACTTAATTGCCTTAGCTCCTTATTATCAAGCACACAGCAGAGTCATAAAATGCGAAATTAAACCCTTTATGGTCATTACAAGAAAATAAAAGGCTTTATTTAGTGCCTAGGCATTGAGCACCACAATAAAACAAAGACACAGTTTGCTCACCAGGGTGTAGATACAATTTATGTTGCATAAAAATGGAATATTTCAACTCATTTTCTTAAACTTAATTATTGTGTAAATCTGTTAATCGATGATAAGATCATTTTTCGTCACTGCACAGGAACATCTTGGCATACTTTTAGAAAGAAAAGAAAAGAAACTTAACAATCTGAAAAATCAATTTTGATCTTGATGGTCTTAATGCAATTATGCTTTAATATATGTTTAATACATTTATTGTAACCAGTTTTATCATCAACTTTTGTGGCTTCACGTTGGAGCACTCACTGTCAGCACTTTGGGAACTTGCCAGGCAACAGGGGAAAATGGAAGTGATTGATCATGGCCTAAGATCATTATACTCCGATTCATATCCATATTTAAAGGCCAAGCCATGGTACTAAAAATTAATGAATGTCAATCAAAACAAACACTAAAGCTCCAATAACATATAAATGCACCACAGCACAACAATATCAGCCACCAAATTGCAGAGCAACCTGCAGCAGACATTTGAAACCAAATATAGTTCAGTTAGGAAATGGATGATAAATATTTGGTGCAGACTTCATTAGCGCATATTGCCAGTTTATTGTGATGAATCCCCCACAATTATTCAGCAACATACTCCAACAGCATGATCATCATTGATTTAAATCTGTGGGGATCAGGTGTTGGTGGAGAAGGTGGGGGTTGGATGTTGGCATTAGAAGCACGGGTGGCAAGCGGCACGCACAGGTGCAGGTAACTGGGATAATTAAAAGCGTGCTGATTAGTGAATGGTTTCAGTTGGTAAGAACCACAAACAGACAAACAAACCGAATGGGAAATATTAACTCCTTGGCAGACGCAAAAACGGTGAATTCAGAGTTGGAAGCCAAGTGTAACATCTTAGTGTTTGGGCAGTAGATGGCGCTGTGCTAGGTGGCAGTCCATCTATCCATCTATCTAGTTTTGGCAATAAAAAAAAATCCATAATTGTGGATCATAACTATCTGAAATTATTACTATTACAGCAGAGATTATGGTTAAAACACGAAAGATGTTTTAATAGCAGTATGCTGTCTTATTTCCTAAAAGAAAATACCAAAACTTTCTTTTTGAAATATGGAAAAAGCCTTCTCTTTCCATATTGAGCTTTTTATTGCATGTTTCCCCATGATGGAGTTGAATGTTGCTGTTTGCACTGATTCATGAGGCACCAGAGGCTATTGCACCACTGGAAATATTCTTTTAGCACACTGAAAACTAAAAGTTGTAGCCAAAAATGTTGAAAATGCAATGCAACCTTTACTCAAAAAAAAGGCTCCACTTGTCCTGGATACAACGTTGATGAAGTGCCTCCTCTTCTTCCCTTTGATAGATGCTCTGATATTCAATGCACCTCACTCACGGGACACATTATTATTTAAATCATATGTATTTTTGTGTATAAAGGACCTCCAGGTTGAATTCTAGTTATATTAGAGAGTGATGGCAAAGATGAATGGCCAGTCATTTTGCACGCCAGGCAGAGGTAAGACGAAGGAGGTATGCGTATGTATGACCCTTTTTGTTCCATTACAAGTTTAACTTGTCTGATTTAACTCGGCCAGTGTATCATCATGATTTATAAAGTGCACACGCTGTGCATAATTTAGCTGACTAGAAAGAGTGTGTAACTGATATTGACATTATAACTGATAGTCTCGCCTACTTCTACAGTATATTAATAAATGGATGCGTGTGTGTGT
The DNA here is from genome assembly GCF_043250625.1 of Sebastes fasciatus. Lineage (NCBI taxonomy): Eukaryota > Metazoa > Chordata > Actinopteri > Perciformes > Sebastidae > Sebastes > Sebastes fasciatus. The sequence continues at coordinate 15,662,800 of NC_133801.1, forward strand.
GTCTGATAAACTGTTCAGATAAGTGGCTGAGAAGTTTAAATAATGAATTAGTCCACTGTTAAATCCATCAGCCAACTTTATCTACACATGTTCTGTCTCTGTGTACATCTGTGCTTTTGTTCAATGTGTGTGTTTGGATGTGGCGTCTCTAAATCACAGTTGAATTGAGTGTACGTATGTTTGAGGATTCTTGCGCTGTCTGCCTGTGTGTGTGCATGTGTGTGTGTGTGTGTGCGTGTGTGTGTGTGTGTGTGTGTGTGTGTGCGCGCGTGTGTGTGTGTGGGCATCGAGAGTTGTGTTTCTCATTCCCTGCGGAAGAAGAAATAGGCATCAGAAATGTCAAGTAGCCTCAGATGGCCCATTAATCCCTGTGCTTCACTGGTGGTCTGCAGAGACATTTAGCATGTTACGTGACAGGATAGCCTGATGCTTGCTCACGCGCATGCACGCACGCACGCACACACACACACACACACACTGAGGCGGCTCAGACAAGGACATGCAGTCAGACAAGGACTCTCTGTTTTATCTTGCTCTCTCATTCTCTATAAAGCTGTGTACAGTTGAGTTTACTGTAAATGCATTTGAGGAATTATATGGAGTGTGTGATTCCCTGACGTATACATTTCCAAAATCCAGCCAAGCCTGAAGGGCAGCCATTTAATTCAATATGACCATGTAGCTTTTGATGTGCCACTGGCTGTCAAAACTTATTTGGTTTCTTTATTTCATTCTCAAACTATTTCAAATATTCTCAAGGAAGGGAATATACTGCGCTGCCATCAATCACATTAATGACAGAGTAAGTGTGTGTTAATCACCTGTCACTTACAGCAATGCTAATGTATATTCTCTCCACCTCGGCTATGCAGTCTCAGCAGTGGGAAAAGCTGAGATTCATTGTTAATGTGACTACAAACTTTATTTCCCACAATGACATACAAGCTTTTGTGGGATTGACTGACTAACCAATCCGACCAACAATAGCTCAATTCATTGTGTTTTACTGGCATCAAATACGACATTTCTGGAGCATGAAGGAATAATCAGAGTTAACAAGACACAAAAGAAAATGTCATATAATAAACAATATAGGCACACACTAATCTTGTCTGGTATAATTGCTGAACTAAAAGTAAAAGTTTATGCATAGGATAAGTGACTACAGTGCACCATCCCTTCATGCTCTCTAATTATTCTGAAAAGTAATTCTTAAATCCTGTATTCCTCTTGTGGGGCTCAGTGGAAACAGGTCAGTGACCTTATTTTGCATTTAGTTTAACAGTTCTTTAAACTTTATTTATCCAGGGAAAGTCTCCTCTAACAGTGCCCTACTTCACATTCATAAACGTACTTTATGTATATTCACAACAGGGAGCTACTGTTGCCCACTGAGCTGCTCCACTGAAGCAGTCGGGGGTTTTAATGCCTTGTTTTTGTCTGTGCTAGGTTTTTTTTTGCCAATTCAAGGGATCAAACCGATGATCCTCTTCTCAAAGGCCTTCTCCTCTCACATTTAGGCCACTGCTACCCAAAAAGATAAAGAACTTTGCCATGGCAGCACTCTGATGATAATGTACAATAAAGGCCCAGGCACACCAAACCAACATCGAAGAACTAGTGGCGACGTAGGCCGACTGTTACGTCGCCTCACGTCGCCTGTGTCTTGGCCAAAAGTTGCACTCGAACACACCACAAAGACTACAGCTAACGGCGGACTACCATGTACATCCTGCAACTGCGTGAGATGTAATAACTCTCCACATCAGCAGGTCGAGATAGTCTCTATTCGTCATTCAGAAAGGGAAAACGGAAGAACGAGGATGACGGATATACAAGCTGTTGTTATGATACATTCACGAAACAAAGCGGTCCTTGTTAACTATTTTTATACCACTCTCGCTCACCATTTAGCTTCATTACATATGGCCATGTCGCTGTGAAAATATCCGTGTATTGGAATGATCAGATGAGATAAAAAAAATAAAAAATGACGAGCTTTCTCTGTGTACCCTCTTGACTTTACTCGTTGGCTTGCTTTCCTCTCTTCCGTTTCTCTTCTCGTGCACTGATTCGTCAGTGATTTCTCTCACGACGGGCTCCGCCGCCGATTCAACATGCTGAATCAGCCAAAAGGCATCCAACACGGGCAGACTAGTGCCAACGGTGTGGGACACACCGTAAAAACTAGGCCGACAGACGCTGACCAACGGCCTCAAACTGGTCGACGGCTGACCTTTGGTCTGGTGTGTCTGGGCCTTAAAGGACTGGGTACCTCATGTAATACAACAACCTCGAGGTGAGCTTAAAACCGCAGGTGAATGCTTTAAAGTCTCCTATCCACCTGATATGTTATATATGTCTCTAGAATTAGGAAACAGGAGGGCCTAACGAGGGAGAAACTCCACGTGGAAAGGCCTAGGAATCAAACATGAGTCTGTTTTTCTGTCCAACAGCACTGCCAACTCTTGAAAATACCATACAAATCATAAATGTTGTCCCCAAATTATTTACATTTATTGCAGAGAAAAGTGTGTTTTTTTATTTCTACTGAGGAAAGTAGGTGATTTAGCACAACACCTGGTACTTTGGACAAGTTGATGTCCTTTATTTTTATAATATTGCTAATTTTATGAACCTTTAGTTTAATTACAATTTTATGCAAGTTAGATTCTCTTAGGCACATTTTTTCTTCTAGGTGCAGCCAAAAAGGAAATAATGGATATACTGTGAGAAGAATTATGTAATTTAATGAACATTGAGAGTAATATGAATTGCTTTTTCCCTTGGCCCAAGCCCAAACTGTTGCTGCGTAATAGGAAAGATTAATATTATTTTGTTGTGTTCCACCCCCGAGACAAACAAACTGGGCAACAACTGCTACTTTTTATATTCCAATCATTTATCAGCTAATTATTAATTCCCCTCCGGCGTGTAGAGCAATATGATTGGCACAAAATAAATACATACTATAAATAAAGACGTCGCAAGCAGTCACACTCGGCTGAAAGAGATGTATTGCTTGCCAGTCCAAATGCTGGTGTCAGGCTCTTACTGCCATTTCACTCACTGCACCTCCAGGCACTCTGAATGAAAGCACCCACTTACATTCACTTAGTGTGTATTACATTTTACAGTATATTTTCTTATTCTTACATTCGAGGCCGCGGGGTAAATAATTTTTTGGCAAATTTTCCCCACTGAGGGGAACAAGTAATCATATCTGGGTTTTTTTTTTTGTGTGGAAGCAAAGTGGAGAAGACGGGGGAGAGAGAGAGAAAGACACTGTCGGGCATATAGACAGAACGAGGAGTGGAAAATGACAAGTTATGTCTGAGCGAGGGAGTGAAGGAGGGAGCGATGCATACAAATGAATCGCAAACGCGAGAGTATGAGCATCAAGTATATCTACATTCAGCCAAAGTACACTGCTGATTCAGCTGGGATGATCAAACACACTTGTCTTGTCATGCACAGATTCTCTGTCTTTATCTCGTGTCTTTTCATCTCTTGCTTTCTCCAATCACCCCTTTCTCTTTCTTTCCCTATCCCCTTTTATTATCCCCTCTATCCCTGTTTTTTTCATGGATGCAAAGCTTATATAGACAATAATACAGCATGCTTCAGAATACAGATTTATGTGCTGCAGGGCAAAAGTTCTCTGCAGCTACTCCAGAGGCCTTACGCACATACTTTGTGTCTTTGATCCAATCAGACTCCAAGAACTTCCATCATGTAGTTTCATCTGGCTTGCTGTAACTTTTTTTGGGATGTGGAAGTATATAAAAATGGAAGATAGAAAGCCTTGACTTTCTTTTTTATCTCACAAAACATTTGTTTATTACTATGTATCATCCATGTCTCTTCCATTGATTGAAGAGTCCGTCCACCACTTTGGTCCAGGCCCAAATATCTCAACAACTGTTGGATGGATTGCCAAGAAATATGGTACAGACATTCATGGTCTCCAGAGGATGAACTCAAATGACTTTAATGATCCTCTGACTTTTCCTCTATAGCGCCACCAGCAGGTTGACATTTTTGGTTCAGAGTGAAATGCCTTGACAACCAATGGATGGATTGCTGTGACATTTTCTACAGATATTCGAGGTCCCTAGAGGATGAATGCTGCTGTAGAAGTGTGAATTTTGAGTCACTTTTGGTGAATCGAATCACTTAATTTAGTTAAGTTTAAAGATTTTTTTTCGCCACCAGGTTTGCAATTTGTTCACTCTTGTTCGCATCACCATTCAAATGTACATCAGCACGTACAACAGTAAGTGAACGCATCACTGTTCATTACACCCGATATCATGCCAAAGGATAGCGTGTCAGTGTCACGTTTTGCCTCACCCAGGCGTGAATATTACACACGTTTATGAAGGTGCAGTAGGCTACCAGCTGAATGCAACAAAAAACACCCACTTAGGTTTAGGAAGAACATCATGGTTGGGCTTAGAATAAGTACGTAAACTAAGTAAAATACGGAAACAGCATAACATCATTACAGAAAACACCTACACAAATTGTGAGGGAAAATGTCTTTGATTTTTTTGGGTTACACTGACTACATACGGACACAAAATCAAGCATTTTTACTGTATCAAATTAGAGATATTCCAGAGTAAAAGTCCTGTATTTGTACCTTGAATACTTGAGGTGCTATAAAAACACATTGCTTCATAATTCCTGACAATGGCTGATATAGTTGACTTCAAGACATCACTGACTGGAAATATGCTGAAAGTCAAACATTTCTACTGTTTATATTTAGAGATTTTCCAAAGTAAATGTCTCTAGAAGTGTATGATTAAAATTGTTCCCATTGTTTAATGTTAGAAAAGTAAACACATTTTGCAGTAAATAGTAATATCGAATTGCAATACATGTAGAATCGCAATACTTAAAAATTGCATCAAATCGGCACTCAAATATTGTGATAGTATCGAATCGGAAGATAGACGTGTTGTCCCAGCCCTACCGTTCATACGGCCGAGACTTTCAGCTCCTATTCAGGCTGTCTTCAGTTCAGTATACAAAACTCGGCCTATACAAGCACTTATTTGCGGCAGTTGTCACATCATGATTGTTTCTGTGGTTTTCGCGGTCTTTTACTAAGCTTTTGAAGAGGAAGTAACGTATCGTGAATCACAGCTGAGCTGATAGCAGCGCTCCTAGTCACCAGTGAGGGGAGCTCCACTGCTAGAAGCTTCTGATGTGGTCAGTGACAATGATGATTCAGCATGTTCACTTCTGTGTTAATACACGTACTGAACACCTCTATCATACTGACTTTTCCTTCTAGAGCCATCAGGTGAAATGATGATATTGTCAATACTTTGATTTATGACCAAATACCTGCAGAACTAATGACGATCCCATCAGCCTCAGCTGCACTTTGACTTTAGTGTTAATTAGCTAATGTTAGCATGACCATAGACTCTCTTGTTATAACTTCTGTCCAATTATCTCTCTCTGACTCTTTCTACCTTCTTTCTCCTCCCTCACATATATCTTTTTCATTTATTCTATTACCTAACCCCACACATCTTCCAACATCATCTTTTCATTTCCTTTCCTTCTTCCCTCCTCTGTTTCCTCCACTTTACCTTGTGTCCCCTCATGCCTCCTCCCATTTGCTTCTCTCTCTCTCTCTCTCTCTCTCAAAATCCTTTACCTCCTTCTCCGACCCCTCCCATTGTTACTCTCCATCCTCAATGCCTTTCATCCTCCGTCCCTCCATCCCTCCGTGCTCTGCCACCTCCCTCTTTCCTCTGTCCTCTAATCATCTCTCGTTTTTTAATTTCCCCGGCAGACAGCTCCAGTGCTGGTCCATTTAGTCACAGGCTTTTAATTAGGAGAAAGCAGATTAGGAAAGCCACTCGCTACCCTGCTAATGGTGTGCACACACACAAGAGCTGCCCCCCACACACACACACACACACACACACACACACACACACGCACCTATGCACACGCACAAGCACGTAAGGGCAATGTTATTTATTCTGAAATGACATTTCCTGCTTTCATGTTTGTGTTTTTCTATGTGAACATATGTCTGAACACATGCTGGCACCTAACTGATGTAAATCAGTGAATTTGAAATGTGATTGTATTGATAATTGTAATATTAATACCCCCCCCCCCACACACACACACACGCACACACACACACTTGTCAAACCGTGGCCAAAGGGTACGCACTGTGACTATTCTTATGGATAACATTGAGTAATGTCAAGTGTTTAATATTTGGTGTTCGATTTAGGTTTAAATTTATTTATTTTTCTCATACATATGCTGTCAGCTGTTTCATTTATGCAGATATTGCCATCAGAGTGAAGATTGGATTTGATTTAGATTCATAGCTGTTTCTATAACGGCTGGTCGGACCCATCAGAGCTCCCTTAACACAGCTGTTGAGTCATTTCCAGGGGCTTTAGTGGATTTATAACAAAGTCTAACTGATCTAGTATAAGCGGTGTGATGACTTATTGAGCAGCAATATGGCAGATAGACCAGAGGAACAACAACAACAGTTATTCCTATTACAGTATCATCTTCAAGTGAAGGCTTAAAGTAATCCTACTTGATCAGGTAAAAAGACAGAAGTGAAGAAAAGGAATTATGACTCATAGAAAGTAATTGGTGCGTGGGAGGAACAGAGCCAATCACAGCTGTCGCATTTAAATGAAACTGATATCTAATGCGTAGCTTAAGTGTGAACAGAATGTGTCATGTCTTATAAATGTATAGCTTGTGATTTTTCTTCAGACCTTCAGATGTTCAAAGTGCCATATATAAAAAAGAAAAAGAAAAATGTATATAGTTTCAATCAAGCAGATATGGTCAAATCCACATTCCCACTGTGCAGTTACAGCTAAACTCAAAATACATTTAATCCAACTTGTACCAAAGAAGATTATCACGGCTGACAAGAAAGTTCACTCTCTATCCGATCTAATTCTGCATTCCTGCTGCAGCTACTGCAGATTAGGGATAAAACCTTATTTAGATTAGATGAAATGTGTGCTGCTTCTTCCCAGCACCTGACAGAGTATAAACATGGCTCTCCAGGGAGGATATGTTTGTGTAGCTATAACTGTGTGTGTGCATATGCGTGTGAGCGAGCCTTTTAACATCCCGAGGTGGTCATCAAACTCTTGTTATCTTCCAGTAATTCCAGCAGAGTGCATGTATCTTAGTGCTTGCACGGGCCAAATTAGGATGCCTTAAGCATATTAAGGGCTTTATGTGTGTATATGTATTCACTGCAGACGTACACACATTGAATTAACATATTATTTGTGTGTTTTATTCCTCTTAATGGTGGTGTGAATAAACATGAATTTGTCCTTTCCTGCCCAGCGGGCAGCTACTGCGGTACGCAACATCAACAGCTGTTCTTTCCACTATAGGACAACAAAGGCAGACTTGATAGTGAGTCGTGACATGCACTTTGAGGGGATGTTTTAGTTTTCTGTTCGAATATAATTATGTCGTGACTTTCCGGCGTGTGAGACGATTGCAAACTTACTTTTGAAAGTAGAAAAAATGTTATGCGATGCTGTGCAGGGCACTGTGCCAGGAGAATATGTGAACGCTCTCAGTTTGACTCCATCATACTTTAACATCCCCTCCTTGTCTTGACTAACCAGTTGTTCTCTGACACTTACTTTTGCTCAACTTTACTTGAGTTGCACTTATTTTCATTTCAATCAGTTTCTTGTCGACTAACCTTTCCTTCTGTTCCCTGAAAACGCCCACACACACACCTCCAAATGCTAAAACAGTGCTATTGTTTATCATTACAGAGACTGTGATTCACACTGTGTGAGCGGCTGGCATTTAACAATACAGAAGAAACATCAGCTTTCTGTTTTGCTCATTAAAGAAAGACCTAGTGATGCCAATATTACCACACAACTTGTCTCATCTTTTAGCACTTGGCTGACCATGATTCATTAACCTGCTGTACTTAATAATGATTCTTAAACTTCACTCAGTGGGGAAATCAGAGAAGAAAACAGCTTCATTCTTATAAATAAACCAACGAAACCAACGAAATCCATGGCTTCATCACCTAAGCGTAGCGCCCACCCTCCGGTTCCTCCCTCAGGTTAACACTGTTAGATCTGCCAACACTTTTGCCGTTGTGCACTGTTGGCGCTGTTTGCACCGTCGGCTCAGCTGTCGCCATGTTGAGAGCCACGTGGAGGCAATCCCTTAATCCCTTGCTCTGAATTTTGAATTCAGCACCTTTAATTTGTTATAGGAACAAATTTTCTTGTTCGTGATTATTACACTGGGCATAATATCCGTCCTTGTCTGCAGCGACATTATTAAATTCACCTGTCTCCCTCTCCGCTCTCTCTCTCTGGTGGTCATTGTCAGATCATTAAGCGGTCCCACAGAGTAAGTTAGTGATGCGTTAATTTGAGTCGGAGAAAAAGCGTCTGTCTGGTTTCTGGCTTGTAGCGCTCTCAGAGAGTGTATGCATGTGTTTCCTGTCAGTGCATGCACTTGTGTGGTGTTTGTGTGTATGAATGTTGTGTCTGTGCATGTACACAAGCCAATAAAAGAGCAGCTCTTACTAGAGGAGGGGTAGATCAACCCTGTTTTCGCACAGACGCACACACAGACCCAGATATTAATTCCAGCTGCACTGGTTCTGTTCAAACTAAAGTAATTCTCTTCAGGGCTGTACTTTTCTTGCATCTTTCTCACAGCCTTGAAGCGCGGCACAGTGTATCATTGATGAGCAGGCTGCCCTGTGTAGGCTATTTGTGTGTGTTTTTTTGTACTAATTCAAATTCAGCATTCCTTTGATGAGTGCTGTAAGGTAGTGTAATTATATAATTCCGCTGTCAAAATAAACTGCGAGATATTTAGTGAATTCTGGTTTGAGCTACGAATTCTAACAATTTTGAGAGAATGGCAATAAAATTACTTCAGAATTACCTCCAAATTACATTCCCTGCTTGGGGTCCAATTTGCAGAATGAATTAATTCAAGTTGTCTGAAACACATGTGGACACACATACAAATGGACAGACCATTTAACTTGATAGTAACGCAACAAAACAGACTTTCTCATAAACTGAAATATTGTGGTACTATTATAATGTGGTAGCCTCACAAAGCCAAACTCTTGTAAGTTTAGTTTATGAGATTTAAATGATGGGTTCAATTTATGCTCCCATCTGGAGACAACGGAGGAATATGACATGTTTTTTTTGTGGTTTTCTTGGTAAATGATATTTTAAAAAATTCAACAGCAACATCTCAGTGTCTTCAATATTATATCAGTATCCAATTATTTATTCCATGTATTTCCAGTTACATTTGTGGATTATCCAGGATAGCAGGGACACTGGTTTGGAATTTTTCCAGGAGAGCTGCCATGCTTTTCTAGTTTGAGAATCCTAAGCAAAGACCAGTGATAGCCCAGCAAGTGGTGCGCTCATCCAGTCAGGTGTAGAAAGGTTTCAATTTAATGTCTCAGTGATGGAGAGAGCTGTCAAGCATCTATTGACATCTGTCTTAAATTCATCCGTGACCTTGCCAGACCACATTTGGCCAGACTACACACACACACACACACATGCACGCACGCACACGCACACGCACACGCACACGCACACGCACACGCACACGCACACACAGGTCTGCACCATTTCCTTATGAGAATCTTAGACGGTTGATTTCCCTCTCCTTCTCCTCTGCACCATTCACTCCTTAATCTGTGTATCTGTGTATACAGTATATACAATACACATCTTATATATGTTGTGTGTGCATATGTACACACACAACATATTTAATTAATTGTGAGTTTGTCTAAAAATACCTTACAACCCCTTACGTTATGCAGTGATTTCAATGTTATTCAAAAACATTTTTTGACATAGAATATCGCCTGTAACTAGTCGGTCTGTTTCATTGTGTATATTACAGGCTACTGTATGTTGTTCAGTGTATACTGAAGTATGACAAAAGCAGCTTTCGGAGCAGCAGCAGAGGAAGGTTAGTCGAAGAAGCTCATTAATCTACAGTTCACTCCAAAGACGAGACAAACACTCTCCCTGTCTCTTCATCTCTATCTCTAACCGCTACAACACTGCCTATATCAACCACTTACCTTCAGCCTCGTCATTAAGTCTGTCTCTCTCTATCTATCTCTCACACACAAACAGACACGCACACACACACACACACACACACACACACACACACACATTTTTTATTTCTTGTGGCTGATTAGACTTCCATTCAAGACTGTGGTGGTCAGACCAGGCTTGTTTGACTGTTACTTTTACTGCATCTGTAAAGTCGTTCTACTATACTATTGGAGTTTGTTGCTGTTATTTATTATTTTATTTGTTTATTATTTAATCTATGTTTTCTCATTTTTCATTAAAATGTTGTTATAATGATTTGTTTGCCTTATGTAAAGGATTTTCTCTTTTCCTCAAATATGCTATGCAAAACACTTGCCATGCTTTGCTTATGTTAAAACATAAGCTAAAATGTGAACGAACTGGTTGGAACAATCAAATGGTCAGGTTTAATTTAGATATGGCCTGATGAAGGTCCAGGAATATTCACAATATTGCAGTAAAAACCAGAAGTTATTATGGTCTGAAGTTATGGTAAATCATAATAGTTTGGACATTCAGCTGATATTTTGATAAATTCCTGGTTCATCCAGCACTTTTATATGCAGCCTCAGAGAAATAACTTTCTCAGACAGTTTAAGGAAAACATTTTTTTCTAGTCGGAAACTAAAAAGCCGGGTCTTACCGTTCAACAACAGTCACAACATTTTGGTGGCTTGAACTGCAACACAACTGCGTCATTGGATTGCTCAGTTGTCATGGAGATGCATCCGCTGACTATGAGCTATGATGAGTTTTTGTTGTGAGGGGCACCATGTGAGTTCATGGTAAAAAAACAAATAGATTACAAAGCAAAGTTTGTAAAGATGCACACATAGATCATTGATATTCAAATACATATGTTGACTAATTACACCAAAAATACTGACAGACATGAACACACGTATATGCTACGTCTTCTCTTCAACTGTCTTCTTATTAGGGAGAGTAAGAATGTGAAGTTTCTAAAGTGCCATGTTGTCTGTGAATCTTCTTGCTTTCAATTCCTCAGGAAGGTCAGCGTTGCCTCTGGAGCGAGAGAAAACAGTCAAGGATTTCTTTTCAGCGCTATCAGACTGAGACGTTAGTCATCGCACACATTCTCATGCAGTTACACAAGTGTAAAGACCTGTGGAGGAAATTCACAGCTATGGGCAGAGCCTGTGGACCAAGTTTTCTCTTTGTCGAATCTTGTCTCATGAATCTCCGTGTGTCGGTTTGTGTGTGTGTGTGTGTGTGTGTGTGTGTGTCTCTGAGTAAGACATGTGAATGTTCTGGTGTTGCATGTCTGCAGGCTCTGCTTTTAGCTGTGAATGTCTCCACAGGCCTCTGTCTCCTTGCACTCATGTGTTCATCTATACTGCATGTGCACCAGCCATCATTACGAGACACCCCTGTGGATCAATACTGTACCTGCCACTCAAACAGCCCCCCCCCTCAACCATCACTACACACACACACATTGGTAGACACAGGTGGTTCTGCTTCCTCACCACCTGTGTTGAATTGCTGGTGGCAGAGCTCTACGCTGATGGGCCCGCCACTCATTACACAGGCCACATTAAGCTGCAGTGAGCTTGACTACTTACAATATATGCGTCTCATGTGTGCAAGAGAATGAAGCATGCACATTAATATTGTGTATTGTTGTTATGTAAATGTATTTTTCTAGACATAGTGTATTATATACAGCACTATTATGTCAGTATAGAGCATGCGTGTGTGAAACGGGACAGTCCACACTGAAACTGTTTTCACATGTATTATTTAAAAAAATATATAGTATTTAAATACATCAATTTACGTTATGAGGATTGCCACGAAACATATTGTTTAAATGTAAAAATTAGACAACCAATGATATGAAAGAATGTCAACCTAATTTTAGTTTGGTACGGTGTGTAGGATTTGGTGACATCTAATAGTGTGGTTGCAGACTGCAACCAACTGAGTACCCCTCCACTCACTTTCCAAGACTGCAGTAACGTGAGGCACCGAGTGTAAAACCGTGGTAACGCCGTTCACCTCACTCAGAAGCCATCCATACCATAATAACACTACTTTAGGAAGTCAGACAGCGGCAGGCTGTACCACGGTTTTGCACTCAGTGGTTCATGTTACCGCAGTTTCACAAGCGTGTTGGAGAACTACAGCGCCTTTCAGGTAGTGTGAAAGCGCTAAAGGCTCTTTCTAGAGCCAGTGTTTGGTTTGTCCGTTCTTTACTACTGTAGAAACATGACAGAGCAACATGGCGGACTACGTGAAGAGGACCAGCTCCCTATGTAGATATGAAGGACTCATTCTAAGCTAACGAAAACACGATTCTTAGTTTCAAGTGATTATACACTAATGAAAACATAGTTATGAATATTAATATCCATTTCAGCTAATAGATCCCCAAAATGTTACACACTGTTCCTTTAATAGTGCAATAACTTGACCGTGCTCAGGCTTTTATGAGTACACTATGTGTGCAGTAAGCGTGCATTTTTGACTTAGCATTATAATATCTGGTGTTTTATTGTACTTTCTTTTAATGCAAATGTATGTGCGTTTGAGCAGGTACATGTTGGCTTCGTAGCAACACATTCCAGATGTGTGTACTGTATACAGTAAGAGAAAAGCAGATTACCTTTGCTCGTGTCTGTGTGTGTGTGTGTGTGTGTGTGTGTGTGTGTGTGTTACAGTAATTAGTGTTTATAGTGTTGCTCCCCAGCCAGTAAAGCTAGAACAGCAGTAAAACAACCTAATTGCCCTCACAGCCCCATGAGATAGAGAGGGACAGGAGGTAACAGGGGATGAAGTGAGTGAAAGAGGGATGGGGGAACGAACGGATAAAACTAGGGCAATTAGCTAATAGAGAGATGCTTGTTTTAGAGTGGATGGAGCAGGACTGAGAGACAAAATCCAAATAAATATTCATTCAAAAAGGCAAGATTTTGCTTAAGTTTTATAATGATAACTCCTTTTTTTTGTTTTTTTACTGATGCCTACATCAGACTTACATATTCTTCCCCACATCCACACAGGTGTTTTCACTTATTGTGACTAATTAGACTGATTAAATTAGTTTTATGTTTGGTGCACGTATGCCAGGAATTGATAAGGTCACTTAACTCAATGTACTAAAAAAAAGTAGTGTAAGTATATCCGCCCTAACCGGTACAACAAAAAGTTAGCTAACTAAGATACCAATCACGGTACGTAAACTCACACACAGTTGTGAGAAAAAAAAATGTGTGGGTGGGCCATTTGATAAACATTTTGTACAATTCATGCATTGAAAAAAATTTCACCGTCACTGTGACCTCACGTCCGTCCAATTGTTGAGATATCTCCAGAACGCCTTTAACAAATTTCTTCAAATTTAGCACAATCGTCCACTTGGACTAAAGGATGACCTCATTAGATTGTTGTGGTCAAAGGTCATTTTGGCCATGACTCAAGAATTCATATGCTAATTATGACAATTTCACACACATGTCTAACCGGATAAAATAATGAAGTGGTGACATTTTGGACAAACATGGATGTAAACTGCAACTTGACTGGTTGGCAGAGACATACAACCGCAAGGCGGTAATTCTAGTTTTAATTATCACTTTGAAATCAAACTTTTCTCTTTAAATGATTGCGCATTTATCTGCTGTTCAAATGCTAAGATCTCGTTCCATGTGTAATCTTTTTTTGTGTGGCTGCACTCAAAATGACACTTTTGCCTATTTATATATCACTGAATGGCATAATTAATAGTCTGAGCACAGGCAGTGTAACTGGCTTCATCTGGCTCTGTTAGACGGCGACAGCAGCTATCACAGCTGAAACATTCAGACACACGGGTGAGGAATGTACAGCGTGTACTGTATATGTGTGTGTGTGGTTATACATGCACAGTGCGTACACAAAAGAGACAGACGCACATGTGTGTCCTTGCATGCGCACGCATACGTCATGGTACAAATCATCTCTCATTTTGTATGTGTGTGTGTGTGTGTGTGTGTGTGTGTGTGTGTGTACACAGGCCTCGGAGGTTCCCCTTGTCATGCATTCTGAAATTTGCCCTGCGGCTGTTCCACTGAGCAGCTGCTCTCTCCTCAGAGGCTCTCTCTCGTCTTCTGCTCCCATTCCTCTCAAGACCTATCTCTGTTTCTCTTTTCTCTCTTCATATCTCATTTGGTGTCATTAGTTGGTTCATTTTCATGCACTTCCATCTATTCCATAAGAGAGCCTACAGAACATGGCCTTGCACCTAATGGATCTCATTACACCATATGAACCTTCGCGCGCTCCACATTTGCTCGATTCCCGTTATTTATCGATTTCCGCAGAAAAATCAACCAGAGGGCATTTTCCTTTTCATCGTCCATATCCACCTATATGGATATTATTGAACAACTCGTTCTTTGGTTATCTTCCTGTCCAGTGTCTACACCAGAGAGGTGTGAGTTCAAGTAACATGACAAAGGTACAAGTCAGCCTCAGGCCACAAGTCTGATGCCTTTGGCACCAAATTTAAAAGCAAAGATTTGGAAGTTGACTAAAACATCACTTAGACTTATTCTCATACAACGATGATATGATATCCTACAAAAAATGATTCTTCATACAAATGTCCAGCAACACGTGACGTAATTGTCAATTTCCGCTCATTACATGCATACAGTCTTTTCAAAATAAACTTCCATCTTCACTGGAAACAACTTGGTAAGGTTTAGGAAAAGATCGTGGTTTGGGTTAAAATAACAAGTACGGAGGTTACGTGACAAATAAATCAATGTTGACTTTTCGTTTCACACGGGGTGCGAACACCGGCCTCCTGGGCTTAAGTCTGGTGACCTCTTTCCTACGCAGCGTCTGTCACTCTTTATTCTTCCTGGTTCACAATTACGTGGTTTACATATAAATTGATTTCGTCGGATATGAATTACAGTGCATTACTTTTCGTAGGTATTGCTACGGACAGTGTATGAGAACAGCCTAAATAGATTTGATAAAGCTAATCAACATTTAAAATGTCTATTGTAGCTGTATGTGATGGATGGACAGCAGTAGCCCAGTCTCACTGCTGTTCCAAAACCCAATTCATAAACTCCTGCTGTCTGCAAATGTACCAACTAATGCCCAGTAACAAGAATAAGTAACAAGAATATAAATTTGATCAAGTTGTCAGTAGGTTATCAATATTGCACTCATAGTCAATGGAAAAAACACATGATTTCCTCAGAGGTGGCGCAAATTGAAGCGTCTGCACAAGTTGAAAGGAGTTTCAACTTGGGTGCAAAATTCACGCTTATCCCGAGGCTTCATGAATATATTTGATAAATGTACAGAGATGAGAGGAAAAAGGAGAAACCCTGAGAGAAATAACATAAAGAACTGGAGTTACTGGTGAGTTCTGAGATCAGTCAGAGGCTGAGCCGCCACACAAACACACACACATAGTACGGGCACACTCCAATGTATCCGTTGCTAATTCGCTTCCAGCTAACGTCAACTCCAACCGCAGTCCTACGGTCAAATGTGTGCGAATGACGCAAGGCAAACGTTTGCTTTGCTTTCTGTCTGAACACACTTTCAGTCTTTGTGGGTTCATGTTGCATTTTTTTAATCTTACATTTTGCATACCTTTTACTTTATATTCAAAATAACATGTCAAAAGATATTTCTTTATGATTGAACTCTAAATGTAGAGTTTTAAAATGATCCGTCTTTTGAATTCGATCTTCCTTTAGTTATCTATCTCTGTCTATCCGTCTCTGTTTCTCACTGTCATTTCTACCGCCCACCCCTCTGCTCCTCCACCTCACTTTTCAATTAGAGAGGGAATGGAAGTGAAACATGACAATGAGGCATTTTCTCTATTTCTGCTGGATGAGAGCAGAGATTTAAGAGGAGAAGCAGGCAAGCTGGTGGCTGCTATGTGATGGAAGTAACTCGCTTTTCTCTCTTGTGTGGTACAAAACAGAATCGCCCTATTGCTCATTCTCTGCGTGTCCTTCCATTTTTCATTATATGTAACACTACTCTCCGTCTCTTACCATCGCTACCCCCCTCTTAAATCTCTTTTACCTGTCCATCTCTTCCTCTAATCTCACTCGCTCTGTGTTTCTGACAAACTCTTTTCCCATCTACACCCCTCCCTCTCAATGGGCTCTTTAGATTTTTAATGAGCCTATATTTAGCCTCGCTGGATAGGAGAAATGTTTCTGAAGCATTTTACCCTGAACAGCATTTCTGCTGTCACCTTGGACATTTTTTCCCCATCTGCCACATTCAGTTTATACTCAAGTGCCTCATCCTTATCGTGTACCACTCTCTCTATCCGTCTATCTTCCCTTTCAAGAGATTCATTATGACATATTAGATGCATTAGTAGAGGAAACGTGGGCCAAATATACTTGTATCCAAATAACAACCTGTTTTTTCCATTAGAAACCTCTCTTCCTGCTCTCATAATTCATGTGTGTATGTGTGGATTATCTGCATGAATAAAGTGCCATCCATATTTTAAATGTCCAGCGGTGATTTCAGAGAGTGAGGGTCAGGAGCGAAAAAAATAAAAAAGGGCACCAGCTGCATGCGGTGGGGCACCAGCGCGCAGAAAGTTTTCTGGCATGTAGGGCAGCCTATATGTCACTGCATCATATTTTCTCTATTTTAAGGCCACCCTAGAGGGCACTTTATGGAAGTGCATCCCAGAGGCCACTTTATCATGTTTTATTTACCATAGGGGCATCCAAGAGGGCTCTTTTAGCTCACTGATGGAACCACCCGAGTCTGCTCCATAACCAATCAACAACAGCTGTCAGTGTGTCAGTTTGCTGACTTGACTATGACTTGCCCCAAAACTGCATGTGATTATCATAAAGTGGGCATGTCTGTAGAGTTGAGACTCATGGGTACCCATAGAAACCATTTTCATTCACATATCTTGAAGTCAGAGGTCAAGGGACCCCTTTGAAAATGACCATGCCAGTTTTTCCTTGCCAAAATTTTGCGTAAGTTTGGAGTGTTATTTAGCTTCCTTCGCGACAAGCTAGTATGACATGGTTGGTACCAATGGATTCCTTAGGTTTTTCTAGTTTCATGATGCCAGTATCTTCACTCTAGCTTTAAAACTGAGCCAGCTACAAACTAAAAATTGCAAGTTGAAGTTGCCACCGCGTTGCCGCTATGTTACTACCACGTTGCCGCCGCGTTACTACCGCGTTGCTACTGCGTTGCCACCGCGTTGCCACTGGGTTATTACCATTTCAAGCTAGTATGACATGGTTGGTACCAATGGATTCCTTAGGTTTTCTACAGTTGGAGCAAATGGTATCACTGTTAGCAATTGCTTTATGGAACTTGTGTGTTATTTAGACCGGAGAATTGACTGAAAATTGTTGAAACTTACTTGTAAAGATGAAGTGACTGTAAATGTGTCACAGGAAATGGCTGCCATTGGATATTATAAATTATTTGTGAGGTGAGTTGTTATTGAAAAATAAAAAACTGAATGAGGCTGCCTTTAAGCTTTCCACCAAAGATTGGGTTTGTGCAGGTATCATAGAGGATATTGTTCAATTTAAATGCTTATGTGTGCTGATAAAACTGAATGATCTCAGTAGAGCGTCTCTGGGCCTGATTTTAGCGATAACCAGCAAGTTTTCCTCCACTCCTCCTTTCTGCTAATACATACAGTATGATCTCAGTCAGACATGTCTGCACCTCAATTTGCAGTTTACATCTTTCCATTGACATTTGCATCACACCATCGGCCAAAAATCATATTAGCTTGCGGCTAATGTTTTCTTTGGTATTGTCAGAAAATCGGTATCAAAAATGATTTAAAGGTCAGCTGAAATTGAATAGGGATGCCATTCAGTTCAATGGCTTTCCACACTGTCATCTTGTCAAAAAAGAAAGCACAAATCCATTACAATGAAATCCGTAATGCAGTGCAGATTTTCCTAACATGACCTAATTGCTTGATTAATTGTGACTTTTAACGGGACTAGTTTCCCTTCATCCATCACCGTGTACTGTTAAGATCTTGTGATGGAAGCAAGGAAACTCTAGCTTTTCTTCAAAATCGAATCCAGGTTTGCAGGAATTGACCTACAAGGCTGCTGAAATGCTATTAAGACAATATATATTGTTTAAAATAATGGAATGCAGTTGTAAGTGCAGCAGGTTGTCTGATTTAAACGGAGCTCTGATTACAATTGTAAAGTTTAGTAGAAGTAGAAGCTTTTTATTCTCCTCTTTTACTGAAAAATAAATATTGCATTACATCATCTGCTTTTTTTCAGGCATAAAGAACAAGTATCATGTAGATACTGTTATCACATTAAAAGTATTGAAGTGATAGCCCTAGGTACTTTTTTCCCACTTACGCTGGCACCTTGTGTATGTTCAGTACTGAAAAATATGTTCATGATTATTATGCTCATAAAATGCAGAAATCAAAGGACAATGTGTTTTAAAAACAAATCCCCCTGGACATTTATAACACCGCCTGCACTGACCCATGACAAAAAGTCACGACCCCATCATGGAAACTGTTGGCACTTAAGGTAGGCCGGTTCCTCTGGCACACACACAGACAAATTAGTGCTGGGTGGAAGCTGAAGTGAAATACAATAGCAGGAAACACACACACAGACACGCACACACACTAATGAAACAGTGGAAACAGAATGGTAGATGCATAAATGCTCAAGAGAGAACAAACGCTGCTGAGGTAGGAAAAGACACGAACAGCACAGACACACACGCACAGGGCTTTTCTCAGCTGTTGAAACTGTTGGATCAGTGTTGTGCCATTAAACTTTAAAGAGAACTGGCTTCTTCTCTTATCACCTCGCTGTCAGGAAGCAGTTCACTTTTGGATACTACATGAACACTTATACTTCACGTCTGACCATCTTCTCTTTCCTCCACAGCTCTTCTTCTTCTTCACCCTTCACTCCTCTCCGCTCTTTTACGTCCCCTTTCACCTTAAGTCCACCTCTCCCTTCTTTAGACAGAAGAGCTGACAGCTTTTTATCTTCAGCTACCACTAACCAACGTCTGAAGGAATGAGTCCTAAGAAAAAGAATAATGGACATACAGTAGATGTGGGCATCCGTGTCTCCTAAAAAGTATGTTCCCATACAACTAAACTGAATTTAAATTATATTTGGAAGGAAACGTATTTTGTTGCGGAATACATTTGTGTTTGACATATCACAAATATGCGTGTTAGTCCGTGGACAGCCACGTAAATTGGCAAAAACTGTAAGATTATTTATACGTTTTAAATTTACTTCAATTGTTTAGGAGACCCTGATTGTTTTGTTGTTTTTATTATTGTTATTATTTTATTAATATTATACTTTTCCTTTCCCTACATTTTGTTATTTGTTTTATAAATATTATTTTTATTTTTATATTTTTATACTGTGAATAATATTTACAATTTTTATAATGAAAAAATGGAACATGCATACTACGGCTGCAAGTGACATAGTACAACGAGTGATGCGCAGAGCAGATGACGTAGTATATTAAGCACGAGAAAATACGTTTCCCTCGAAACGTAACTGAGAATGCAGTTTAGTTGTATGGGACGTAATTTTGTGGGAGACCAGGTTGATGCGGAGGGATGTGCTACATGTGAAACCCATAATTAAGACTAGAATAAAACGGAACAGATCATTACTTAGGCGCACTTACATATTTGAATTGTCTACTGATTAATAACAATTTTGCCTCTCTTCAGCTCACTGTGGTGATCTAATGAATCTAATCTCCCATATAATTTAATTACATGCAATGGCATTTGTTATAATAAAAACTAATATAAACCTTTTAAGAATAATATGAACATTTCGTTCTTTGTTAAACTCTCTGTACTCACTTTCCAGGATGTCTATTTCTATCATAGTTTTTTTTTTTTTTCTGGCTGGCTTAAAGGTGGTCAGGAGGAGTCATTGAGGTCAGACTCTGACCTCCTCGCTGTGGCATGAACATACACACACATGCACACACACTTTTAATCAGGAAAGGGATGGGTTCTTTTTATAATAGATCATCAATAGATCATCATGCTGCGTGTGTGTGTGTGTGTGTGTGTGTGTGTGTGTGTGTTGTGTGTGTGTGTGTGTGTTGTGTGTCTGTATGAAATGGGCCACACTGTGGGTATGCTTGTGCCTCTGTATCTCTGTGTGTAAGCATGTGATGGAGGACAATAACAGGTGATCAGGAAACGGGGAACTCCAGGAATTTCCTCGGGGCATGGGAGAGAGCAGCCACAGGAATGTGCAAACACAACAAATACATTCAGATGAATGAATGCACGCACACATGCACATTCAAACCCAAAGCAAGGTACTTATGCAGATTCACAGCTGGTTTCCAAAAGGAACTTTTCATCATTTGGCTTTTTTATATGCTGTGTAGTGCAAAATTTCTTTTCCCCAGAAGGTTTCAAACCCCAATGCAAAGTTAGGAATGTAACAATTGCAATTTTTAAGCCAGATGCACGACCACTTTGTCAATTTTAGACTTTTGGAAGTTCTTTATTTAGACCTCATAATGAATGTTTTATCAGGCATCCAGTGTAACAGAGTAGAGCAAAAAGTGTCAGTATTTTTTTCTTGAAGACTTTGTTGCAAAGTGCAAAAAAAATCTAGAACTGACACTGACTAAACTTATGCATAAGAATTCATAGTTAAATTGTTCTAATGAACATGAACAAATATATGAAGTTGAATAGACGTTGTTAATTGCTATTTGCCTCTTCAATGCATTCAGAGGCAGAAGGAGTTTCAGTTCTAAAGCACCAGGAATTAAATGACATTGAAAATGTTTCAATGTGAAAGTTTGTGGTTATTTCAAGTAGTCAGGCACCACACAGAGACAAAAGGCATAAAGGAGTCTGGAAGGAAACAAAAGAAGCATTTTTGGTTACCAGCCGCGACAGCGACGCTGGTATTGTTTTCACAATGAGTGTCTGTTGACAGATCTTGGTGATTGTAAGCGTCACAACCGTGCAAGATGCAGTCACAAAACTTTACAGATGTGTAGTTGACATAAAAATGAAGGTAGAGTTGGAAAATGGGTGTAGTCCAAGCAAGGGCGCCGGAAGTACGGGGTTAGGAAGTGGGGAAGGTGCCATTGCCTCCCCACTTTACACCCCTGGTCTGCTTTGGCAACGCTGGTATTGTTTTCACCTTGTGAGTCATCATGGCAAACGTGTTCCTGGAGACACCTACTGTAGCGGGAACTACCACAGAGGCGGCTTGGAGTACTTTAACAGGCGTTTATATTTCTGTCTGTCTGTGGACAGATTTTTTCACCACGATGGCATTACAACCGTGTGAGATGCAGTCACGAAACTTTACAGGGGTGTAGTTGAGATCAATATGAAGGTGGAGTTAGAAGATGGGTGTGGTCTCGGTGAGAAAGAGAACACAATACTCTGACTTTAAAAAAAAGCTACTTCAAGGTTTCTACTGCGCTGCTAACATAGCAAAAAAATATTTTGTTGATATGCAATCATGTTCTAGTGTCACAATTTATATTGTTGTTTTTGTCTTACAAAATATTTTGCTGTAATATGTCATTTCATCCCTACATCTAACAGGGCTTAATAGACAAAGAGAAGAAAGCTGATCCCTCACTGGCTTCCCACCTGAAAATACTACCCATTTAGAGAGTAGTAATGTCTAACCAAGCCGGAGGCACTGCTGCTGCTGACACTCAGATCTCTGCAGGGGTGGGCGAGCACTTTTTTCCCTCTCCTTAAGCCATTTCATCCATTTTTAGATAACATGAATCAGACTGAAGCTGCGCTTATTGCTCTTGAATCCAGCTGATTTATTGTCTCATAAGAGTTCAGTATCCAGCGGGACAGCCTTAGACTCCAGCCCGTACCACACATATCAGCTAATCTGCCATTCCACCACTTTAATTTGAATGATAATGCCGTCATGTTCGGTGGTCAAATGCTTTCCGGCAGCGCTGTGATCACGAAGATCAAATGACCACCCTGACAGGTGTAACAGGAACCATGCTGCAGTAACGCACAGGAGGTAGAATGATGTATTGGGAGAGTGTTTGCGTGAATGTGGGTTGAGGGTGCTGAACTTACCTGCTGTCTGCAAGAGAGGGAGAATACTAATGAGACCAAAACAGACAAATGGTGTGTGAGAAGGAGAGAGAGGAGGAGAGAGACGGGGAGCCAGGAGTGGTTGACAGAAAGCAGGGGGAGGTAATGGCGGTGGTGAAAGGGAGATAAATGGTATGAGAAAGTTAATAACTGGCATTGTGGTGCCTCAGCTCTGGATGGAGGGAATTGTAGGAGAAAAGAGGAAGATGGCTGAAATGTGCATTCCTTCTGAGGTCTCCCTCTGTGATGGAGGAAAGAAGAATGAGACAGGCAGATAATGGGGACAAATAAGATGAGAGACACAGATACATCACCTTCTTTGATAGGAAATAATAAAAAGCAAGCACAATGGCCAAAATAATAACAGTCATGAAAACTGTAATCACATCCCAAAGATCACATTGGAAGAAAATGTATCCAACTAGGAATACAGAGCAGAGAAGATGAGCAAAACCAACATCTGTCAGGTATAGGACAAAGGAGGGATATTTTAGTGGACACATTTGTTGCATAGAGGCAAACTCAACACAGAAAAGTTATGATTTGGTTTGTGATCTTACAGTAAATGAAAGTTGTTTAATTTGAAAGAACAATACAGTAGAATAAATGATTCAATACAACACAATTAATTTTCTTCAGCAGAGGGACTGTTGAGTTGACCTTTTTTGGTATCTGGAGAATCTAAAGGCTAATAGCTCTTGTTGTTGAGTTCAGATATTTTTGGAACATTTTCATCACACACTGTAAAGAACAAACAATAAGCAAAGAGGAACATTAGTTGGGTATAAAGTTCAAGTAAGTTTTATAAGTTTCATAGTTATTATTAATGTGTTTTTAGGCCTTCTTAAATCTGCTTTCTGTACTTGTGTTGTCAGTCACAGCACAAGTATCATTCTAAATCCACTTTTATGCCCAGATGTCTGCCTGCTGTGCTCATTTTATTGAGGATACTTTGGGAGCTAACTTGAGTGGACCTGGACTAGTATCCCAGCATGTAATTTGCATCAACCAGACGGAGAATTTACGCCAGACTGTTATAAAGTGTTATTGGGTCAGTAAATAAATATATGATATATTTTCAGGACATTTTTTTTTTTTTAATTTTGCTTTCAAATATGTTCTTAATTTATCAAGAGGAGTTGCTGGTCATCATGCATCTCCATTTCACTCCCAACTCGTCAAATACTGCCACTTGGTAAGTGCCCCTAAGCATCGGATACCGACACCCGGCACTCAGGCGCCCTTTAGCAACTGTAAGCAACAAAGGGGGCTTTCAACTAATGCAAAAGTAAACCCACCCACAGCGTTATCCAACGGTCAGCGGTCACTTGATGTCCCGGGCTACAGACGTTTTGAAGGCCCTCCCCTCCCTTCACAAAATGCCACAGTAACTTAAATCAGAACCCTCCGTCAATGGACAGGGACAAATATTAAATGGAGTGCCCTTCTAATCAGTAAAAGGGTTTTTAAGTCACCATTATAACACAATATGTCAACAATAAGTCAAGACAAAGCTACGGTAGGTTATTGAGCCAAGTAGGCCTGCGTGCACAGCGGCAACATGAGAACATCAGTCTTTTCAATTAAAAACCCACAAATGTTACTGGTAAAGAACCGGTATAAATTTAGGGTGGAGGTTCGGGGTCCTCCCCCAAGAAAAAATTTGAAGGTGTGTGACCCAAAGCTTTTGAAATTTTCCATTATTTTTAGTGCAATGCCGAGGGGCACTGACCAAAAGGCGATATTTGATGAGTGTGAGCGAGAATGTGTTGGGCTCTCAGGTCTGTGTAACATTTTAAACACAAGTTATAGTAGCTTTTGAAAGATAAATGTAGGTCTCAGAGTCAAAATCTGGTATTTGTTGCTGCCAAATTAGTTTGAAGGTAAAGTTAATACAATATTGATGCCTCTATATACGTTCGTCTTCTTATATGTACAGATCTCGATTCAACTTAACTCCAATGATGTGAGTTCAAAGACAAAAACTACAAAGACATTCCCACCAGAATGAAGCGTGTGTGAAATACGGGAGCAGGTAGGCCCACAGGAGCACGAGAAGATGCAGTTACAGGCGCACAAAAACAGAATATGACACATACAACATGTGATGGCACACATATGTTCGCTCTCCGTCAGCCTCCTCTGAGTGAGAGACAGAAGAGAAAGGTGGCTAAGTGGCAGGGGAGAGGCTGGCGCAGAGGGAGGCAATTAGTGCGAGAGAGAAAAGAAGTATGAGAGAGAGTGAAGGATCGAAAGTGACACTGGGGAAGAAGACGAGGCAGACTGTAAATGAGGGGGACGTTTTTTTGAGAGAAAGAAGGAAGTAGGTAGGTCATGGAACAAACAGTAAACAAGTGAAAAGTAAAATGCACATTTAGTCTGAGGAAATGGACAAAATATCAGAAAAATGCAATCCAATTCAACACTACAGGCCTCAAAAATGACGTCTCTTAAACAAGCAGTTTGGTCGAATTTTGCGTATTCTTGCCCTGCTGTTAGTTGATGATGTCACTCTTCTTGGGAGGACAGTCTCACATTATGCATTTAACTAAAATAGGCTTTATTGCAGAGCTGTTCAATTTGATCATGTTAGATTTAGCTATAGCCGTCCCTAATACATGCTCTTATTAAAAGCTGCAGCTTTGTGAGCTGTGGAATTGTTCTTTGCTTTACATTGTGCATTCTAGTTGCTTCTATTACTCTTTGAAATTTGACTCTCCGCTATTCTCTTTTGTGTATAAATGTGTTTCAGTCTATAATTCAAGTCAACCTATTTATTCCGCTTTGATGTATGTGTCCTTGTTTTATTTTGCATGCGTTTGGAGAATTGAATGTGCATACATGCATGTGTGTGAAAGTGTGCATACTGTATGTGTGTCTTCCACACTGCTATATGGCCACCGCGCTGCAATCCTTGAGCCCCTCGGGGTTAACATCTCAGAGAGAGAGAATGATGAGAGTGGCATAAAAGGAGGTTTTAAAAAGAGATGCTGCAATAGAAAGAGCTAAAGAAGGGGCAGGACAGAAAGAGTATTCTAAAGATGAGCGGGTGACTGACATTTAAGGAGGAAGAACGAGGGAGATGCATGTGCACACAGAAATATAGACACAGTCAAAACATCATGAAGACTTATTTCTCTGAATGTTTGCTTTTGCTGTTTTAACGCAAAATCAATTATATCCAATCGTTAATAATGTAAAAGCAAGATAGCAAAGAAATGTATGGTCATGACTGAAAAAAGGCAGTTTTAACGATTTCTGCAAATGTTATTATTTGTGGATACAAAAACATTAGCGAAATGAACAAAAGACAAAAAGAGAGTGGGGGAAAGTGTACTATGGAGACAACAATGCCAAAGGCAAAACAAATGGAACAACTGAAAATTTAAATTTCAGTGAGGAGAGATGAAGAAAAAAGAGGACAGAGAAAAAGAGTGGGTGACAAAACCGTTGAATGTGAAGCAAGCAAGAGAAAAGAAAAAGAGGGATGAAGAGTCATTTAATGGTTGTGCTTCATATATGTGTGAAAAAGACTAGAGACAAGTGGAGCAGAGTGTACTGACGGCTGGCGGTTGCACAGAAATGGTTGTGGGTTTCAAACGTAGACTGTATAAGTAGCCACACCCTAAAGCATACCCTGCTTTATTGTCTATTTGACTCTAAATAGGACCATCATTTACTAAATGAACATCATGCTTTATTGAAGAAGATTTGAAACTAGCAATTGAGACCATAAACTCATGTTTACAATGTTTACTGAGGTAATAAATCAAGTGAGAAGTAGGCTCATTTTCTCATAGAATTCTACACAATCTGACTCTTTTTGCAACCAGAGGAGTCGCCCCCTGCTGGCTATTAGAAAGAATACAAGTTTAAGGCACTTCCACATTGGCTTCACTTTTCAGACTCGGAGGTAGCCCACTGCTTTCAACTGAATTTGTACTGAAAGCTTCATTATTGTAACAGCAGGTGAAGTCAAAGGATTAACTAATCTCTATTTTTTGTGTTCTTTGGCCTCACTATTGACTGCTTTAATAACAAAGTGAATTCAGTTCTGTTTCACTCATTAAGTCACCAGCTAATATTTAACATGACAGAAACAGCATGAGAATTATACTTAAATGATGTCAGGTTGACACAGAGTGGTGCCATGCTTAACAGAAGATCAGGTTACAAAGGTTTTCGGGGCTGGAGAGATGATGAGATGAGAAGAAATCCAATCTGTTCTGCAAATAAGGTCACTGATGCTCGTATGGTAATTTTCCATTTCCACCGTTAGTTTAATTAAAGTCTGCGCTCACGAGGAAGGAGCTGTGCCATCACACGACTATCCTCTCTCAATCACCAGTTGAAGATAAGACTAAACAATTAATGAAGACGTGCTGCTGTGACCAAGAAATAAGCGGAAATGACATTGCCGAGATCAAAAGAAAAGTTACAAACTAGTGGGAGGTGTGGAAGAGGTAACGCAGAGCTAAAGAAAGGGAGCGATGAATGAAAGATGAGCCATGGAACGTGGGGAGGAGGTTAATAGCGAATGCTGAAGTTCAAGGTGGTTGGAGAATAAAGTAAAATGCATCACACAGGAGAGGAATGTCTTTTGAAAAGTTAAACCTTTAAAGCCTGCAGAGAAAAAGTGTAGCTTTGATGATTCGTAGTTAGGTAAAGAAATTTCTTACAAATAGAAAAATAGAGCAGTTAAAGTGAGTGATAGAAAGTGGCAGATTATTCTCTCTCTCTCTCTCTCTCTCTCTCTCTCTCTCTCTCTCTCTCCATTAGCAGGCGACTGACCAAAGATGTATTTACTGCCGTAGCCATTGTTCAAAATAAGCTCATCAGCAGAAGTGGTGGGAAAAAAACAAAGGCGCTTTGATATAATCTATATTCTACAGTTGTAGCACATTAAAATCTCTGGGGTGTGTGTACCTCCAGGCTGACAACACATTTCACTGCAGCCGTTGTGGAGCAATCTGTAGCGTTGCATTGTAAACTACCTGATTCTCCTCCACGAAGACAAGGCAGGCTGAAGCCGCCGGGTCCAATATCAGCGAGGTATTTTTCTGCCAGTTGCCACGGGACAGTGAAAATACAATTTCAATTTCATTTCATGCCCGCAAGTGTGACGGGCATGATTAATCTGGTCCTAACAGACCCACTATCCAAAAAACAAACAAACGTCCAAACACTTGATGTAGCTGAAAATTCAGAGTCAGTAATGAGGATGTCGATCTTCTACATGTGGGTCCTCAGGAGTGAGCTCAAGCATCTGCTGTACTAATGCATGTATTCATTTGTTCTTTTAATTCAGTTAAACATCTGTGAGGGAAATATGCCCACTTGATCTGCCCAATCAGATACCCGCTCTCTATCTCTCTCACACACTCTAATATCCGAGCTGGATTTCTCTAATGGCCCACTTTACATGAACTCACAAAAATCTGATTATCAGTCATTACTCCATTGCGCTGTGCCAACCTAAAGCTTCTGAGCTACTGTGCGGTGGCCGAAATGGATAGAAATAAAGTCCAAAAAAGAAAAACAAGAAACGTATCTGCATTGGGGTGTTGCATACCAGCTTTCACGTTTACATTAAAGTTTCAGGAGATTTGTAGAGGTTTGGATAAAATGTCTTTAAAAACCCATTGACAATGCTATAAAAATGTTAAAAAAATAAATAAATAAATACAACTTCTGAATATATTTCCTTACTTTTATTAATACAATGATAATTAAATCTGTATTTCAAATCTTTAATCTTTCCCTTGCATTCAATATTTCTGTTTTCCATTATAAATATTTTTTGTCAGTTTAGTTTAACAACATTGTGTGTGGGTCTGTGTGTTTGTGTCAGCTTGTCAGGTCTTTTCCTTTTCAAAAAACTTGTAATTATTTTTGTCAATTAGCCTAGCTAGCTAGATGCTAGTAACTGATAGCTAGTTAAATTTCAGGATTACTTTGTGGCAGGTGCAGTTTATGACGTGATGAATGATGCCTGGGCCCCCACTTTGAAAATCACTGCTGTAGCCTATTTATTTTTAATGTTGACAGCATGTTGTGCTATTTCATTTTTGTGATTATTTTCTATTAAATATTGAAGTTTATAAATAAGCTGAGTGGTGCTATCCATGGTACTGAAAAGGAGATTTATTTCTGGCATGTTTAACTGCATGTCCACACGAGAAAAGGACAAGGAAAGAGAGTGAAATATCTCAGTACTTGATGAATTAAATAAAAATAAAAAATTGATTAAAATATTACTGCAAAAGTGTTTGAGTTCAAGTTTCGAAATTGTTTTATAAAAGTTCACAATTAAACTACAAATGTTACTTTAACAGCTGCTTTAAGGGCTTTTTGTCTATATAGGTCGACTGTGGTTCGAGATTTATTTTCAGAAATAAAAATGTTTCAAAACATCCCAAATTGCACCCTGTCGACATATTATACTGTAACTACCCATGGAAACTACAGCAACTACGTCTCTGTGTATGTGTGTGTGTGTGTGTGTGCAGTACCGGGCTGCTTGGGAAAAATCGGCGCCCCGGGCTGTCTGTTCTGTGCAGTGAAGAGCTCTGAAAGCTCAATGACATTTCTGCCATGTTAACTGCTAACCACTATATAGATACAGAGCTGGGGGTGGCCAGTTGTATCTGACACTCACACAGCACACACACACACACATACGCTACAGGAAAACCTGCACATCGAGAATCACACACAGCCAGACACACAGGTGTTGAGCAGGAATCTCGACACAGGAAGATGCGGTGCTGTACATGCAACCACCTGAACCTCTAAACACACATACACACAAGCAACATGTAAAATAAGACACAGATGCACAGGAAGGACATACAAACAGACACTCTGCTGTCTCAGAACGCCACCGTGATTGAAGTCTCTCCCTCTTTTCAATGCATTGGACCTGGTTTCCGCATGCTGAATAGTTCTGCAGTCTGTTTGAAGTCAGCTTAACAGTTTTCCTCCTTTTATCTTTGTCTCCATCTTTTAGGCAATGATCGCTCTGACAGGCTGGAACTGGGGGGGTAGTACTGCCACTGCACATTTCCAAACTGTTTTCAGTGGTTGGGGAACATAAACAGCACTCCTTACAAAGTGCTACAGTCTGCAATGCAGCTGTTTGAAGTCCTACCTCCACATGTACAGCACAGTCATGTTCAAAAATGAATGCAAAATGTGCAAAATAATTAGACCTCTGACTTGGTATATCTCCACAATGTCGGCATCATACTTCCTCTTTTTTCTATCTTCCCTCTCCTCTTGGATTGACGAAAATGCATCACTAACCCTTATATAAATTTCAATTTGGATTTGCTCAGCATGAGCATCCTTTCTTAATTTTCTCTTTCCTTTCTCTCTTTGCCTCTGCTCTACCTTCTGACTCTCATTCCTCCTTCTCTCCTCCACTTTTCCCCGCATCATTTCCTCACCTTTCTGCTCTTCCATCTCTCCTTATTTCACTCTTTTCTCTTGCCTCGCTGCCCTCCGTGAACTCATCTTTGTGTTTCCTCTCTTCCTCTCACTCCCCCCTCCCTCCCGTGCCTTTCTCTCCTCTGTCTCTCCCTCTGCGCCGGGAGGTGAAAATTGAATGAGAGCGAATGAGCCCAGTGGAAATCCCATCTGAGATTCAAAGGTCTTCGCAGTTATTAATTACCTGAGATATTTATATCGGCATAAGCTGCGGGGTGGGAAAACATGAACAAGCGTGTAGATAGAAATGTGTACACAAACACACGCACGCACTGAGCACTGGAGAGAGGGAGGAAACAATCTTATCTTGAACAATACGATTTTCAATACAGAACCGGAGAAAGTTAAGTGGGGTGGGGAGGAAGGCGGGGCAGGGAAATTGGAAGAATGGGGGGCTTATGTGGCTTGGGTTTGAGACCTTGTCCTTAAAGGAATATTCCACTAAACACATGTTTTAAGTATCAAACACTTGAGAGGTGGCTTTGAAAAGTTTGTAGCTTTCTCCTTTGAGAAGTTCAGAAGCTGTAGTCAGCTTGGACTGACAACTACAATAAATCCCTGCTGTGACCTTGAGTCCTGACGAAAAAAAAGAATGAAAACATCCATTGAAACTTCTCAACTCACTCTTGCGGCATGATCCACTAAAAGACTGAACTGCAGCAAGAGATGGTTAAGGTCAGGTGTTATGTAAGGACCTCAATAGCTATCTTTACCAAGACATTTAGGAACTAATTGAGTAGTTATGAGCCTATAATCTGTGATCATAAAAAACAGTGACTGAACCCTCAGAACAGCTGTGCAAACCTAATAGCGTGTACTGTATATTTACCAGGTGTATATCCACCGACGATCTTCTTTTTACAGGGTTGTAAAAGAAGATCATTTGCCAGAAACGCTTAAAGGTGAACATATTTAGCGCTGATCATAGAGCGATAAAATATTTAATGCAAGACACATTTTGGTGGAGTCAAGAACAGGATCAAAGCTTCAAGCTGGAGTGAGAAGCAGCAGCAGCAGCAGCGTGTACGGAGACTTTCGTGGGCAGGGTGAACAAGAAAAAAAACTTAATTTGGAACAGAGAAGGCACAGACTTATGGCAGGGAGCTGAGGTCCAGAGCAGGGCCCGGGAGTGCAGAGAGCAGGGAAACTGCATTAATATGTCTTTTCGACTAAATAAGTGCACTTGGTCTTTGTCCAGATGATAGATAGCCTTCACCCTACAGGCTATGTGTGGAAAATAAGTGGGAACTTTAGCACTCAAGACAAATTGGGTAGGGTGGTCAACTCCCTGTGCACACCAATTACATCCATGGACGTGATGCCAGTTTGTTGTAGCATTGATGTTAAATTGTTTGGGGGCAGGGGCTTTTAACAGTCTGGACTGACACTGTGTCCCGCCCCCCCGGAACTATAGTTCCCATAATGCTTTGGGGGATGTCATCAGGTAGGATAAAAACAGCTGCCACAGGTCTTTACTGAGGAAAATATAAAAATGTGCTGATTCTCAGGTTTTTCTCAGGCAAGTTCTGGAGTTATAAGGAGCGTCTTTTTCTGTGATTTCTAAGTGGATTTATGGACGTCTAATAGCGACAGACATCAGAGATTATGATATAATCGGAAAGAGTAAATCATTTATTTAAAAAAAACACGTCTATTATGTCTGTGCGTTAAGATTTGACTGAGCTATGACTCAGAACGGGAGTAGGGTTTTTACGCAAATTGCGGTAAACGGGAGCTATTCGATTTTAAACTACCTTAATTGCCTCCATGAGCTGTGTGCCAATACTGCTGCTGCTGCTGACTGCCAAACTTCCAGAGCACCTGCATACACCTGTCCACTCTCTTGAGTATGTGCACATACCAGTTAACATGTTTTAGTGACAGAAAGAGAGACACATATGAGTTCTGTAGTGTTGAGTCCAGTGCTGACATATTGGTGGGTTTAGAATACTGCTTAGTGAGAATTCATCTTTCATAGTTCAGCACACAGTGGCACCAAAGTCATGATGCAATTTGTCTTTTTGTATTAATCCCTCCTTCATTTGCTACTCACCACTATTTCTTAAAGGTTGCAGTGTCTTCTCCTTTACCTGCGAAAACCTTTCTGATCTTTTCACCTGCTGTCACATTCACTCCTCTCTGCACTGCTTACCTCTCACCTGTTTTGACTTTTGTACATCTGCTCTCTCATTTGTACAGTGCATTGCTTGCTGTGATTGCTTCACCCTCCCTTTTATACTCATTTCCTTCCGGCACCCTGCTGCAGATATTCTCTTCTACCAATTGTTTCTATTTACAGCTGCATTTCTTAAATGCTACCCAATGATTATTGTTTCAATTATTATTATCACAGTGTGTCAAACTTGAACAAGGAAGTCAGTCAGAGCTTACGACTGTCAGATTGAGTAGTTGTGTGTTGCATTTCTTCTTTGCAGTTGTTTTGTTTCATATATATAGTAATATGGGGATTTGTTAAGAACTTGCGTTGACTTAGCTGTAAAAAGAACAGTTGAGCATTTTAACAGATTATTAACTATGTGAAGCACTGAGTGAATTTTGACACAGACTATTAATCTAAGACATGTTGGTTTTGTTTGTTTCATGAGATTGTTTTCAGTGGTCGTTTGCAGCAATGCCAGCGCCATGCATGTCAAGTCCCTCCCAGCATCAATGGTAGCAGAACAGCTAGGTCAAACAGATAATCTTTAAAGAAAAAAATCTAATTTAACATCACAATGGGATTTGGGAGGAAACTCATGCAGCACTCAACCGAACACAATCATGAGCCACTCAGCTTTAAAAGAAGAATGTGCATGTTGTGAGGTGTGCAAAACACAATATGTACCCACTTGTTTTTACAGTCTGCTACACACACCCCCACACACATATCATGCTGGGTCGATTTGCGTCTTGGATGAATAGTCATTGGTGTGAAGCAGCTGTATCGACTGGCGGAACAGCCTTTATTGATAAGGCCATAAAAGACGGGGCAACTTAGTATTAATAACTCACCACAAAGCTCTCCTCCGTATATAACACAGATATCATTAACTGTGGCACTGCTGTCACACTGGTAATGGCTATAATCAAGCTTCCTGCAGCAGTTAAAAGTTGTGTGTGTGTGTGTGTGTGTGTGTGTGTGTGTGTGTATATATATACACAGTTGTCTAATGAAGGAGTGGAGCAACCCTTTGAGCCTTGAATTGACAGATAATGGATAAAGCAGGGCTGCATGCGTGAAAGGAAAGGCTAATTTTGTCTGATATGCCATGAGGCTGACTAAAGTATAATTCTACGTTACAGCCTGTAAGGTCTCATTAAAGGGCCAAACAGACAGGATTATTTGTGGTTGTCTTTAAATGTACATCCAGTACTATGTGTGTGTGTGTGAGGATATTTACCATTTTTTAAATTATTTGTTTCATTATACTAATTATTCTGGCTATGCTATAATGGTACTGAATAATATAATAAAATATATATAATTATAACTATTTATTACATGAAATATGTATCAAGTATTCAAGGTGAGGGGCAAATTTAAAGAGATTTGTCAGTATTGAAAAAAAAAGTTATCTTTTGATATTAGAGGATTGAGATTCTTTTAATCATCTTTGTAGCGTCAGGACTGCTTTATCTTAGCTTACTCATTGGCTGCCTGATGGACCAACTGATCTGCTCAAACCAGTGCACACACCAGTTCATACATTCGACCGTGTTGAGCACATGAGCACATCTGTGTATGCATACACTGCAGGTGTGTGAGTACCAGTATACTGCTTCCGTTCCAGAGCACTGAAAGTGTTTGTACTGACAGTTTGGGAATAAAAAATCTGATTTGGTGCATACTAAGTAAAGAAATGGAAAAAGAGAATGGACAGATGGACATTTGGATTATGCTGGAGCAGTGGTTTGGGATGTTTCTGGGGTTATTTTGACGTAGAAGTTGTCGCTATTGCAATCTGTTAATAAATGACTTGAATCTATGATTTTGTGTATTGCATTTTCATAAAGTTGGTGGAATCATATGAGACAGATTAAAATCAATGGTCAGAATCACAGACGCAGAGGCCAAGAGCTGCACAATAATCCAATATTAATCACTATCACGATTTTGGCTTTCCACAATTAAATGAACGTGTTCAACTGCGATATTTTCATTTAAAATGTGCGTTCTGCTCATAGAAAACTCTGCAGCATATCAAATCAAGCGCTTCCTATACAAACAGCCAGCAGTACAGGAGGCGATCCAGATGTTTTGGCTTCACTTTTGGGGTGTGCACGCACCCTACAGCGGCAGCCTGTGAAAAGGTTTCCTGAATGTTGCTGCTGCAGTCCAGAGAAGAAGAGTAATATGTTGTAGAGCAGATGGGCAAAACGAAAATGCACTGAATTCACGTGAAGAATAACTTTATTTTAAGTCTTCTTTTGATGCAAAGATTTGTTGATTAGCAGGAATGTAGCACAGCGTGGAAGCGAAAGCAGCGCTCTGTTAATTTAAATGTGAAAGTGCGATACAAATATTGTGTCCCTAAAATCGTGATAAATAGTCTTGATTTAAATATTGATCTAAATAATTGTGATTATCATTTTGACCATAATTGTGCAGCCCTACAGAGGCCAAGATGTCCTGGATCAGACATCATCATAGATAATGGTCAAAATTTGCCACAGAAGACATTATACATCTATTTTCACAGGTTGACAATAGTGTATAATGTCATTGTGATGAGTAAAATGAACATTATGTGTTTAATATTAGCTTTGCAGTTAGACAAATTTCCCATTATAAGGATTTCCAACTAAAAATAAACATGTGTAACCTTGTTGGCACCAGAAATTCATTTACTTTCCAGAAGTGTATGAAACTATATTTATAGACAACATTATTAAAATAATATAGGAAACTGTGAAAGTAATATCACTCGCTGCTCCCATCCCATCAGTGAGCAGTTTCAAACATTCACTCATTCTTCAACACTCACACACACACACATTCTCTAACATACAAATGCGCTTAGGGAGTTTGCCACTGAAGATGGATTTTCAGCGGAAACACTTTTATCTGACTGCTATTTTAGGATTAAATATGCAGGAATTACCTTCAAATATAAAGGACATGGTTAATGCATTAGTGTGAGCGTGTAAGGAACATAATGACAGTCTCTATGTTTAGCAATACAGGATAGGATAGGTCTGTATTTTCAGAGAGGTTCTCAGGACATGTCTGATTCCAGACAGGACAACTAAGCTCTTAATGGTGCTTTTAATAAGGTTTGCAATCCATTTCGTCCAAAGTTATGCATTTGTTTTATGATTTGGTCTTTTGAATGATGATGCAAACCTGTTTGTAGGCCTAACAAGTTAAGTGGAAATTAAGTGCTAACAAAGAGTCACAGATAATAAGATAACTACTTAGGAGAAGATTCTAAAGGTAGGGAAGGAGAGTTGGCACTTTTATGGCAACTTGATTGCTTTTAATTATCAAGGCTGTGCAAGTCACATGAGTGGGATGTTGAAAACCATCTATTTGCGTTGGTTAAATGGAGCTTAGCAAAGGTTAAATCAGCAAGACTGCTATAATATACACTCAGAAAGTAAGAAACCATTGTACAATATAATATCAAATATATCCAACAGAACAGCTCTGCAGCTGAAAGGTATTCAATTATCCTTAAAACTGCTATAAAGGCAATTTGACTCATTGGTTGTAGTTATGGATTGGTTTCTGTATAGGATTATTATGTAAGTTTCTCTAAAACTTTGTCAACCAGAAATGTCTTTATTATTTATCACGCACATCAGAAATTAGTGTATTATGACAATTTGAGTCCTTAGGTACGTTATAAAATCAAAAGCCACGGAGACCCATATCAACATGTTACATTCTTGCCATTGATGCATGTGGGCAGTCAAATATACAAATATACGATGTGCCCTTATATAAGAAAGCCTGATATGTTTTTGCAGTGTATGCTTCTGGTGAGGAACTTTCATTCGATCCGGTTCTCATGATACTTTTTGTTTCAGTGGAAATAATAATTCAGTATAATGCACTATAACTCAACAGAATCATGAACTCCAGCCTCCAAAATGACCACAAAGTCGATTCAGCAGATCTTCTTTACAACAGTTTCAACATAAACTGGCCATTATAGCCTTCATGAGAGGGGATTTATTGCAGGACTTTTATATTAGACTGAATTAGTTTTAGCTAAGGGTCCCTTATAAACTCACAACTGAGTGTACTGTATGTTTTTTTGTAATTTGGGTGAAACAACCCTTTATAAAGATGTAACTTTTCTTACTATACATAAACAACTTTATGGTTCCAACTTCACAAACATTCATTAAAAGTACATTTATTAACAATGGTGGGATTCATTCCTTTTGACCTCTATTGACAATGAGGTATGCAGCTAATCTACACCAACTATACAACAATTGGCTTTTGGCTCCCACTGGGAGCTACAGTACATCCAACCATCTATGGACTGTAGTCCTGTTTTTAACTTTACATAAAAGGCAAGACATAAATTTAAGCATATTTTGGATAAAGCTACTACACATTGCAACACATAAATAGATAGAAAGTCATCCTTTAAGGCGTTTCGTCCTTCGAATGCTCTTTTAATTCCAGTTAAGCAGTTGTGCTAAAAACAAAAACACGATTCAACATAACAAACCCTTCTCATCATGAATATTTAATAAGCGCATCCCTTACAGCTGTAAACACAATGTGTTGCACTTATAACTGTCATGTAGCTTTGGCCTATGCATGAGTGTGTGCATGTCCATGCCTGCTAATGTCATGACATGTGTTTGTGCGTGTTGTGACATCTTACACTCACTGCTTTGTGTTGTTTTCCAAAGAAATATAAGGGAAATAAGTGTTTCAACACATTAACCTGCACATTACAGGCCACATACAGCACATGCATCTACATGTGCGACATGCAGATTCATGTAAATCTGCCTCAACAAAACATAAACAATGAATATAACAACCCGAGGATGTAGGAAATAGAACTGCTGCCTGGAATATGTTAAGTGGCAACTTTTTTTTTTCCAGTCCAAGAAGCTTCCCGTAAGTTTATGTTCAAAGTGCAGGATTTTGCCACTGGGGTTTGCGTCCTGCATTTCTGGTCAGGTAGGAGAAAGACCGTTATTTTTGTTTAGTATTGAAAAGGTGAACAACACCTTTCTCATAGACTTCTATACAATCTGACTTATTTTTGCAACAAGAGGAGTCGCCCCCTGCTGGCTATTAGAAATAATGCAAGTTTAAGGCACTTAAGCATTTCCTTCACTTTTCAGTGACCTAAAGGTTGACTAGTGGGCCTGATATAAAAGAAAAAAAAGAAAGAAAAAAAAGAATCAATGTATATCATAACAAAAAATATTGAGTTCAATATTCAATGTTAAGAAATTGATCATTTGGGGTCATTTTTGTTATAATTGTTTACATTTTAAATGAATGACTTCATCAATAAGCCAATAAGAGTCAGATGCAGGAGTTGTTAAAGAAGCAGTCTGTAAAGTGCTACCATTGAGAGACTTTAAAGACTTCTTAGTTTTCTTTTATCCATTGCACTAATAAAGAGTAGACTTTGTTGGATAGGGGGAAAATAGAATATTAGCTTAGTCTGAGATAACAATATACACACACACCACAACTAATCAGTTTATTCTTTTTACACACTTCAGGCTCTGGTGTTTGCTGTTTGGTCTAGTTTTGCTATTTCTTATCTAATGAACAAACAAAAATACACAGAGAGCAGAGGAATAAGAAATATGGAGCATTTTCCTCATCTTTAATTTCGATTCCAGTGTTGCTGCTGCTTTGGCTATTTTTCCAAATCCTATCAATAGCTAAAGGAGAGAAGGTGGTTGGGGGTGTTATTGTGTGGATAAACAAAGCATATTAATTAAAACATGTCTTTGATTATTCAAGGGCTTATGTATGATAACCATCAAGAGATTCTTAGCATCTCCTTTTGTTCCTCGGAGTCTCTCAAGTCAAATTTATACAATGACGATGCCCCTAAAAGGGGCTTGATGAGTACATGCTGTGTGTTGATTTTACTTTAAAACAGTAACTGCATTACAGAACCACTCAGATAGACTGAGCAATGTCACTTGAATGCACAGTGTCAATTGATCCTGACTAACAGCCAACCAGTGCAAGTGTAGACATATTGATGTGTGCGGGTTATATAGTGTGTGTGTGTGTGTGCGTGCGAATGACTGTGAAATGGCAGTTCAGATATAAATAGAGTGGAAGTCACGCAGGTTAAGGAGGAAGCAAACCTGCGGTCATTCATAATGAATGACATGACCGGACCACCTATGGCGATGGGAGCCGGAGCCACATGAGAGACAGAGGACAACGTAACGCAAGAAAAGTGAGCACAGACAGAAAGATAGAAGCCAACTATGAATAACAGGGACAGACAAAACCAAGAAAACATTTAGAAGATATGTTTGAGTCATGCTTAGAAGCTGTATGTGATGATTAAATGGTGATCGGTTTGGCAAATAATGGGTTAAGTCCCACAATTTGCTATCACTGTAAAGGGAACGGTTCTTAACTGACAGCGAGCTATTACATGGAACAGCAGAAGGTCTCTTTGCCTCACAAGAGGATGTCAGGACACATAGTTATGTAATATCTTCATTGTAAAAAAACAAATGGATGAATTTTTCATCTTAAAGGGGCTTCCTGTTGAATCAACAGTTTTTGACAGCCAACGCATACTGGCAATACACAAGCTGGTTTGTTTTCCAGGTCTGGGGCTTGCAAACACTCACTCCTGACTGCGTGCTTTGGCTACTGTCAAAGCTGCACCCCATTGAATACAAACAAAAAAACAAAGCTTGAGCAACAAATTCAGATGATGGGGGCTGTAGAATACTCGATTCTGATTGGTCAATCACAGCATTCTACAGTGTGTTATTTCTTTTTATTACACGGCTGTGTTGAATACTCGATTCTGGTTGGTCAATCACGGTGTTCTGCGGTCTGTAATTTCTGTATAGCAGACCGTTGCTATGTATAACAGACTGTTGCTATGGGCGCAGCTCTAATGTTGGACTCTGGCGGACCGTTTTGGTGTCAAATTATTGATTCCTTAAGTAAGTAGCCATGTAATAAGCAGGATAATGTACAGCAAGCGGGTCATTGTTGTGAAATAAATCCCTTCACAGCGATGCAAGACTGCTGTCAGGGTCTATTTCAAACAATGACTGGCTCGCTGTACATTATCCCTTACATAATGTACTTTTTACTCCACTACATTTTATTTGATAATTTTATATACTATTTTTGCAGATTATAAAATTGTGGATTATAAAATATAATCCACAAAAAATAATGTTAAATTGAAATTGATATCGGAGGTGGAATGGACTTTACCAGCTTCAACATTAAAGTGATGTACACATTAATGCATCCATTTAATTATAATTATAATCCAATAATATAAAATACATCACTATTTGGGTCATTATGCATAATGAGTACTTTTACTTTTGATACTTTAAATATAGTTTGATGCCAATACATTTGTACTTTTACTTAAGTACAAACAATAATACATGAATTTTATTTTGTAGCAGAGTGTTTCTACTGCTAATTTTACTTAAATACAAGATCTGAGTACTTCTTCCAACACTGCAAGTGTGAGAGCATCTGTCCCTTTGTAGAGGAAGTAAACACACATGACTGATTATAAAACTGTCTGTATGAGAAAATAAAAATATCTACGCATTAACAATGTCAACAGTCACCCGAATTAATGAGGCATGATGCTCTGAATCTTGTCAGTAGTCAGCGATACAGAATGTATTCCTGTAAATGCACTTGCGCTACATTTATCCAGGTTTGGAGTGGTTTAATGTTTTGTGTGACGGTAAAATAAATGAAGACCCATGTCAGAAGCTTATGTATACCAACTACAGGCGTGTGTGTGTGTGTGTGTGGGGGATTATTTAGTTTTTTTACACATCATAACATGACAACCCATAATTGGATATGTGGATAACAAGCTGACAGTTGATAATAGGTGTTGTAGATACGTTAAACTTTCTTAGTCGGACAATTATCTACCCACGCCTTGTCACACTGCTACGTTATACTGTGACATACTGATGAATATGTCAGCATATGTGCTATGAAACCACCGGGTTTCATTGTAATCTGGGGGAGCCATCCTTGCGTTTGTTTGCATGTACCAGATGTGTATAAACCGGCGATAGCATGTACATGTGCAGCTGAAAGACTTGTGATGATCGCAGATAACACTTGTTTACACTGTGTTTAATGTTCTTGAGGTCAAGGTAACCATTTCTTATGAAGAACACAAACATATTCACAAATGTTCTATCTTTTTCAGTGTTCAGACAGCAGGGGAACCACCCACTGTGGGAGGATAATTTATTTATAGTGAAGAGAGAGAGAGAGGGCATAAGGGCAAGTCCCAAATGATTACACTTAATGAATACACAGTTAGTAGAAATATCAGAGGACAATACTGCACAAAATGTGTTACAAAAAAATATATTTTTCATATTGATTGAAGGTGCTTTTTAAAACTGCTTTGCACTTTTTGACAGAGAGAAATCATAATTATTTATTATTCAGTATTGTTAGAGAAAATGGCTAAATTAGACGTCTGCAGTATTGGCAGTCACTACTCTGTACAAAATATTTTACTCTTACACAAATTTGCAATTTCAAAACCTATTAACAGAATTTAAACAAAATCAATGACACCAATATGATATACGTGACTAATGGAAAATTGCTTGACAAATTCATTGGCACTGACTGTATGGTTCATTAATACATCATTACAATGATATGGCCCACAGGAAAAGGAAATGCATTCATAATCATGTAAGTCACGTTTCCCAAATGGAATTTTATTATGTATTTTTATTTTTATAATATTTTTAAGTTTTAATTTAAGTCAGTTTGCTGTCTTTTAACATATCAAGGACTATTAATACACTATGTCCGTCAGGGAACCTCCAGTTGAACTTTACATCCCATGGTATTTCTACTAAGCCCTATTAAGCTCTACATCAACATTTACTCAGAAAATCGTATCCCTCCCACAGATTTAGATGAATAACAAGAATTTCCATTTCACTCTCACTGAATCCATTCAAATAAGAAAGTAAACCAAACGATCCAGGACCTTAGATTGCAGTAACTGACGTCCAAGTAAAGTCTCAAAACGTAGTGTTACAGCACACCATCAGGGACTATCTGCTATACTGCAAACAATGTGTTTTAATGCCCTGATATTATATTGCAATCCTTCAAAACATGCATCACTCACCAAAATTAGCTGGTTTATTGCTGTGACTTTGCCATTGTATCTGTAAAAGTGTTTTACTGCTAGCATGTACTATGTAATAAAATAACAAAATAAATTTTTTA
The DNA here is from genome assembly GCF_043250625.1 of Sebastes fasciatus. Classification (NCBI taxonomy): domain Eukaryota; kingdom Metazoa; phylum Chordata; class Actinopteri; order Perciformes; family Sebastidae; genus Sebastes; species Sebastes fasciatus. The sequence continues at coordinate 15,704,030 of NC_133801.1, forward strand.
TTTTGGAAATGCTTCAAACATTACACACAGAGAAGACATTAGTCTGTTGCCAGACTGTTTGTGAATGAGCTACATTCCCATATCTAGTAACAGTTTTGGAAATTAACTTTTTCTTCCACTGGCCAAAGTGGCCAGATTCTACCAGCCACTTATATTTTTTTACCAGCCACCATTTTTTAATGACACTTTTGTGTGTAACTAACTTTTGTGTATGTGTGTCTTACTTCATTTTATATTTATTTGTGGTTTAAACATATAGTTTTATGTGATTCATTTGTACTTAGATAAATGATATTTAAAGTGGTTTAAAGGACCAGTATGTGAAATTTAGTGGCATCTATAGCGGTGAGGTTGCAGATTGCAATCAAATAAATACCCCTCCGCTCACCCCTCCCTTTCCAAGCTTGTCGGAGAACTACGGTGGCCTTCAGGTTACGTAAAAACATGAAAAGCTCTCTCTAGTTTGGGTTGTCCATTCTGGGCTACATGGCGGAGCAACATGGTGGACTCCGTGAAGAGGACCTGCTCCCTGTGTAGATATGAAGGGCTCATTCTGAGCTGACAAAATCACAACAATTCTTATTTTTAGGTGATTATACACTAATTAAAACATAGTTATGAATATTATATTCCATTTTTGCCAATAAATCTACCTAAATCCTGGACCTTTAATGGTCTAACAAAGTTGAGTGAGGTCATATTCACACAATAGTTCACAGGATTGAAAACATGGCTATTGAGTTGATAGTAAACAATGGTCTTCAGGTGTGACATGAAATCCAGACAATCAATACAAAATGTAAATGCAAAAAAAATAAAAGTTAGAATTTGACATACTTGGCATTATGAATCAGCGCTGCTAAATGTTTCTCGCTTCAGTTATCACATTCAGTTTACAGCTATCAGCGCCAGCATAAACAAAATTATTCCTTTGCTTTGATTAAAATGCGTTCCGGAACTCACTGGCAGTTATCAAGGTTATTGCCTGTGAGGAACAAGGGAGCTACAGATGGAATAAAAACCAGTCACTCAGTTTTATTTGATGGATTAAGACTTCAAATGGAGCAGGTACTCAGACTGTGGAATTAAATATTTGATGTAGGCAGCCGACTTTAAAGTAGCTGCAAAATACATATCACAGCACCTATGACTGCAGAAAATGAATAATCTCTTTGTTCTTTTTTCCTTTTTGTCATTCTCTTTATTTCAGCAAGGGTCGTAGTTTTTTTTCTGGGAATTTGGGGGTTTCAGGGACCTGGAGGGAGTTAAAAGTATATAATGTAATTAAAACATACTCTTATTTTACAGGCTATTTCCAGCATTTTATAGACTTAATATATTTTAATTTGACTGTCTGTAGGACAACTAATAGAAAGGGGAAAAAAGGAAGATAAAAAGAATTCAGCATTTTATTTCTTTGCAGCCTGAATTTAGACCTTCATAGGAAATAGATTATATGAATATAACAGTAAATAAATACCAATAATTAGAAAAAGTTTTTCTTTTTGGTGTTTGAATTTTCTCAGGGGGGCAGTGTTGTGTTTGGGAGATCTTCAGTTATGACTTCAGTATTTCTAAATTTCTGGTTACGGCCCTGCTTCCTACAATGATGTTATTGTGATAATTGGCGGTATAGATTTCTGTTTCATTGGAGAGGTTATTCACTCATCCTCTAATATTGCTGTAATTGTGAATTGTAACTAGTGGTGTGGCTCAATTGATGGCGATGTTGGTCTGCTCAGATGGTCAGTCCATCATTACTTTGGTCCAGACGTAAATATTTCAACAACTATTGAGTGGTTTTTTGTAATTTTTTTAAAGACATCCCCCTACTTGGTACTAGTAATGTAAAGAATTCCTCACTATTATTGTAATCGTTTTTAATAATGCTGTTTTTTAAGTCGGTATCTTTTCATCCGAACAGGTCGATGATGGAGGTCAACTGTCCTGGGATTTAGTTTATTATATATATATATATATTATCTGTATATAATCTGTTATTGTAGAGGAATCATTGGGTTAATGAATAATCTTGGAGAATTTCATCTGTAGCACCCTTTACTTAAGCGTGCACGCGCACACACACACACACACACACACACACACTCAAAGGGACTAAGAGACAACCATCTCAGTTTTAATTGAAAGATGTAATCTTGCAAATGGAAGCCATGAAACATTCAGAGAGAGAGAGAAGAGAGAGAGAGAAGAGAGTGTGTGTGTGTGTGTGTGTGTTTACAGTATGTGAGTAAGCCTCAAGAGACTCACTCAGAGACACTTTGGTCTGAATGAAAAAAAACAAAAAATCACTGGTGACCTCCCCTCATCTCCTTTCATCTTCTCCTCTCCCTTTTTATGCTCACTCACTCCATTCTCCCCTTCCCCCTTTTTCCTTCTTGCTCTCTTTATCTCTCTCTCTCCGTCTCCTCCACTGTCCCTCATCCACTACCTCTTCCCTTTCTCTTCATATCTCCCGTTCCCCAATATCTGTCCCCATCTCTCACTTCCATTGCGCCCCTGTCATCACACACTCTTGTCCACTCAATCACTGTAATTTCTGCTCCTCCCATTCACACTTGCTCCTGATAGGTACCACATCTCTCAGGCCCCTGCTCATGTTTTTTTATGCTCCTTCATATCTGTCCCCTGTAACATCCGTCACTCCAAACAATATTTTGCACGGCAGTATTGTCTCACTGTGTGTCTTTGTGTTGCTGTTGGAAGGCTGCACACTATAAGGGCCAAGTGGGAAAAATCTTAACAAACATGTTCTGCATCATTCACACCTCAAAATCAACTCATACTGTATGTTTAATGTTTTTTTCTGTGTTACTCTATTTTCAATAGAAATCACATTCATGTGCTAAATTGCTGCATTGTTGACAATAAGCATGGGTTCCTACAGTTCCCACAAGAAAACACATTACACATACTGTATTATGAGTTTCATGAATAAATTTACCTCCAGTCATTATACAGTTGCAGTACAACTGCAATATTGTACTGTATGGTCCAAGTTATTCCTTACATGGGCTCATCCTAATAAAGGGAACTGTCAAAACCAGTTTGTGTTGGTAGAAGCTAGGGATGTCATGATACCAGAACATTTCTAGTAGTTGTAGTTTGTTGTAGTAATACCAATGCCAGTGAAATTACACGATTCTCCATATCCAATTCGATACCACGGTAAAAAATAAATAAATAAATAAATCCCCTGTACTTCAACATCCTTTATCACTGTTTGCATACTGATTTTTGTGAATTTATTATTAACCCCTGATGATTCGCAGCAAGTTTCTTGCCAAAACTACATTTTACATGATTACATTTGAACACATCATGTTAACGTTATAATTTACCCTCGCCCAATACTCATACTTCATACTGAATAGAGCTTGAAAGCATCATAATGTAACTCAATTCATCATCCGTACGTTAGCTGTTATCTGCGTTATCTAAGCAGTCAGGACTGTGCTGCCCACCGGCTGCTAACAGCTAACGTTAAGTAGCTCTCCCTCTGCCAATTTCAACACGGATTTGTTGTTCGCAATGTAGCAATATCAGGAACATTTTCTATCATCCCCGGGATGACGGTTGACGTTAGTCTCGAGTCCTGATCACGTATTCGCAATTTTGGCATCGACTTGGTACCGAAGTATCGGTTCTTGTGACATCTTTAGTAGAATCCATTCTAGACCACACTGTATACCAAAATACAAAATTAAAAAGTAACTATGAGTTGGGGTAAAGCCTCCACCACTGTAGGTTTACAAACAGGTTCAGACAAGAACCATATTTTCAGTTATTCCTTTGTGGCTGCAGATATTCTGTCTCCTAGTTGACACCATTTTTATGCTCTGTGATTTATTATTATTTTTGAGTGCTTATTTAGTGTCTATTCACTAAATCTACTTCACTGTCTTAGGTTTCCTGTACTCTACTTCTATATTATTGTTCTTGTTATATTTTCTATGTTTCCCCAAACGATCTCAACCCTCCCTGGACTATCAGTTTAAAGTAGCCATGACGTCTGTGAACACTGAGATGTATTGATTTCTGTGAATGTACCTTCAGTCAATGTGTGCCTTGAGGCAAAACTTGCATTATGGTCTATTGAAGCCACTATTGGTAGAGAAATTGGTGTCTCAACCTCTACTGCAATGGATTTATATCAGTGTTAAACCTTAGGAGCAGAGACGAAAGAGCAGCAGGTGGACAGATAGAAACAGAGGATGGGCTTAGAAGACAGAACAAGGATACAGTGTCATTGATCTGAAAGCCTGCAGTTCTGGATCTAATCGGTACCACCTATAGCCAAGGAGAGTGATAGCTTTACTTGCAAAGCTTGCAGGCAATAAGTGTTACAACTGTATTCTTTCTTTCTGTTTTTATTAATGCTGCATGAGCATCTGTGTTATGTTTTGTAGTTTGCATTTGAAACCTGCAAATGTCAGAGTTTTGTCAAGTGGAGCGTATTTTCTGATGATTACTGGGAAGAGTTCATACTGCATGTCACTGTTTGTTTTGAGAAGAAAGGAAGAGATCCAATCACAATAAAGTAATATTACATATTATATAAATTACATGTCTGTTGACTTGTCTGCCAACATGGATATGGCTTAATTATCTCATGGCCAAGTGCATACAACAGTTGATTAACAGTGATACTAAGAAAATGCTAACAGTTGATGTTTCACAGCCATAAGTGGAAATAATCATAGTATAATTTCTAATAACAATATCTTTTGTTTTTGTCTCTTTTTTTAAGTGTTAAAAATTCAGCAGCTTACTTTCTTTGCCTGTAGGTGGCACAGGTTGGTATGTGTAGAATTGATCTGACTTTCCTTGTGGAGGATCTGCCTGCTTTCAGTAAGTTTGAGAATATGTGAATGAGTTAGCAAATCCCTTGAGACACTTCACATCCCCCAAAACTGGGAGTGTGTGAGACGTACTGTCTAAAAGAAGCACAAGAGATAGTTTCAGAAAAAACATCTCTGGCATGTGTATTCAAGGTGGGGTGGAATCCTTGAAATCACACACTTTGCAGAGAATCTATACATAGCGCTGGCACGCACATCCAATCACACATTTAATCCATCGTACTCGCACATATACACACACACACATGCACGCAAACCACTGAGTATATACAGTATATCCAGACAGAATCTCAGCTGTGTGTGGTGTGTGACTTCAGGAAAAGATACTGCCTGTGATGGTCCCTGAGGGGGTTATGGAAGACGTAGGATGAGGTTGAGACTAGGGTTGCAACAAAGGGTCGGAAACCTTCCAAAGGAAGTTAAACCGGGAATTTTTGCACAATTTCAATATAAAAATCGTACCTTTTAATAGTGAACTTATTTTGTGGGAAAATACACATAAAGCAATACTACGTCTTCTGTGCATGTTTTGTTTAAAGGTATGCCCATTTAATCAAATTGGAACCTTGAACTACATTTAGCAGCACACCTCTCCATCACATATACAGATGATTTGCCAGGATCCAATTAAATAGGAATTCAGTGAAATTACAATTCTCTGCATGCACAGTGCAGGGAAAAAGAAGACAGCTAGGAGGTTTATTGCAAAGGAGATTGAGGCTTCTTGTGCGTTTTCGCCCACACAGTCTGTAAATAGATATTAATATGACTAATATGAATTCCTGACTGATCAAAACTTTTGTAATTAAAAATCATTAGACCTTATTTATTTATTTATTTTTTAATTTATTTATTGACAGCTCCACACTAAGGTTTATCAATGAATGAACAAATTAATTAATTATCTTTATTTACATTGCGCTTTTTACAGATCCCATTAACGTCTGTTTAGCGTTTGCAGCGCTTTCAATGGAATTTTTAATGCTTACTGCGCAATCATTAAGTCGCTGCCGCCTGTGTTTCCGTGTAATGAGGATGTCCCCTGTGTGTGTGTGTGTGTGTGTGTGTGTGTGTGTGTGTGTGTGTGTGCAATCAATGCAATGCTTAATGTTTTTTTTCACATTAATCAATTCAGACACAATAAATAATAATTGCGGATGAGTTTAACATTCCAAAACTCAATGCAGCATAAGCAAACACCCCACAGTTGTCAACTCATCTGGATTCAAATATTGCTAAACTCTAATTGGAGTCTGGTTTATACGTGACATCACTTCAAACTAGTGAGAAAGCAGGGACATTAACAGAAATACAAATAACCTCCCATAGAATAACCAATGGTTGTTATTATTGTTATTTTTATTATTATCAGGACCCCATCACTCATCATTAGAAGCTGATTCATATCATACGTTTTCAGGGCCTTTTAAACTAGATTATTTAAAAATATTCCAAAGGTATTCAGCTGACAATTACATAAACTGGAACCAATGCAACCAAATCTTAACCTTTCAAGGAAGGAACTGTCGCTGCGCTGGAGGAGAAAATTCACTGTCAAATTAGTAACTCTGCAGTTGGCCACCTTTCCAGGTGAAATAACAATCGGCAAAGAGACCAGGTTCAACTGCAGTCGCTGCTGCTGACATCAGCGCTGACGCTGATCACTAAAACTCACTTTTAGACACTTGCAAAGAAGATGACCTGTCAATGCTCCCTGCTGTCTGTTCCACATCACGCAAGATGAGAGATGACTCACATGAGCTGTGACACACCCCTTAACTAACCGGAGGGAAAGTAATGCAGAATCAATGGGTTTGAGAGCTAAAACACAGATACAGTAACAGATGCAGGAAGCAGGAAAAGGGTCCCTGAATGAGCTCATCAGGAGGTGGAACACAGTTCACAATCTATTTTTTTGTTAGAGATGAAGCTGTTTAAATGAAATCTTGGAGCTCACAAATCTGCGTCCTTCAAACAGACATCAATGCTTTTTTTCAGTGAGAGCCACCACACAATAGCCACAAATACGCTGCATGGTCACACACACACCCTGAGAATGACAGAAAGCTGTCGGCAGGGAGCACCTTCATTCAGAGTCAGCACTGCAGGGAGTTTTTTTCAGTTTTTATATATATTTTTTAGATGTTACAGCATCAAGCAAGCAGTTGTGAGAGTGGAGTAAGAGTAGTCAATCATGAGTGCGGACCTCAACACTGTCAAGCTGGGCCATCACAGCTGGGCCTATTGACAGACAGAGAAAGGACCTGTGAGTAAAGTAATACTCACCAGTCACTGTAAACTCACTCTAAACCGATAGTCATGAAAAAGTGGCTCAATTTCCTGTTCTAAAGAACAAGGTAGAACAAAAAGACAGCACTTCAGATTTCACTTCAGTGCAGGTATTAATACCAAGTTATAACCATAGACTGTATATAAAGATGGACGACATACAGCTCCCCAAAAGTGAGGCCAAAACATCTTGATCGCCCCCTGGTGGCTGGCTGCAGTATAGGTCATAAATCCCGCCCCCTCCATGTTAACGGGACATGGGCCAAACTAAAAAGTCAAAGTACACATGTCAAATATATTTTTCCCAAAGATGGTTTCTGTCATTTTAGATAGTTCTTATCACGCTGATGTATACTCAAGTGTTCATTTTTCTGATAACTTTGGTTTTAATTTGTTATTTGATGCTATAAAAAGGAGGTGAGACGTCATGATTGACAGCTGTGATCGACAGCTGCTCTGAGTGAAGTAGTAGCAGCAGGAGGCTCGGGAATCTTATGAGAGGAGATGTAACTTTAACCTTCCATAACCGTCACAAGGCTGTGTAATAGAACATCATAAATAAATGTAGTTATATAGATATTATTTATGGTTAGTAACGTATGACGTCAAACAACAAATTACGTCAAAATTTCAAGATGGGAGCTCCTGTATCCGGGATATTTTGGCTTCACTTTTGTACAGTGGGAGGAAGTGGAGACGGGTCGTCCATCTTTCTATATAGGCTATGGTAATACCCAATCAGAGTCATCAGCAAACCTTGTTACCTGTGACGACCAATCACAGGTGTTAACTGTATCACGTTGTATCAAGATGAAAGGTGGAGACAGGGTCATCCTTGACTGTCTCAATGATCTGTAGGCCACTCAAAGGAAGTAGACACCAAACCGGGTGAACACAGCCATATTATATATGGATTGTATTTGACAGATTATGAAAGATTAGGTGTCTATTCTAATTCAATTGTCTCCATAGAGCCTCTGAAAAAAAAAAGTAAATACGATACATTCACCATATGGTAATTCCATCGTATGAAGCTACATAGGTCGACACAGACAGTAAAGGGCAGAAGGCAGAGATGTATGGAAAACTGGGAGAAGTGATGACAGGCAGAAGAGGAGATGGAAGGGATGAGGGGACAAGATGACAAAGTGATGAAAGAAGGAAATAAGAGGTATGGGATGCTAAGAGTGGAGCGGGTATAATGACAGAAAGGAAGGAGGACAGGACACATAAAGACAGAGGGGAGGAGGTCACAGTCGCAGGGATGAGAGCAGATGGGGAAGTGATTTGAGAGATAAATGAATTGAAGGAAAAGAAGCAGCTAAAATGTCGCTTGGGAAATGTAATGATGGTCCGCAAACGAGCGACAGGGAATTTTTTACAGGGAGAATTCCTTGAAGGGACAGACAAAAGAAAAAGAATCTGAGGGAATGTGCGGCATACGATTGAGGGAAAGGAGAAGCAAATGGAAATGAGCAGAACAAGAACTATTAAATAATGTCTAGATAGTGAGCGAGGGCGAGTTCATTCAGAGAGAGAAACTGTGGCAGGGGACAGTTGTGAGGATGGTCAAGAAGACAGAGGGGGGTAAAAAAATGAGTGTGATCCAGAAAGCGATGGAGAAGGGGCGGGGGGTGTAGGGACAAGCTCAGAAAAGGGGACTCGTCTTCCGCTCAGCTGTGTGTCTTGGCCGGCTGTGAAAAGCCGCTCTCTTCCTGTCAGCACAGGAAGCCCACAGGGCGCCATTGTACCAGACTCAGAGGGAGAGACGGGGGCAGAAGGAGCGGCGGACAGAGGTTTGAATAATTTAGCGGAATTATTGATGAATTTAAGTTTGTGAAGGTTAAGTGTTAGTTGATATTCCAGTCACACTGGTTTGCCTTATACTACCGTACTCTTGCATGTCTGCATGGCCAACACCAGGCGAGTCTCATCAAGACTATTAAGTGACTGATTTGTGTTTGTTGGATTAATTCACAGTCACCACAAAGACAGAATGAGGCTGCCTTCAAGCATGACAGTAGCTCACTAGGCCTAAAAACCTACAGCCCCCCTCCCTCCCCCTGTTGTGTTTACCAATAAATTGAATTACGGTGAAATTTGACTCCCGGACTCTGTTTCACAGACAGTCTATTGTCCTCTCTTTGGTCACAATTGGCCCTAATGCCAGTCACAGATTAGTTGCCAAGAGTCTGCAGCGGTGATTGGTTCTCCTCCAGGGATATGACTCGCTCAAGCTCTTTCAGTGAAATGAGAAAATCTTTCATTTCACTTGTTTTTTTGGAAGTAATTGAGCACGTCACATACTCAGAAGATCTGGCTCAAACGGCAGCGCACAGCTGTGTGTGCAGTGGTACAAAAGAATGTGATTCATCTCTCCTGACTCATTCAGACGCTTACATTAAGTGGCCTAAATTGCACATCACAAGATTAAAGTACATGATTGACACTTTTCTGCCTTTTTATTGGGTTTTTTTTCATTATACAATTTCGTCTTTAACCAGTGTCAGAAATCACTGAGGCTCCTATTGTGAGTTTTTTTGCCTCTATTTTTAGGATGACACTTTTTTTTTTATTGTTATTCAATCTCCAGAGAGGCTATAGGGTTACTGTAATAGGTTTGGTTTATCAACCATTGAAAACAACAATCCCATTATTCCAGCTTGTCCAGAGTAGCTGCTACATATTGCTTTTGATATCAGTTTCACGCAGCCTGAAGTCCCCAGTAGAGAATTTCCTCTATAAAGTACAACCCTGTAGCGACCCCATTCAACTAACTGTCACTGAACTCTGTCTACCGTAGCGGTGTGCTGTGGTTCTGTTTGTGTGAGAGGGAATAAGAGATGCAGACGTGTTTCGTAGCAGCAGAGAAAAAAAAGCGAGCTTCGCATCTGTTTATTTGTTGATGTGTTTATGCGTGTTTGTGACGACGTGTTTACATGACTGCACTCAATAGCCTATTCCGCAGTGCACTAGCACATCTATCCTGCTCCATTTACTGTATGTACGTCTCGTCTTCCATATGTGGGGTAGTTTGATCAAGTACTGTATGTCGCAGCAGTGACATGACTCCAGATATTAGAGTAATTGGGAGCAATGTGTGTGGAGGTGAAGGGGGAATAGAGAGGGCAAAAAGTGGAAGAGATGCAGCGATAACAGACAAATTCTACAAACAGAAACGTGCAAACGAAGTAAGCAACAGTCCCTGAACCTGGGAGCAACCCTGAAAAGAAAGGGAGATGAGAAAGGAAGTGAAGCAGAGGATGAATAAAATATGTTTCACACTCATCAGAAGGGGACACAGAGTCTCAGGGATATCCCTTTGTCTTTTTTGGCCTCTGCTCCTTTGCTTTGTCCCACTATAAGTTTTCTTTTCCATGCCACTGTGTCCATTTCTCTGTTAGTCCTTGCAGTTTGTTGTCTAGCAATTGGTTTGTTCATATTTCCTGCTACTACTGCTTCACTCCACTTTACTTTTTTTTCCTTCCCATGCTTCTTTCATCTTCTCCTTGCCCATTCCTTTCCTCGTTCCTCTCAACTACCATTTTCTACTTCCCAACTCCCCGGTCTACTTTCCTCTCTCTCCATTATCCTTGCTCCCTCTCCTACCCTGTTTTGTTCTCCTTATTCTGTCCCGTTCTCTCCTTTTGTCTTCAACTCTCTCGCTCCCCGTTTTAAGCCATCCTTTCCTTTCATCTTATCGTCCCTTATTCCCATTCTCCCATCTCATAATTTGTCTTCTCTGACCCATTCCAGTTCCTCCTCCTATCACATCTGCTTCTTCCTTTTCCATTTGCTCCATCCCTGACATCTTCTTTCATCTCCTCTCCCCTCCTCCCCTGTCATGAACCATTGCTACGACTACTCCACCCCCAACAAATGTCAGCATGGATCAGCTGTAGTGTACTCATACTCTGCCCACTCACCTCAATGCCTTTATAGCCTACTACACTAATGCTAACCCATACTTACCACAACTGTGTCTATTTTACACACGGATGCTGATGCTAAACGAAACACCTCGGGCGAACTCCTGAACATCCTTAAACACTAATTCTAACTAGCTGCCAGCTACTTAAGGCACAAGCCCCGCTGTGTATTAATATGTTGCATCATAACAGTGTCAGCGCGGAGTTTCCTCCGCTCCTGTTTCTCTTTCACTTGATGTAACAGCTACCATCTGCAGCCATTTTCTGGTGGTCAGAGTTATTCACAGCAAGCGATTACTGAACTGACCCACACAAAGCGTGAAAGTGTTGACATTACAGTGATTGGCTCAATGTGTTGATATGCAGATGAGCAGACAGAGGACGACATTTTAATAAGCTATGTTCAACTTTCGGTAGTTTTGATAAGCTCTCGTGCAATTTATAGGAGTCACTGTCAGGGGAGATTTGTTTCAATTCTGCAACGCCTTTTACTTTAATCTAACAATTAGCGACACACGTCATGAAGTACACTACATTACCTGTTATAACATGATATTCTTATTAGATGTTATTGTGAGCTCCATGCTGTAGACTGAACACCTGACATGACCGTTAATGAGATACAGTATACCAATAGTAGTAGTGGCGATATGGCCCCAAAATAATACCATGATATTCCAAGGTATTTCTGTGATAATGATATTCTTGATGATGTGACAAAATACTGAAAAATATTTTTATTATACATTTCAAGAACATACAATTGCAACAAAAAAGTGTAATAGTTTATGTCACCATAAACGTATCAGTTTATTTTCAGATATTCAGTAAAAACGAAACAAAAATGATCTCTCAGTTCCTTCGTTTCTAAACAACAACAGTAACTTTGAAATTCAGGTTCTGTATGAAATATAAATACAACAAAATAAAATCATCCACAAATGTCTGAAAAGCCTGGGGTCATTCATAAAACATTCAGGGCTGTAGCCTCGGACGCTCAAGTCTCTCCCGTTGTTTGGAACTAACTCCTCCACTGTGGAGCCGATTGTAATTTTGCTTTCACCCATGCTTGTTGGTGCTGTGCCTAAAGATATGACATCATTATGTGAACAAGTCAGAATATTGCCATTATCACAATATGATTTTTTTTTTATCATTTTAAAAATGGTATTGTTAACAATGAACAATTATGGCACACCTCTACATGATAGAAACAAATACGGATACACAAACAGTGAGACTGTCCCCTCCTAAGAAGAACGACAGAATCAGTCATTTCCACAAGTGCCACAAAATTAAATGTGTTTACGATCAACTGAGAAACCCCCCTGGTGGCTGTAGTAATTATGACGGGAGCAAAGGAGGAAGTCAGGTGAGCGTAGAGAGGAGGTCGGCGTGGAAGGATGGGTCACCAAAACGTCAGACTTTAACACGAGAGGCCGCTGTTCATTTCCAGTTTTCTACTGATGGCCAACTTTGGTTTCTTTTAAAGCATGTCGTTCTGGAGGGCACGGACAAATGACATTTTGGGGGGTTTTAATTTGGAGAACTTGTTTAGTACAGCAGTTCTGTAAACCAAGGCATTTTTTCTGTGTGCACTGATACGTAAAAATTATTCCAATACCTTCCTTGCCAATTCAGATGTAAAACCATTGTTTTCCCTACAGGAACATCCCACACACTTAATTTGCTTTATTTGTCTTCCATAAAAATGACAAAATACTGCGTTGGTAGTATTTGCAGGGTGGCACCAAGCAATACCGGGAAATAAATGAATACGATTTAAAAAAAAAAAAATTTTGTTGATCCTATAAATATGATTAGCAGTAGCTTTGCGCGTTATTTTAAAGTTCATCTTCTGCTCATCTATCTCGGCACAATTAACTCACTGTGTCACATGCAGTGTCTTAATTCTGTTACTGTATAGCGCGGCCGCTGTACAGTACGTATGTGTTAAAGTGGTGTTGACAGCCACACATGCACACACATGCATGTACGCCCACATACAATGCTTACACACCCACACACCACTCCCTGTCACCCCCCATTATCATCATGATCATTTATTAAACGTGGCTTCCGCCACAACGAGTGAGGCTAAGAGTGAGGGAGCTCAGGGGATGGAGGGATTGCTTTCTTAATTAAACGAGAGGAAAAAAGAGAAGGAGTGCGCCGCCACAGGCTGGGCTCCTTTGAATAAAAAACATTTATCTCATTCACTGCATTCCCCTGCTCCTCGTTTCTCCCTCTCTGAGTTGGCTTAGTTACTCTGTGGCAGAGAACAACCCAGACACACACACACACACACACACACACACACACACACACATATACACATTGCGGTGTGCTGCGGCTCATTTTCTTTGTAGAGGTGTAACATGAGCATTGTTTCTTTCCAGGTCACAAGAAACCATGTTAAATTATATAACATTAAACATTCTTGTGCACCTGCCAATTTGGCAACATGCACTGTTAGTCTCTCTCACACACACACCTTAGTGATTTTGCCTTGGAGGGCTAGCACAATGTGAACTGGGCACGTGCTATTACGATTTTGTCTTCCAACTTTCCTTTCATGTCTTTCATGCAGCATTTATCATCTGAAGTCATGCATGCATGTACTCAAAATCAATCTTTAGATACACACACAGTAATGATGCTGTTGAGGCGTCACCCCAACTCACCTCGCATGTGCATTTTCCCTTGATCCCTTGTTGAAACATCAAAATGCTAACACCTTTAAAAGGGATAATTGTTGCACATATACATATATATTAATTTACATATGGCTATGTGATAAATTAATTTTTTGGTTATGAACTGTAACTCAGCAAGAGCACTCTAATGGCTCAACCCGATCTCATGGGAAGGCGTATAGATAGCTCATTTTTGTATCTCACTTTAATGGCCGCACAAAATCACTTGGCTGGATTTAGGAAAAACATCATGGTTGGGCATAAAATAAGTACGGAAACACCGTAACAGAAGTATGGAAAACACGCCACAAACGTCACTAAAAAACACGTCACAAACATAACTAAAAAATAACAAAATAACACTTTGAGACACAAACACCGGTCTCCTGGTTGAAAGTCCTGTGTTTGTTGGACCAATCCACCTCCCGTCCTGCTCACCATAAGCAGTCTCTTTCACTTTTCCATTCTACGTCACTAGCTCTGAGCGTAGCATATTTATGCTGTTGCATTTACATTCAGTCAATACAGACTACATGGCATACAAATGACACGACAAAAGCAAGAACGGGGTTCTTATTGCACGCAAAATGACTCGGGATTACTGTGTCATTTATACGCAATTTAGTGCAACGGGGCTGAATGGCTTTACCAGTTTGATTAATGCCCTTAGCAGTGCATCACTGTGTACAAAATGTACAGTACCACAGCAGACCAAATGATCTGAGGAAGGTCTGAGGGAGGCTGAATCACTTCGGTCGCCTGCAAACATGCAATGCAATTTATCCTTTTTCTTCCTGGTGTGAGGTGGAGAGCGATGAGGCATGATGCTGAACTGCCCTGAACCTAAAACAATGCCTGACGTTTTTAGGCTCAAAGGCTAGGTTAGGGTGAAGACCCAATGGCTGCACCTTGGTATGAGGAGACTTCTGCTCCTATTCATTTTCAATGGGATGATATGACATGGAGTTGCTTCTCAAGACATTGTGGCATAACAGGCACTATGGGTTTTTCCCAAAAAGAAAAGGGTTGAAATTTTAATGTTTAACCAAAGGATGTTAATTTTGAAAAATGTTCTTAACCGATAACCGACCCCCGTTAACCGATTATTAACGTTAACCGACAAGATTTGTGCCTCGCATGCAGCTACGTTAGCAGCTGTAGCATTGCCGATGGCTTCGTGCTCGCCGCCGCCACACACATAGTCTGTTAGTGCTTTGGTTTTTGGCCGTCTTGGTTTTCTGCAACCAGAAGTGATACAAGAGGGTGGAGTACAGCCGAATGCTGAATTAGATATTTGTAGGCGACCAAAATGTTACAATTAACTTTTATGAACTGAAAACACACTAACTAAACTATGCAATAGTGGACTAGAAAGACTTCTCTTTACCAATTTGGGAAAAATGTTTGTGCCTCCACAAAAGGATATGTTTGCAGTTATTGTAAGTTCTCGTCTGTACAACCATTTGTCTTCAAAATTACAGAGACAAACACAGATTAATTGCTTCTAGCACATAAATGGGATGCTAATTTTTGCAATGCTTGCAAAGAAGCATGTTTCATGTATGCTTGAAAGCATGAACACACTGTCAACATCAAGCAAGATGTGGGGTTGTGGGGTTTTAAATTTGCTTCCAGTGGGTCTTAATGGGTAAGTGTTAGTGTCTCACAAGCAAGTAACCTGGTCTCTTCAAACTGACAAGTAACTTGGGTGGACTGATGGTGGACTAGTGTAAAAATGACTCACCATTTGTGCTGAAGTCAAAGCCAGTGGAACAGCTGTTTTGACAGAGAGGACCTTAAATGAAATCTACTGAATTTGCTCAAAGAGGACCCCAGAGAGCTTCGAGCTCCACCAGAAGCTCCCGCTGAGGGGATTTAAACACACTCTGTGTCGTCCGCCTCACTCCCTGCTGGAAGCATAATAAGATAAAGTGACTTAACACAGTTCTCTTGCCAAACACAAATTGACAAGAGGAAATAGATGAAACATACACCTGATACTAGAATGCGACAAGCCTCTGTCCAGGAGAGGTTGTGACACAATATGAAACTAATTGAACAGGACACTTTCTGCCATAACACTTCTAAAAGTCCATCCATTTAGATTTTTAGGCAGAATCGGTGGACACAGCAAGTGTACTTTCAATAATCCAATGAGGAAGCAACCCTAAATTCATCACGCAGTGAATGCCTCCAACTGTCATCTGGCCTATTGCTCCTTTCATCTGAGAAAATACTCCCCTGAACTATAGGGACCGGCCAGGGTGGCGGCATCATTAGTTGAGTCACTCCTGTCATGCGCTTGGTTATGTGCGTTCTCCTCACCAGCTGCTCCTGCCTGATCCTCACCAACAGGGGAGATATCAGATGTGGCAGGTGTAACGCACCAAACAGCCTCCCGCAAACTCAGCCACCCACAAGAATGGATTGTCGTGATGATTCATGGAAAACCACAGGGGACAATGGGTCGAGTCTCATGATGTGAGATGGCCCGCATATAGGTATGACATCAGCACTGAGGATGGAAATGCCTGGAAAATGGAGGGCTGTCAAGAAGCAAATATTCTCTATGGCCCAGTTTTTTTTTTAACCAACGCATGCTTGTAGCAAAGCAGTGGCTTGAAGATGAAGAGGTCATGGAGCTTCCCATCCATCATATCCACGTGTAGTAGGTTGATATGTCACGTTCTAGATTATCAACAGGTCACACACCAACAACTGATTTTGCCACGTTTGGTCCTTTCCATCCCCCCATGAACGTAAACACGGACACAGAGAAGGACACTCTCAAGGTGTTTCCGGTGGTTAAGCGACAAATTGACTGCTGCAGAAACAGTTAGGTGTTTGTGGCGTTTCTCCTCTAGTCCAATCACACACTGTAAGGCCAGTTCTTAGGCATACAAGATGCATGTTGACATAGAGGGAACCACCAAAGCAAGGTAGACGAAGACAAAGTTATTTTATGCTTCAGTAATAGTTCAAAATTGGTGACAAATTAAAGTTAAAACAAACAAAGTGCAGCTTCAGTGCCTCTTTACTTAGATTATACAAGTATCTGAACTCTACTGAAGGGACAAACACCAGTCTCCCAAAAGATATTTGCTGTTTTACCGATAGTGTTGGAGAGCATTGTCTATCTTGTCAGCCCCAGATCTCCCATAGGATTTGAATTGGGTTAACATCTGGTGACAGTGAGGGCCATAGCATATGATAAACATCATTTTCACACTCATCAATCTATTCACTGAACCCTTGTGCCTTGTATGGAAGCATCTGAATTTGCTGTGCCATTACACTCATTTATTCATGTTTTTTCCATTTGAATGCAAAATAACAGTACATGAAAATAGATGCAGATTGGGGCCACTTACAATATATATGATCATACGATGGGAAATTATTATCCCGATTGTGAGAGATGGTACATGCCCATTTTCAGTGCTCTGGCGGAGAGTGGTTGTTAAAGCCATTAAAAAGGGCAAAGACTGTGAGAGAAGCTTTCATTCATAAAATGCTAAGTAGGCAAAATGACTAGCAATCAACTTATACACATATTTCTCTATTTTTCCTTATTGTTCTTATCTTGTGACATACTCTGTTTGGATTTTTTGCACCTGTACTGGCCATTAAATAGGCTTCAAACATGACACAGGCTATTACCTATTCAAACATAATAATAATAATAATTGTTGTTGTTTATTTATCAGGATAAACGCACAGGGAGACAGAATGCTCATTGCGCTGCAGATAAAGGTCATGAAAGGTTAGCGACTTCTCCCGCTTCTCACAGTTAGCGCTCAGCCGGAGAGAGCGAGAGAGAGAGGAGATGTGAGAGAGGATGATGGAGAAAGAGAGAGGAGACATGGAGGTGGTGTTAATGTAAGGATGGTGGGGGGCGAGAGAGAGAAGAGAAGGTGAATGATGTGAATGTGAGGATGGATTAGAGAAAAGGGGGAAAAGGGAGAACAGGGAGAATAAATGACAAGGGGACCTGAGAGATGTAAAGCACAGGAGAATGAAAATGAGAGTTGAGATGGGAGGAGGTTAAGAGAGAGAGAGAGCGAGAGAGAGAGAGAGAGAGAGAGAGAGAGAGAGAGAGAGAGAGAGAGAGGGAGGGTTTCACACAGAAGACCACTGACGGATGGTTGGCATTTAGCTCCCCACTACCTCCGGAAATAACTAATTAAGCATGGTCTGATGTGTGTGTGTAGACGTGTTTGTGCATGAGAACAGAGCTGGGAGCTGTGATGGGAGAGTAAGGGATTTCATTTGAATCAGAGATGTCTTTGTAATTCTATTAAAACACATTTCATCAACACGCTGTGTCTGGTCTTACAGGAGATAGATTTGGTTCTTTTAAGATGCTTTGTAAATACAAACAGTGCTTTATCCTCCAAATGATGCTCTAAGTTCAAGGTTTTCTGAAAACACACAAGTTCACTGATTGATGCCGTAGAAGAGCACACAATGATCAAAAACTGCAGAGATAACAGCAGGCAGTTTGAAAAGCCACACCTCCGTTAGTGCTCATCCGAAGCCTCCAATTATTTTAAACTCCAGGCACAGGAGGAGAGGGTTTAACTTTTGATAACACTACCAGGTCCTGACACTTAAGCTTTTGTTTTGATTACCTCTTCTGTCCCGTCCACCTTTCATTTTGTCAGACTATCCCCTCTTGGAATAAATTTCCGTGTTTTTGTGCTTCTTTGCATGCACCCCACATCGTCTCTCTAATGCTACTGAGTCTGAGAGCTGTGGGATTGCTTTCGTGGAAGTACTCCAACACAGTTATGGTTGGGGTATATGACCTGCTGGCAAGTCTCAAGATGATTTTGGAAGGGTATTTTCTTATTTTCACCCCTTTCCCTCATACATCCAAGCCAGAGTGCTACATTTCTGCTCATCTGACAGTAGCTCCAAGGATCAAGGTCTGTTGAGAACATGCTCGAACATTTCCTTTTCAGTGCTGCACATCACAATGAAAATCCTAAATCTAAATTACTTCACTATTCTGTGTTTAATAGTCCATGCCATTATATTCCATATAGCATTTGTACTGAATTTGCATCATAGGCAGAAAACATGAAACACTGAGGAGCTATAGCTATTGAAATTACTGGACATGGCTTGCTCTACACTCAAGTTATAAACACCCCACTGGACAAGTAAGGAATAATGTACAGCGAGCCAGTCATTGTTGTGAAATCAATCCAAGACCTCTCCGGATCGCCCTGTCTGGGTTTATTTCACAACAATGACCCTCTCGCTGTACATTATCCCACTTATTACACAGCTACTTACTTAAGAAATCAATAATTTGACACAAAAATGATCCTCCGGAGTCCGACAGCAAAACTACGTCCATTGCAACGGTCTGTTATACGTAGCAGCGGTCTGCTATAAAGAAATAACAGGCCGTAGAACGCCATGATTGACCAATTCGAATCAAGCATTCAACAAAGCTGTGTAATAAATTGCATTATTTCAGCTGCATGCGTATTCAAAACAGGAAATGAGTGAAAAAAATATGCTTAATTAATACTTTTATTGTCACGAAGAAGATCGTTTCTGCGCTATCCTGGGAAGAAACGTGCAATCAAAGAGAACATGATTACTGTTAGAGATTGGCTTTGCACAACAGTAAGATTAGTTAGAATCACTAACACTGTTTGAGGTTATATTGTACATCATTCTCCGACTTTTTCTTGCTACTCAAGACACCATATGTATCCCCAGCCTGGAGATAAACTGTACCTGTCCTCCTTCCTTTCCTTGTTTTGTTTAACATCCATATTTTAGTCATTAGATATAAATGCAAAACAAACAAATGAACACACCAGATTGCATATTAAGAAAGACAAATACAAATACAGCATATTGCTTTGCAAATAGAGCTTTTATGTGACTCTCTCACAGAAAGCATTGAGTGCTATTTTATAGATAGGAACAGCCCATTGGCTAGATAATACAGAACAGCTTATTGTTGTCAATGTTTATGTTGTATATCATGTTTGTCAAGTTTGTAGAGTTTAACCACAGGCTTTCTAATTGGATATTTCTTCACTCGTCCATCTGGTATCTTTATCTGTGGCTTGTTTATGCGGTTGATTATATGGAGAATTGCCAGTGAGCCAATGAAGAGTTGTCCTCAAACAGATTTTGTTTAATAATCAGAGGAGGTTTTGAGGCACAGGTTTGATTTGTTAAAGGAATAATAGTCAGGTTGTGTAGAATTAGCTGTAAGTTTTGTTTTTGTACAGACTATATGTTGAATATTTATATAGTAATATGCCAATACAATATCACTATGGCAAGATATTAATATATAATTACAGTAAGATAGGTACATTGATTAATTAACATACATATAAAATCAAAATATATGCATTGATTTGTATTATTTTTTAATGTGTTGTTATTTTATAATTTATCAAAATTAATATATGTATATATAAAATGTATGTGTGTGTGTGTGTGTGTGTGTATGTATGTATGTATGTATGTATATATATATATATATATATATGTGTGTATATATGTATGTATATATTTAAGTTTCGTGTTGAAAAAATTCAAGAAATTATACAAAAGTGCCTTTTTGCAAATAAGATAATAATAATAATTGCATTTTGTGTTTCAATTAATGTGATTGCAATAACAACAATTCCCAGGAACACAATAAAAATAATGAAAACAAAATATTTTAATTTATCCACGTCTACATCAATTATTTTCATGGACATGATTCAGATGACGGACAGTGTTATTGCCATAGATGCATGCTCCGCAACTGATCCACAGTGTAAACTACTCATCTGTCTGACTGTCTTTGCCCATATATGCAAATTAGTGTGTACGGAGATGTGTAGCATTGCGGCCAAGTTAATGGACTGCTGTGTTCTATGTTTGTATTTAGTACGGCAGAAGCTATGCAGGTAAACCATGAACAAACACTTCACCTGTATAGTGCTCAGCTTGAGTCTTTTTGGATATTTCCAAGAGGATAAGCATTATTGAACATTTTAAGATAACATCAGTGACTAGGAATAACAAAGTATTAGATTGTGTCAAGGCACTGTGGCCATTACCAGCACAAATTGGTTCCCTCTGTACAGACTAGAGTGCTAGAAAGAGAGGCAGAGACAGAGCGAGGGTGTGGGAACAAGAAGATGAGGAAAGAGGGGAGAGACACCAAGACAATTGACAGAAGTGAGCAGATGAAAAGAGGCACAGAGACAGAAAGCTTTTATACCAAAGGTAAAGTGACAAAGTGTTCTTGAGACAGAGGGAAAAAGTCAAACACAGAGATGAAAAGAGACGGGTACAGCTTTCCTACTAAACCCCACCCAAAGACCCAAAGTGCTCTCCTTGAGCTACGAGCAAACACTTCTCACACATGCACACACCATTCACACACCATTGTGTGTTGAGAAAGCTCAACCGATAAATTGCACAGAGACACCTTGACTTTCTAGGAGGGGATTAGACATGACGACAATACTCGCACCTTCACTATATATAGATCTGCACACACACAACCTCGCAAGTGTTTCAACACAGACCATAATTATAATTTAAGAAACACACCGACGTAGCACAAATTGTTGTGAGATGTTTTATTTTTTTTAATATTTCATACATTTATACACGATTTAACATTTCTGCACACAGAACACATACAAATCGGAAATTCAATAATTAATACTAATTTTATTCGCGCAGTGACTGTCATGCATAAAGTATTGCCATGCAAGACTTGGCAGACACACTTACATACACTCTTTGTGTCTCGCACAGACACACATACAGTACATGTCGAGGCATGTGTGTAGCGCAGACATGATTGTCTGCAGTTTACAGTGAAAACAAACAAGCGTTCCATTATTCATGTTGATTAAGGAAACTGCTCTGTTTCGATGTTCCACTAACAAGCCGAACAAGAGAAAGAGGAAGAGGGGGGGGGAAAGGCAATTGCCTTCATTCCCATCATCACTTTCATAGTCACATACGCATGCATGCTATACTCAACACACACACTTGCCACATTCAGCTAACTGCTCGCCAGCCATGAATAACAGTTAGCTCAGGTTCTGCTTTGTTTAGTTGCTTGGAGGTTGTGTCGAGATTTTCCGGGATACTGACACACCAAAAGTTGGATCTTCCAGATAGGGGGTGAATATTTTAGCAGACTTGTATTTTGTATTTTTCATATTTGTAATTAATTTAGATCACTTTGTTTTCCGATTTGCTATCTCGTTGACATTAAGGGGTCTTTTTGTTATCATCAGTGTAAAAAAAGAGCCTCATTAAATCCAATTTGTATTAATGATGTAAAACAAAAAGACACGAAAACTTCCAAGAATTTGTATAGGCACTATATGTATATATTGGTTAATAAGTATACATGCACATGAATATTCCAAACAGCAAAAGTTGGGGATTTTTTTATATATATATACTGTATAATACGGGATCTAATTACTTATCTATAGAGTACGGTCTTGACCTGCTCTATATAAAAAGCGTCTTGAGATAACTTCTGTTATGATTTGACGCTATATAAAAATAAATTGAATTGAAAATTGAATTGAATTATCTGATATATTGCTGATTTAAAGGGGACATATCATGCTCATTTTCAGGTTCATACTTGTTTTTGGGGTTTCTACTAGAACATGTTTACATGCTTTAATGTCCAAAAAACACATTATTTTTCTCATTCCGTCTGTCTGAATATATCTGTATTCAGCCTCTGTCTGAAACGCTCCATTTTAGCGCCTCATTCTTTAAGCCCTCCTGAAAAAGCCCATGTCTGCTCTCATTGGCTCAAAAATATGGTGCACCTTTGCAAATGTAGTTCTCAAGCCGTGGTGGAGATACTCAGATGGGGGAGGGGGTTGTGTGATATGAGCCTGCATGTGACATAGGAAGGGGAGCCAAATCTGAATGGCTTGTTAAACCACATGTTTTCTGATTGAGGCAAAAACTGACTGGGTTGTCTTATTTCAAAGTTTGTGGGTTGGTATGCACTCCAGATACCCAAATGTATGTGCACAAGCACTGAAAAAGTGAATTTTTAATAATATGTCCCCTTTATTATCTAAAAAAATTGAATATCATTGTGTACTGCATGTGTAAAAGGACAGACGGAAGGTAAGATTTGTATTTTCTGTATCCTTACTGCAGTTGTAGAAAAAAGGATCTCAAAGGGACCTTGTTGCGTGATCAAATCACACATGCAGATGAAATCAAATTAGCAGCATACTTGGTTGCCAGAACACAATTAATGTCATTTTTTGGCGGCATATTTGAGAGAAATAACCTTGAGATATATGTATGACTGTAAGATTCCTGTTAAATTGTGTTTCCCATAGTAAACCCAACCCTACTTACTGATGAGAGACAAGATGTTATCAGAGAAGAGGGCATTTCAGCTCTAAAATGCTGTTACAATTCCTCAGATTTTCACATCCCTATGTACCCTAAATACCTCCGCTCACGCACCCACACACATGCATGCACATGGGTAATGTTTATTAGGTTGAAAAGCAGACATTTGGACCACTTCCCTTCTTTTGAATATTCATGAGCACCTGCTTTCTACCAAACACTCATGAGATCACCAACACAACATTACCACAGGCATGTATATGTGCCTTTGTTAGGCTTTGTAGTGTGTGTGCGTGTGTTTGGGATATGTTTTGTTGAAGTAGAGAAAACCATTTGAACCTGAAAAGATGGAATGCCTGCCCGGAGATAAATTGTTGTATTGAAATCGGAGAGAGTTTTTTATTATGTGCACATTTAGACATTTACCACATAATTTGATTTGAAAGTGTTTTGATATCCAATGAAAGTGGGAGTTGGACTAAGGCAAACATTTTGTTGAAGCAGACTGGAGTGTTATATTTTGTAAAACTTAACACGTACACATTTGCATTCAAATCTAATGACAGTAACAGTATATTATAACCCATAGAAATTATGCAGAAGGAAACCCTTTTTTAGTGTGTATTTTAGTAGCATTGCCTTTTCAGATTCTGATAATGTAAATGCTTCATTATTTGCTGGAAGGACGAACAACCTTGTCTCTATGAAAAGTGGAGAGCAGAAATGGCTAGCCTTGTGCATTATGTATAATTGGATCTAGTGTAATGTACATTTTTTTAATCTATGACAAAAGCTAATATAATTTTGTAAAATATGGGGGAGCTTTATTAGTTTCTGGGAAATTGCTTAAACTACTTAATGCCAGGAGCAACAATTGTCAAATGCCTAAATTGCAACACTAACAGGGTATTGCCCATTTGCTCTTCTATCCTCATTCGGTATTTTCCTTGAATTTTATTATTTTTCAATGTGTCATTGCACAATGATAGCACTCTATTTGTTCATTGTGTGCATTGGAATAATACCAACAAGTCCTCCTACTCATACGACCACATAGGAAGTTTGTTCCTATCCTTTAATACGACCCACAGGAGCGTTTCCTAAATTAGCATCCCTAATGGTGGCAGATCAACACGTCCTCATACATAAGTTAACCTATGTTATTTGACCCATCCATCCACCCCGACCTCCTCCCTACGTGGACTTTGTCACTCGTAATACTACGTCACCTGACTTCCTCTTTTGCTCCCATCATAATTACTAAGGCCACTAGAGGTCGCCGCCTAACAATAACGTAAACATGGGTCATATAACACCTTGGCTTCTTCCAATGTCCTTCGTAAAACACATAAAAAATATTAGAGCTGCAATGATTAGTCGGCTAATCGATAAGTCGATCGGCAGAAAAAAATAATCTCCAAATATTTTGATAATTGATTAAAGTAATTTTTCATGCAAAACGGTGTTTTCAACCCATCAAATTGGGAGATTTTTCTGTTTTATATTATATTACTTACTCTCTTTGGGTTTTGGACTCAAAAAAATACATCACTATGAACTTCGAGAAACTGGGATTGACATCACTGTTATGCTTTATAGACCAAATAATCAATTAATTAATCTAAAAAATAATCTGCAGATTAATCGCTAATTAAAATAATTGTTAGTCGCAGCCCTAGAAAAATTAAGAAAAATAAATATTGTGCAACAAGATCTATTCGAATTCATCATCAGTTTTATACATTACCAATATCTGAACAACATACTCAGAGATGTGAACAGGCATCCCCTCACACTGTTTCCTTAGGTGACCTTATCACCTCAAATGTTTAGACTCCCAGTCATATTCGAGTTGCAGACATTTTGCCCCAGCAGTCATAAACACTTTCCAAATGTGTTTTATCTGTGTGCAGCAGTGTAAGGAGAAGGAGGGGGCTGTCTGTGTCAGTTATCAGGATTCAGCTGCCATTTGGCTCCTTTTAAAGCAACCGTTTGCTTACAAGGCACGTTTTTGAGAAATCCCAAATTATTGGCAACATCGCGTGAAGGGGCCATTAAACATATTCATTTGCGCAATGATTTAATCCTCAGAGGGCTCTACCTATCATCATGATGATGAAATATTAGACCAGACTCCATGAGCGTAATATGAGTATTTCAGATGACATAATTATTGTCATAAAAGCTGTCTTTGTTTAGCAATGTTTTTCAATCATTTAGAGAGGCCTGCGTGTTGACCTTCGGGAACAATGAAGATTGATTGCAATGATCAACAGTTTCAAGAGATACATTTTAACACAGTCCGGGTCAAGAATGATGTCAGCGGATGTGTACGTGAAGGTCTGGATGTTTTTTAGGTTGATTAAACAAGCAATCTACTCCACTCCATCCGTTGAACAACCACACACGCATACTGGATGTCTCATTTGAGGTTAGGGTTTAACAAGGAACCAGCAACCATGTGGTGAGGACACGTCATGTGATGCGCACACACAGACACACACACACACACACACACACACAATCACACAGACCGCAAGTCATATTCAGCTGACATAAAAGCCTTGATGTAGACCCCCACCTTCCTCTTCCAATCCAATAATTTCTCTGTGGCCAATTCTCGGCAGGCACATTCACATCACAGAGAAATCTCTCCTCTCTCACACACACACACACACACACACAGCTGTATGATTGGGGTTAAGCTTCAGGTTATTATTGAGGAGGGGGAGGGAAGCGGGTGAGGGGATGTGATGGAACATGGAGATGGTCAGATATATTGTTTGTGTGTTTATGTGTGTATGTGTGGTATCAAGGAGGGGGGGATTTTGATTTAAAATCTGCTCTTTGAATAGATAAACTGCATGAAGATCCATTTAAATGACTGCTGAGAAGGTCAGATCCAAGATCTCAGACAACATCAAGGCATAAGAAAGGAAAATAAAATAAAAAACACAACTATTGTGCTCAACATGCATGCAATTTTAGTGTGATCATAATATTAGTGATGCATTCAAAACATTTAAGGCATAAAAAACCTCAACCCATCATACGGCCACACTATCCACTATTCCCTTTGTTCTTCTATAAAAATATAATGATAAGAAATGTAATATATTACATACATATAAATATAAACTATATATGTAATCTAAATAACATGGGCATACCAACATTTAAAACAACAAAGATCTTCAGAAACTGTCATTGTAAAAAGAACAATAACATCTTGCTGCACCAGAAACAGCATGTGATTCACTCACAGTTTGAAATAAGATTCTCACATAGTTTTTATTTTGATAATCAGATACAGCATCTGGGAAAATAATCTTTTTTTTTTTTTTACCACAGCCAGATAAACATGCCTATAGTCCACAAACTGGCATAGACGTAAATTTGAAAATGCATGTTAATGTATTGGCTGATAATACTGTATATGCTGACGAGCTATGTTTCAAATCAATGTATATGTACTTATCATGAATTATTTTGAACGTGTTAATGTATTTATAAGCCATATGATACTTTATGTAATAGCACTCTTGAATAACACAGGATAGAAACAAAATTCACCAAAAACATCTGGGTTAGTCTTTCCAACAATCATCAACTCTATTTTGGTCGAAATAAACCCTTATTTCACCAAGTTAGATGTGAAAATATGCCGTCTCTGCATCTTTTTCTCTACCTGCAGAGCATCGTCTGAGCAGCTCTCGTTCTTCGGATGCAGACCATTAAATTAGCAAAAAAAAAAGACAAACATCGCCTAAGAAAAACAACCGGCGATGCCCTCAGCCAGTCGCCGATAGACGATATATTCGGCCAATCACACAGCCCTAGAATAATATATAGTATATTGGTAATAAGACATCAAATGTCAAATTCATTTTCTTTAATTTTGTTTGAAATACACATACATGTTTTGGGCTTGTTGCCATAGAGACTTTGATAACCCCAAATAGCTTGATAGTTTCAGTCATTATCTCAAATATTTACCTATTTGCAGATCAGAGATACTAGCTGAAGAATTGTTTTGTAGCTTCTTCTGAATTCTGGTAGTTAGCTTTTCAGGTTAATTGCTGTCAGTCAGAACACATCGATGTACAGTAGGTAATATGCCAGTTTCCATGGTAATATCTTGCAGTCCGACTCAATTTGTCTTTATGATAGAAGCTTTTCATGTTGATTAAACTATATTTAGGTTATGTGTTGCTATAAAGGGAAAACACATGCTGTGGGAGCAAATTAGCCACGCAGGTACTAATTAAAACCTGCAGATGAGTGAGAACTGCTCAAAAATGAAATCTGTAACTTTTCACACATTGTATGTGTCAACAGTGGAGAGAGGTATTTGAAGTGATGTTCAATCTACAACAAAGAGATGGAGTATCCATAGTGACTGAGTCTCATCTTATTGTTGTGTGTACACAGCTAAATGTAAATGTCCTTGACCAAACGGGTCTTCACATACGGGTGTTCTCTATCACTGCTGAAGTGATTAACACACAATAAAGGTTGGCGTGAATGGCATATATTCATGAAAGTTCACAGCAATTTACATTTATGTGGGATGAATATCGTTTATAGGCATTGTGAGTCAGAAAAGTAGCAAGTCGCTACCCGGAACAAGACTGAATAGCAGCTCATTGACTCACTTCGACACTGAATTGTGCAGATGACATGAGATTATAATATGTTAGTGGAAGTTTTTCACTTTTTGAAGTGGAACTCAGGTGAAAGGAAAGGAAGATAGAGTCAGATAAAGATGGAGAGAGAGAAGCAGGATCATCTGACTAGCAGGGAGAAAGAGAGATGGAGGGATGGAGGCAGAGGTTTGTGACCGCTACATTAGCCTCTGTGCTTGTCTCCCTCCAGCACCATTAGCATATCATTAGAAAACATCTGAACTCGCAGATGTTGGACTCTTAGCCTGGCAGGCTTGCTGAGAAGCCAACACACAGTAACGCCCGCACAAACAGGCTCGCTGCAAAATCTAGTGCACTCTCAGTTTGAACACACACACACGCACAGTGTGAACTCCCAGATGTTTTACGTTGGCCCGTGGCAGGATCAGAGAAGAGGAGAGAGGAGCTGGCACAGATCTGACTGAGAGATATTCTGTGTGCATCCATTCAGTAAAAGCATATTAAAGTACAAAATAGTGAAAGATGGGCCTGCAGACCCAACAACACATGCAAGAGTCTGTCCATTTTTATGTGCGCACAAATGCATGTGCATGATCTGTATTTGTATGTCATGCAGTGCACATTTGTGTGTGAGCGTGAGTGTGTGTGTGTTCATACGCCCATATTATCAAGGCCATCTGCCAGCCTGTGGGGACAGTGCTGTCTATGATCTGTCAAACAGTCTGCATTTAGTCTGCCTTGCCAGAACCAGGGCAGAGCGTTTAGACAAGGTGTGTGAAGATCCAGGACCATCGCACAAGAGGGTAATCATTATCTGACAGGCACCCGGGGATGGCATTTAATGGATTTGGCAACCAGCCCAGCGAAGTCATTCGCCTGCCGGCTCCATACCATTTCTACAAGGACTCATCAAAAAAAAAAGGTGATGAGGACAACTTTGGTCTTTTGCTGATTCAAGTACAGCAAGTGCAGATTCTGTCCCATGGTGCATTAGGGGATTTTATAAACTAAATAAAACTATTTCAAAAGTATTGCAGGTTAGGGTTGAGCAATATATCAATATTATATTGATATTGTAATATGAGACTAGATAGCGTCTTCGATTTTGGATATTGTAATGTGTCTTTTCCTGGTTTTAAAGGCTGCATTACCATAAAGTGATTTCATTTTCTGAACTTACCAGACTGTTCTAGCTGTTCTATTATTTGTCTTTACCAACTTAATCATTATATCCACATTACTGATGATTATTTATGAAAACTATTATTTATATATATTTTTAAGTATCAATGGTCAACCCTACAATATTTTTGCAATATCGATATCGAGGTATTTGGTAAAAAAAATGGTAAAAAAAACAACTGATATTTGATTTTCTCCATTTTCGCCCAACCCTACTGCTTTTGTTCTTCTGAACAAAAGAAGAGGATTCTTGGATTATGATGTAAATTATCAGCATCATACGGTACACAAAGACAGACAATTTATTCACTTGTCAGTCAGGTGTCAGGTATACTAAGGATATTAGATAAACTAATATCCTTAGTATATGTATATGTATACTTACAACACGTAATTACAGTAGATCAGTGATAAACAAAATGCTTTACTGGTGAAGGATATTGGGAGCAGTCAGTGTTTCAGTGTCATTGTGTGTATGTATTTCGTTGGGTCATTGTCTAACAGATTATTTCTGTACAAGTTCTACAGAAGTAAAACACACACTTTGGTAGTTAAACCTCAATGCGCTCCATCTGCAGATGATAAGCAATTAACAAAAAAAAACAGCACTGCTCCTCTGCAGGATTGATTTTTTTAATATTATTTTTTTAGGCCACATATTATTATATGATAAATATAATTTAAGATACATGTCCAAGCACTGATTATTTTATTTCAACATTTTTTTACTGTTAAGTAGGTAATATAATCCTACAAAAAAAAAAAATTTTGTGTATACAAATAGTAAGTTTAGGGAAAACACACACACACACACACATATATATATTTGTGACAGTAAAAGCCACTATATATATTATTCACCCCCCAATGAGGTGCAGTAATATTGATCAAAGTCAAACACAATCCACTGAACAAGTGTGAATGCATGTGTGCATGTGTCTGTTGTCTTTGCACAGATACCGTCTGTGCATGTATTAAATAGCGTATACGTTCTTCACACATTAGACAAGGTCAGTCTTTAGAAACAACACCACATTGTGCCTTGTTGGGACAAAGATGAGCACGACTGTGCTGGCTTAATGGCTGAATTACTAGCTAGCTCACAGTTCCAGCTGCCTGTAATTTAGCCTGACGTTAATTCTTGCCGGTAGTCATATTGATGCGGCACGCTGCCACTCTGTCACTGAATCAAACCATAATACCACACTGTTAAGAATTTCCCAGTAAAATAACAGTAAAGAGCTGGAAGCAGGGTTGCCATTATTCTACTGTAAAATTAACATTATTATACTGTCGCTGAAATTTACAGCTTTGTACTGTTAATGAAAAATACAGTATATACTGTTTTTTTGATTAATTTCACAGTATTTTACAGTTAATTTACTGTTTAAGGATACATTATATAGCTGTTTTTATCCCTTTCTTTTACATTATCTTACTGATTTGTTTCAATGCACTATTTAGGTTGTATTTTTTACATACATTTTAATGAACATTATTTTTTGCCTAGATGAATAGACTTAGCAGGTTACAGACATAGGAATAGTCACACTAAATACAATTAAAGGCACTTGTTAAGAAAAAGGCTATAATTAAGGCTATAAGGCCCAAAATGTCTGTCTATAGCTGGCTACAAGCACAGAATGCAAACCATAACAACATGTGAGTGAAGAACAGAGCTAATTCACTGCTTTTACAATCATGTACAATGTGTGAGAAAAGAACATCTACAGCTTATCTTATTGCACTTTACTTTTTATTTTCATATGAAGTTCAACACAGCGCCAACAAAAACCTGACACAGATAACAAACCAAATTTCAGAAGAAATAGCATTTCTGAAGACATCTGTCAATCTTACTAACCTTACTTTGTGGAACAGTTACAGAGAGTTGAGCTATATCATAGAGTTAAAACAAAACTCTCAAGTAATATTTTGCCTTATATCATGTAACATGTGAATATACTGAATATATTGCTGAACCTTAAGGCATGTCAGTGGTACAAATACAAAAAAAAATTAACATTAAATACAAAATAATTTGTCTATATACTAATGAGCACCAACACCACCAGACATGTGACATCATGTCCAAGTATGAATATTCAGGCTCTAACAAGGCACATGGATAAGTGTGGAAGTCCAAGTATTGGGCGATAATGGGGGAGTGAGTTAGCAAATGACTTATGGCCCACTCAAAGACACCAGTTCTCTCAATCCAGCCTTGGTAGCCCGCTGACTGTGTGAGAGAGAGATATATGAGTTCCAACATAACTTTCATTGTAACTTCTCACATACAAAATCAGCGTGTGTAGCCCTCATTTCCTCTTATCATGTATGTAATGTAAACTCACCATTTTAAATGAAGTCCCACTCAAGTCCATGAGTCCCATCAGCAGAGTGGATACATGTGGATATACGGTTGTAGTCTTGTCTTGTAGTTCGTGAATTTGCCAGTTTTCTTTGAGAAGACTTTGCCCTGTCCATCCTTGGTGCCTCTCTCAGGGTTCATTCCTACGATGCACCTGAAAAATGATAGTGTTTCTTCAGGCACTGTGTAAAAATCAAGTTGTGTGAATCACTTAGATTAATGCCACAATAAAAATACAGGTTTTACTGAAAGTATCTAACCTTGAGATTAACTTGAGCGTGCAGGTGTAGAAGGTGGAAAATAATGCAGCAAGCCCCATCAAGAAGGTGGGCTGGATCCCCTCACATATGAAGTGGCCCTCAAGGCTGACCATCCAGCGCCAATAGCTTCCTGCTGTTTCACCTGAAACTTAGAAAGAAATTTCCTCAGTCAACTTCATGGATTTTTAGTCAATGTTTGAAATGAATTGTGTTGAGTGGTGTGCATTACTGGTTGAGAAACGTTTTTTTTTTATCAATTATGAATATTCTGACCATCTGATCTATAGAACATGTGGTTTTCAGATATCATTCAAAAACACTAGTTAGCTAGTAAATAAACTTGCCTTCAATTTTGTATATGCTCTACTGAATTACCACCCAATAATCAACGTGCACTGAAGTCTTAATGTTACTTTAAATGTTGAAGGGACTTCCATAGACTGTAAAATGTATACACCGTCGTTATGCATGAATTCACTGGCAAAATACATGTGTCAGCACATTAACTTAGATATTAACTTGAATACATAGAAATTAAAATGAGCTCCTTGTGTTGTCCGATTAATGTGCAATCATCTGTGAAATTCTAGCTAGCTGTTGAATCCCTCTATCATAACATGCACATATTCTGTTATGCAAACTAACTGGAAACATCACTGATAAACTTTGCACAGATTTATTAATTAAATAAAATTACAACTCACCAAATAATCAGTAAGATGGGGATGGATGAATAAAAGAACGGATCCAGCCTCACATGTGCAGATCAGGTGAAATGCTCTTCCCAGAATTCAAAAAATACTGCATGAAACTGTTACTGATGATACTTTAGACATTTGATCAGCAGTAAAGTGCTGTTTTTTAAGAATACATTATAGTTCAGTTAAAAAACGGCCTATGAGCGTAATTTAACAGATTTTCTTTTGTATTAACAGTAAAGCACTGTTTTTAGCAATAACAGGTTAATACTGTTGAAATTCTGCTGTAAATTAACAGCAATTGTTTACAGTGCATTTATTTACAAGTCACGGTTTATCGGCACGGAGGGCTCTAATTTGACAGGTCCTGGAGAGACGAAGTGGAGTCTGTAAACCGTAATGAGCATGCTAGTTCAGTCAATCTCCGGTGTGTTCTGCACAAAGATCTTTCAAAAGCTCTTCAAAGGTTTGTGAAACTACGGGACGCGTGGGCGGTTGCCTCAGCCTTGCTCTGCCATAGAACAAGCTGCAATGATTTGTTATGACGTTTTGTTACCCTTCTATTTGCCCTGATATTTTTAATGGACTTTCAAAAACATGAGGGCCATCAACGCCCCCTTCTTAATAGTGATGAATAATTCACGAAAATAATGTATTTTACCCAAAAGTTGTGGAAAACAAAGGTTCTCAACATGGATCTCTTTAACAATGAGAGAAACAACACCCATGACTTCGTTGCATGCCCGCTGCCTTACTGTTAATTACTGTCGTATTGTTCCATCCATCCATTCAAAGAAGAAATCAGCCTCAAGTCACGGGGCTGAACATTCGCTGCTGCATGTTATAAATGCACTGTTCATCTGCCGCCATTGACTTGCATTGATCCTCACCTTACTTGGAGTAATGCGACGACTCCCCAGCTGCCACCTCACAGTGTAACACCATCAATTGATTTGTATTTGCTGATGTTCCTTTTGTCTTTTTCCAATAAGATACAAGATAGCTGCTGGGGTTATGGGGGGACAGGGGAGTGGAAGAGAGGAACAGAAAGAAATGAGTGAGAAAGAGTGGCAAGAGGGGATGCTCTTTGGCTGAAATAAGGAGAAAAGAAGTGATTCGGTGCAGTGGGTTGAGTTGGAGGAAAAAGGCTTTGGGGCAAAAAAGGAGATGAAAGATAGAGGTGAAAGAAGGATACAGAGAGGGCTGGTGGGTACTGATATTACCCTAATGATGTACTGAAGGATATGCAGGAGGGATGAAAATTTGGGGGAAATACAGTTAAAGGGATGAGTCATAGGGCACATGGCTGGCTAAGGTGGAGGATAAGGCTAAGAGGAGCTGAAGGAGGAAGAAGAAGGTGGGGAAGGAGGAGAAGGACATTTAGATTGATGAGTCATCACACGCAAGGGATGAAGAAAGAGAAGGATGGATGGATGGATGGATGGATGAATAACCAGAGATGAAAGTCGAAGGGAGGAGGGTTATCCTTCTAACCTTTCAGGCAGGAGCGGTGACAAGTTGGTTTGGCGACTGCTGGCACCGACACAACATAACACCCGTGACACAATCTGAAATTATTTGTTAAATATATATATTATTTAGATAGATAGATAGATAGATAGATAGATAGATAGATAGATAGATAGATAGATAGATAGATAGATACTGTAGATGGAAAGTGTCACCATATGTGTCTGCACAAGAATGATTTTAAAGGTGGCTACTAGCATGGTGTCCATTAGTGTGTAAAGTACAATCTATGGGAGGTCTCTCCATAATGACGGCTCGCTCTGCATGATGACAGCAGAAATAGATGGAGTTTGGTCAAGGGAAAAAAGGGGGAGGATGTATATATACACACACACACTGACACATATTTTACTGCATTCATGGTATTTCACACACACATCTCAAAATGTAATGCATCCATATACTAATCTTGCACCAATTCAAATGAGGTTTATTTGTGACATCCGCACACACAGTGACATCTTGACTCCAAGGTCTCAGGCTATTGTCTGCGGGTGTCACAAGGTCAGTTGCAAGGGCACCGTTATTCATGTTGTGTATTGACTTATGCAGAGCTGAATGAAAGTGTCAGGTGGTCACATTGTCTGCCGTAGCACAATGTGACATTTGAAATGCCTCGGAAAGAAGCGCAGCAGCACAACATGTGATCTTCAATTCTTTGTATTCTGATCTTGAAATCTTCAAATGTTCAATCTTTTTAGGGAATCACAAAGGGGGAGAAGAAAAATCCATTCAAATAGCTACCAAGCTCACTTTTGGGCCAATGGGGTATTGGATCATGTCTTCTGGAAAGCCAATTAAAAAATAGGAAAACAAGGAAAGGATGAAAGAATCAATTCACTTGGATTCAGTTCACTTTAATCACCACACAGCTGGGCTAGTGGGGGGGGGGATTCTGGTACAGTCTTCAATATCATTGCAATTACAAGACTCACATAGCCACAAGCACATCAGACATTACAATACAAACATAGTACAACAGTTATACGTTTTTAAAACTGTTTGTACTGGATAGCAGTGATTTATAGTGCCTCCTACCGTAGAGGGTGGCTGGAAGAGTCTACAGCCACACTAGCAGCTCTCTGATGCTGTACTTGAGCAAAGTACAAATGTTAGCTTTCATAAATGTTCACAATGACAATGATAACATGTTGCTGTTTAGCAGGTATATTGTCTATCATATTCAGTATCTTAGTTTAGCACGTTAGCATACTAATTGCTGATTATTATGGGCAGCTGTGGCTAATCACGTATAGAACGTGTCGTCCTTTATTCGCAGGGTTGGCGATGATGGTGTCCTTGGGCACGAGACTGAAGCCCAAATTGCTCTCGATGATGACTCCTGATGGTTAGGCCAGCACCTTGCATGGTAGCTCACTGCCATCAGTATGTTAGTATGTGTGAATGGGACAATGAAAGATGAATTAAGGCTGAGACCTGATTATGACGCTACATAGATAAAAAAGTCAGGGGTTGGCCGAAGTTGTTCAGCCTGAGAGGGTGCATGCATCCGTGCTGTGAAGACCATAAACGTACAAAATTGAATGGCAATTCATCCAACAGTTGAGATATTACAGTGCTGGAACGGCCGACAGATGGACAGGCTGGCATCGCCATCCCTAGAGCCACGCCACCAACGTGGCTAAAAATATAACAAAATGTATGATATTTTGGTCTTGATTACAAAGAAAAGGATTGTTGGGTCAGGGGCTCAATAACCACTTTGAATCTTATACATTTGTGTGACTTGGTTGTGAACCGTGGCTGTCTCAGCCATGATCCCGGCAGGTTTGGCAGATTCTTAAAGGCCGTTGAGATGCTGGCATTAGGCCAGATAGGCCATGTTATGTTTGAACTCCAGTAGAGATGTGGCCTTATTATTGTTAATTTGTTCTCCACACATGTACTGCTGTACTTCCATATTAACTATAATCTCAATCTAATTAAACACATTTTGCACAAGGGCATGGAAGGAACAAGTATATCATCCGGTTTGTCGAGAAATGTCCAAATGAAAGGTAGAGTTCTCTTCTTTAACAGCACCACCACAGTGTCAATTTTCACTCAGTATGGTTCGAGTCAGAGAGTCGATTACCGCATGCCTATAGGACTCTCGGTTGATGGGTCTTTATTACCAAGGTGGCATATTGACTGTGAACTGAGTAATTGACTTTGGTCAATTCAGCAGACGGAGAGTGGGCCTGGGAGGCAATGGATTTTTACGGATGAATTGATTTTGACGTATTGGATACTAATATATAGATTAGACGCACTGCGAGATATGGCAGAACGAGCAATATTTTTCTACTGTGACATCATCTATATTGATTTGCTACGAGCAGAACAGAGATGTGTGTACTACTGGATCTATGTTGTAACCATTATGTGTTCAGTTAAACTGTGTAACCAGATGATGAAGGTCGTGCATTACCAGTAGCACTATTTGTTTTTGGCAGTGTGGAGTACGTTGAATTCATGCCCTCATTGAACTGGACTAGTTTTTACTAAAATGTCTGCTGGGTCAAAAAAAAAAAAATAGTTTATTATTAACATTAATAAAATGCATTAATAATGTGCCCTGGGGTCATGATCTATTTTATGCATTTTCACTACTATACTAGAGATACAGGGTTCCAACAAGAGGCAGACAAAATGGATATTTATTTTTTCAAAATGCATCAACGGTGCTGGCAGAGGTAGTGTGTTTGTTGATGTGTAAAACAAAGCTTGTTTGGTTGTTGCTTGATTGAATCTTTCATTTAATTCTTCACAAGCCAAAATCCTCTCAAGGACAAATAAAGATTAAAAACATAATTTCATGCCAAATAGACTTCTTGTACGGCATAGATTATATCTTTTAGATACAGTAAAGCTTAGTTTTTAATTCAATTTCTGTTGGTCAGCTAGGCATCACAAACTATTGATCTGGTAATATAATAGTTTGTTCAGTTGATTGATAAGTTTATGGCTAGGCTAACACTTTAACATATGGGCCATTTGGACTCTTCCTTTCACTTGAATCATAAGTCATTAGACTGGACACAATCATGACCATCTTCCTTTGATGTATACTTAGTACAAGGAGTGTAAGAGAATATCGATTGTTGTGATACTGTATTGATTCTCAAAAACCCAATCATTTTTTAATTAATAGTTTACATGTAAAAGATTCGTGGCAGACTAAGGTTCATTTTGTGCTGTGTGTAAACCCTCGACCGCTAAATAACAGTGTTGTGATCTATATTCAGCTATTTGACTCTTCCACTCTAACAAAACAACGTAAACTGAGGCAGGAAGTAGCGTAAGGTCGCACAGCTAAAGTTTTTTTTACTCAGATTTTATGCATATGGTGGGTTTTTTTTTTCCGTTTTTTTATACTGTGACAGTTTTCCAAAAATTTGATTTGAAAAAATCACAATATTGCCTTTCTTACAGTATCACAATATATTGCAATATAGTGAATCGTAACCCCTCATGATACATATCGCCAGATTTTTTTGCCAATACACAGCCCTATGTAGTACTGTACTAATTTTCTGCATTTTCTCTTTGACACACTAGTGATGAAACTGCTACGTATATTTTTGTATGAACATGTAAATTCATCACAGTTCCCTTCTCTTTCAAATAATCAAAATAAGTAG
This sequence comes from Sebastes fasciatus, assembly GCF_043250625.1. NCBI lineage: Eukaryota > Metazoa > Chordata > Actinopteri > Perciformes > Sebastidae > Sebastes > Sebastes fasciatus. The sequence goes on from NC_133801.1 coordinate 15,741,545, forward strand.
TGTTCTCACCATTTACTCACTAAAATTGGGTCCTGGAAGACTTAGAAAAGAAATAACATATTGAATTGAGTAGAATTGTTGATATGGGAGAACATAGGAGAGTATTAACAGTTACGCAGCACTTTGAGCATCCCAATATGTCCTATTGCTTGCTTTTCGGTGCATTGTTTTGTATAAAAAGTATCTTACGATATTGTATGATTACTGATATTGCTTACTGATTAAGGAAAAAAGTGGAATGCTCATAATTAATGTTTTTCAAGAGCCACTGATGTCAGAGGTTGACCATTAATGGTGTCATGTGGAGGTCAGCGAGACATATCCCTTTAAAGATGTCTTAACCTACTGTGAAAGGAAAATATTCCCACGGGGAAGTGGGAGTAAGTGTCTGCATGTGTGTGTGTTAGAAAGTGCCATCATCACCATGCAAACACCACTGGAAGAAAAGTATACTTATATTATATTTTGCTCACATCGTTAGGCTTATTCAGTAGGGGAAACAATTTAAATGTGCAACTGTGGTACAATCTTCGCCACCATTTCTGTATACATAATAATAATTGTAAATAATATGATAATATTTCAGAGTAAAACCTCAGCAGTAGAAGTCATTATCACATCCAGTGAGTATTCATAAATAAGTTAGAGAACTGAATCAATGAACTCCCTTTATGAGACATAATTTTATATACAGCAATCGATTGCGAGCTAAAAATAACCTGCAGTGATTACAAATGATTGTACACATGGCTTAACATCTGGCCTACCAAGACAAGTTTTGACTTTAGATGAGTTTGCCTGCACTGCGTCGGCTGTTGTGTGAAGCCAGCACAAGGTTACAGTAGATTTATCACGTCTGCAGACTTCCTTATATTCCCGCAAAGTTTTGTAATAAGTTACAACCAGGTGAGACTGTCCCAAAGGTACATGGTAATTTTTCTAGCTGGTGGACTAATCATTTAAGACTGAAAGCATAATGCTGCATCAATAGCAACACAATTAGAAAAAGACTCATACTGTAAAGGTAGCCTACAATTATCAAGAGACATGAAATAGCGAGTACGCCTTGGCTCTCCTTAGGTGCAATTGCAAGCATTTCTGAGTTAGTCAGAAGCTTTCTCACTTCCCATAACGCCCACACAGCAGTTAAAGTTTGGTGTAACTGTCTGCGCCTATGGTTCAGTGTACTTTAAGCATTATTGATACACACAATTATTAATATTATCAGGAGAACCTAACAAAATCTCATTAAAAGTTGGTTACTTGGCTATACAGTGTATTTGAGTTTCAAGAATGAAATGTCAGAAAATGTACTCTTTGCTATATACTGTATGAGGTTATATGTTGCCATGGAGGCCAGGTAAACAAGTCTGCAGCAAGAGGTGATTTTACTAATTGTCATCTTCTCATGCAGTGTTTGTTTTTTCAGCATTGCCTGCAGACTCTCTCAGGGGCACATGGTGTGAGAGTTCATCCTGCTGCCTGCATGTAAGGCTGGTTTGATTTCAGCACCATGGACAGATCCAGTCAGTCTGTCTGATTGAGGGTGCTGTGCTTATCCTGTTGTAGCCTATAGGCAAGGCAAGGCAAGGCAAGGCAAGGCAAAGCAGCTTTATTTATATAGCACATTTCAGCAACAGGGCAATTCAAAGTGCTTTACATAAACATTCAAGAACATTGCGACAAAGTGCAAAAGAACATTAAGACATAATTAAAAAAGTTATTAAAACATTAAAGATTAGAAAATAAAAACAAGCTAAAAATAAAAGCTAGGATCAAAGCCAAAATAGAATATAACACACAAGAGTAAAAGCTCTAGTGCAGTATAAGATCATTATCTGGTTTAATAAAAGGCAGTAGCAGCAAACAGGAAAGTTTTAAGCTTTGTTTTAAATGAAGTCAAAGTTGTAGTGGTCCTGCAGTTTTCTGGGAGCTTGTTCCAAATATTTGGTGCATAAAAACTGAACGCTGCTTCTGCATGTTTAGTTCTGACTCTGGGGACACTGAGCAGACCTGATCCAGATGACCTGAGAGGTCTGGCTGGTTCATAACATAGCAGAAGATCAGAAATATATTTTGGCCCTAAACCGTTTAGTGCTTTGTAAACCAGCAGGAGTATTTTGAAATCAGTTCTCTGAGAGACAGGGAGCCAGTGTAGAGACCTCAGAACTGGACTGATATGATCCACTTTCTTGGTCTTAGTGAGGACTCTAGCAGCAGCAGGTTCTGAATCAGCTGCAGCTGTCTGATCCATTTTTTAGGAAGACCAGTGTATACATTACACCTATGATCAAGTCTTTCCACTGAAGCAGATCTGCATAGAGGCAGTCAGTTCAGTTGGCTGCATTACCTTCAATTTTTAATTAATAAATTAACTTCAAATTAAAGTTTGGGGGGAGGGCATCCCTGTGCGTCAGAGCTGGCAACATCTGTATGGGAACGTGCCCACATCTGTAAAATGTAAGAACTTGCATCTTTTCCATCCAGACTGTTTGATTTCCTCGTGCGCTCAGCAGCCGACCGAGGAAACCCCTCAGAGATGGACAGACCGCATCTTTCACTGGGACGAGCCGTGAAGCATCCCTTTCGTTTTGCCATCTGGAAAAAAATGAAAGTGTGCTCTCCACCGTGTAACTACGCGATCCCAGACCGTCTGTCAGTTTTACCGACCTGCTACCTGGCAGGCTAGATAAAACCACCGTGAGTGGAGATACGACTCTAACATAATACACTCTAACAGAATCATCTCTCCAGGCTATGAATCTTTTTTTCACTGTTTTCTTTTATTTTCTTATTTTAAGCAACACAAAACACCTCACTCTTTCTGGCTTTTGTGTCGCTGAGTGATCGCGCTCTCTTTCTTTCTTTCTTGTGCACTGTAAAAAAAAAGTGTAAAATAATAAAAAAAAAAAAAAAATTTCCAGCAGCAGGGGCGCCAGAAAATGTCTGTTAAAAAACGGAAAATACTGTCCGTTAATTAACATAAATAAACAGTAACCCCCCCCCCAGTAATTATCTTTATATAATTAGCCTTTATTACTGTAATTTTACAAGAAATATTTTACTTTTAACATATATTTATTGTTAGAATAGAGTAATACACCCTAAATCTAAGACCATTTACATATAAATCACAAATAAAAACATGTAATTTTACGTTGCAAAAGCCCAAATTTACATTAACTCAGAAATTTTGCAAAAAAAATCTGTATTTTTACAAGAAATATTTTTAGAATTCCATGAAATCCTTAAAAAAAAGCTTAAATACAGATAATTACGATTGTGATTACAAAAAATACTGTACATCTAAGACCATTTACATATAAATCACAAATGAAACATGTAATTCTTTTTACATTTTTGTTCTGTCATTTTGAAATACAGACAAAAAATGTAAAATTTCTTGAAAAAAACTGTAAAAACATTTTTTTTTACAGTGTGGGTTTTTTCCTTTCCGTGCCCAGATGTTTGTGCTCATGAGGTCGTGACGGTGAAATAAGGATATCATCAACGCAGGTTCCGCCTCCTGTCACCTGGCCTTGGTGGTGGGACTCACCAAGGAGGTGGAGTCGACCAATGCGTCAGGATGGATGGATGTTGGGTTTAGTTATAGGCTGCAGGCAGAAAACCCTTCTGTCGCCTCACCAAAAACTCAACAGATCAGCAATCTAGATTTTCTTTTTTTCATTTGAAACACTTTCTCTTTTTCTGCTTTATTTCTTTCTTTCTTTCTTTCAAACATGCATGTTCCATATGGGGGAGTGGTGGTGGTCGATAACAAATTTGAGCCCCCTGTTAGACTAAATGCTGTCAAGCTTTACAGAGGGAGAGCCACGAATTAGTAGTGCGCGTAAACACGCACGCACACTCACGCGGATCCATTTTTTGGTGTTGCTTTCCTCCCAAATGAACCCGATAAAGGCTTCTCAATAGGTTGCAACTATAAGATTCAGTGTTACAGCAAGTTGGAGACGGCAGACAGGGGAGGGAAAAGTGGGAGATGGAGAGGAGGAGAGAGAGAAACAAACCATCTCAGAGAAAGAGAGAGAGGAGAAGAGGGTGGGGAAGAGAGAGAGAGAGAGAGAGAGAGAGAGGAGAAGCAGAGGGTGAGAGAGAGGGAGGAAAAGAAGAAGAAGATGAGAGAGAGAGAGAGGAGAAGAAGAGGATGGGAGAGAGAGAGAGAGAAACAAACAAACCATCTCAGTGAGTGAGTGAGTGAGTGAGAGAAAGAGAGAGAGGAGAAGAAGAGGGTGGGTGAGAGAGAGATAGAGAGAGAGAGAGAGAGAGAGAGAGAGAAACAAACCATCTCAGTGAGAGAGAGAGAGAGAGAGAGAGAGAGAGAGAGAGGAGAAGAAGAGGGTGAGAGAGAGAGAGAGAGAGAGAGAGGAGAAGAAGAGGGTGGGTGAGAGAGAGAGAGAGAGAGAGAGAGAAACAAACCATCTCAGTGAGAGAGAGAGAGAGAGAGAGAGAGGAGAAGAGGGTGGGTGAGAGAGAGAGAGAGAGAGAGAGAGAGAGAGAGAGAGAAACAGTGCGCGCATGTCCAGTTCTTCCAGCAGGCTGCTCTCTCAGCTCTCCAATCATTCTAGCGAGTTTCCCCACTCTCAATTCTCTCTTTCTCTCTCTCCCCGTCTGTATCCTCCATGTGCACCGGACACGCAGCTCTCCTCTGAGCGGACACTTGCAGGAGAAGAACCACCATGGAATAGGAATAGGAATACCGCTGGACAAAACGGGGGAAAAACCTCTCTCTCTCTCTCATCTTTCTTCTTTTCCCCCCTTTTTCTGACGCCTTTTTCTCTCTCGCGTCTCTCTCCTCTCCTCCTGTCCTCTCTCTCTCTATCTCCCGATGTCTCTCAACAGTTTCTGAAGGGATTGAAGGAAGGAAAAATGAGGATTATTATTTTGTCTTGGCACTTTCTCGGGGTGTATTCCGCCCTTTGGGGGCTGGCGACGGGGGCTTTCCCCAGCTCAGTGCAGATAGGTGAGTTGGAGGATTACTGGATTTACGCACGGCCACTCAGAGCTGACACACTACACTGAATAGCAGTGGCTTTTAGGACCCTCCAAAACACAAAATCAATGTAAAAACTCCAGGAATTTACTGCAGAAGCACATTTCCTCCTTGTGCATCTCTTGTCTTTTATCCAGAATATGTTTGTGGGTTAAAGGGAGATTGGTGCGTCTTCACTGCTGTGACTCATATATGGTTTATAAATGCACACTTTGACTCTGTCCATCCTTTTGCGTGTATTTTAAAGGCTGTTCTGGGCTCATGAATGTTTCAGGGAGCTTTGTTCCCTTCTAGTCTTCTTCACTGTTTAGACACTGCAGTATCTCTCTCTCTCTCTCTCTCTCTCTCTCTCTCTCTCTCTCTCTCTCTCTCTCTCTCTCTGCCCTTTTCCAGTTACCCTCCTGTCAGTGCAGAGGAAGCCTGTCTTTCAACCTGCCTTATAGATCAGAGATAAAGTTAACCATCATTGGTTTACTTCAGTGCAAACAGACCACACATGCATGGAAACCCCCTCTCTCTCTCTCACACACACACACACACACACACACACACACACACACACACACACATTGGTACAGGCATGTGTGTGATAATGAATTCACTGCATCACTCCGTGTGGGGGGCAGCTGGGAGGTCCTATAATGAGATTCGGCTCCTTGACTCTGTCTTCCTACAGCTGCCAATAAACTTAATACGCTAAATATTTTCTGCTTGGCACACACACGCACACACACGCACACCCACACACACACACACACACACATACATATTTGCACAGGTTTTCGACCATGCATGTGTGCATGCACAGTATGCCTAGTAGGTCCTATAAAAATGCACACATGCTGTATCCTGTGCACACTGCTACAAATAGGCATTCACATACATACACAGCGTGCAGGTAAACACTTTTATACAGGAAAAGCATACATGTGCACACACAGTGAACACACATGCATGCACACACACACTGTGTAAAGCATATGTGATCGTACAGAAGCACACACATGCCTTCCCTCCCATTGACGTCCTCCTTAAACACTCAAATATACATGCATATGATCATTCACTCGGCTCTCCAGCGCTTCACTTTAGGAGTCATTTGCATATCTCTGCATTGCACACAAGTGTGTAATGTCAGTGGAAGCACAGAGCCGTTTCTTTTTGCATGTGTATGTGTCAGAGAGACAGACACAGATGAATTAATTTGTGAATTTTCTTGGAATAACTGGTGCAGTAAGGTGTCATGTTGGGACATATTGATACTCCCCATGTAGTGGAAGTGTGTGTATGAATATGTGTGTGCTCTAAGGTGGAATTCTAACCTAAAAGCATGTTTATTTTTTTCCGTTGGACAATTCACTTAAGATGTGTAATCATACACAGGATATTAAACCAAATGAGTTATTCTGTTAATGCATAGATGTGTTCTCTGTGTGTTTAGTGTCCTGCTTTGTGATCTATACTAAGGGGCATAACAAGAAACACAGACAAAGACAAAGGGAAGATAATACAAACTTGAAGCGTGAATGAGACAAACACACACATAAGTGACATGTTATGTGGTGACGATTGCTTGGTTCAATACGCTCTGTCTCCCAACTCCTCCCCTGTCATCTTTCTTCCCTCCCTCCCTCCCTCCTCTCTCTGTCTGTCTCCCGATGCGATGTCAAGGCTTCGCAGTCTGCCACTGATGCGTCTGATTCAGTTCAACTTCACAGTCACATCACTTTATTTCAGTTCAGTTCAACCCACTCTGTGAAGCAATGTAGAACTAATGTATGGGATTAGCATATCAAACAAATGTATATTAGTATATCACTGATATCCACAGCAATACAGCAAGTTCTATTCAGGTACTGCAAATATTAGACACAGAAGATGACCCTTAATTATTCACAGAGACAAAACATTAAGTAATAATATGACAATATCCCTCTTTCTCAACGTTTGCATTTCTCATGGTGCTACTTCAATTTCAGCTTTAAATCTTCCCAGAATACCGCCTCAAGCTCTTTGTATTGTTTCATCAATACATTGATTTTAGCTCCGTTAAGGTTATACTATCTTCTCTGACTAGGCCATGGTTAATATGTGTGGATTATGTTACATGTTGCCAGTTAATTCAGTTTTCCCCTCCATTTTGCCAATGGCAAGTATACAGTATGCCTCTATATTGCGTTTGGTCCCTTTTCAGTTAATTCCAGCAGTTATTGGCGTTTAGATTACAGTATCAGTATCATTCATCAGTTTCAGGTGATGGAAAATGTTTCAAAGGATCACATGACTCCTAAATTAGTAGAGGTTTTTCTTAATTTCAAGCAGAGGAGTCCACCTCAACTCTATCTCGCTATTTTGTTGGGACTTAATGGGGAACACCACCAAAATTAAGAAATTCCAATATGTTATTTACATGGCCTAGGACAGTTCAATCAATATTTGTGAACATGAGCTACTCTCTCTCAAAGCCAGAAACCAGAGAAGTAAGTCTCACACATGTGATGTCATAATGTATAAAGTCTACAGCTGCTCCATAGGCATTGAATAGGAGACTGACTTTTGGTTTTATACCAAAATGAGCTTTACTCTACTGCTGTGTTCTCAGTTGTGAAACAGAAAATGTACCCATATACTCAGGACATTTCTCTGGGTGCCCTCAGTGCTATAACATCTTTCCCAATTCATCGTCTATGGAGCAGCTCCACACTTTATACCCCATGACATCACATTTGAGTTTAGTTTTTGGATTTGGAAGAGAGTTGTTCAAGTTTACTAATGTTTTTGGACTGTCCCTAGGAATAACATGTATGAACTTTAAAAAATGAGCATAGTTCCCCTTTAATACTGTCAGCTTCACTGTTTCTTATCATCACTTCTCCCCTCTAATTCTCATTTTGTCAGATGGGCCATATTGAGGGATACTTTCATTTCTAAAGGCCAACTGACACTTAGCACTCGCCCCCATCTCCCTTTCTTTTTGCATGGCCTATGCTCCTCCTTTATTTAGCTGACACTGTCTGGCCTTCCTCCTCTGTTTTCCTTTATACCCTCTCCAACTCATTATCTCTTTGACTGCCTTCCTGTCGGCTTAGTTGTCTCTCTTTTCTTCTCCTCTCCCGTTCTGTCTTTCCGATTCCATCAATGAAATGCGCAGTGTGGGTATCTGTACGCGTGCTTTTATGAATGTGTATGTGTGAGTGTAGATGTGCTGAAAGACAAATTACCTTTTGTATAACAAAGCTAATGAAGATCTTGGCTTTCTTCTCTCTCTCCCCTCTTCTGTTTTCTCTGCCCTCCCCTTCCCCATCTATCTTCCTCTCCCCACATTACTATCCTTCTTCCTGTCTCTCTCCCCCTCTCTGACCACACTCCCATCCGACCCCTCTCCGCCTTACAATGACTCACTTCCTTTCCATGCCATCACACTCTTCTTTTTTCTCTGCCCCGTCTCTTTGTCCCTCTCTCTAGGTGGGTTGTTCATTAGGAATACTGATCAGGAGTATACAGCGTTTCGACTAGCCATCTTCCTACACAACACCAGCCCTAATGCTACGGAAGCTCCCTTTAACCTGGTCCCACATGTCGACAACATAGAGACCGCCAACAGCTTCGCCGTCACCAATGCATGTAAGTAATTAAACGTGTGTGACTGAGAATGAGGCTCAAACACTCTTTTTTCTCCATCTCTCTCTGAGCTCTCTTGCTCTCTTTATGTTCTCTGTTCAGTCTCTCTTCTCACCATACTGTTGGATAAAGATTGGTTTAATTAGGAACTTGAGTTGTTTAAAGGATCAGACCGCAACTTCATTGGACGAGTGGTCTGTGGTGGACATGGCTTTTCTGCAACAGATGCTGAACAAATGCAATTTTGAAATGTTGATTTTGGACACTGTGAAGTGCATTTTGAATCCAAATTTCTTACTGCAAGGCATTTTGAGTTGATGTTGGTGGTTAACTTAGCCAACAATTAAGGCCAATACCGTTTTTAAATCATACTTTTGCTCCTCTATATGTTATTCACATCTATTCCCACTTGCACTATCAATCCCATCTGCAAAAACAGGTAACATTACCCATCACGATTACAGCTTATTACAGCTTTAAAATTAGTCCCGGATGAGTTGTAGACAGTGGTGAAAATGGGTCCTTTGTGTTCAGAACAGAGGGGAACAGTTGGTACCTGTGTCCTCTGTGATCTTTTGAAGGATGACAGCTAATCTTTCACCATCCCTTTCTGTTCTCCGTGAGCTGAGATCTAATCCCTCACACTTCCTCTCGACCTGGAGTCAGGAAAGAAAGAGAGAGTTTGTAATGTTTGATAGTGTTGGTGTTAACAAGGCTATGTGGAAAGCCTACAGTTCAGAAGTGCTCAGCGTGCTACAGGTGTCTGTACTGTATGTGTGTCTGAAATATTACAAATACAAGCGTATTCATATGTCATGTCATAAAAACTTATTTAAAATAGTTCTCAGTGTCTCAAAAACATTTCAAAGGCAAAATAAGAAGGATCCTCTGGTTCTGGCCCTTTAATACGATGTTGACCATAAAGCCAGTGCTGGACATTTGGCGTATTTTACGATGGACATTTGTGTGTTTTGAGGTAGAAATGAAATAATGAAAGAATGAGATTAACCAAACATGACATGCTGGAACATTTTTTGTAAAAACACAATGTTAAGTTGAAATTGCGCTTATTTGCTCAACAGCTTGGCTGTCATCCCACACTTTTGCTTTGCCATTTTCCTGCTCCTCTCTGCACCCCTAGCGTGTATTTATTCACAATAATTATCACTTTTTTTCATACAAACATGTCATTGGCAGGTGGAAGTTTAATTTCATTCATTTAATCTTTCTGGCCTCTTGGAGTGCCAGTTGCCAAAGCATTGCAGTTAACTGAAAATGATCTGATCATATATAGTCATCACAAAAAAAAAGATTATAGTCATCATCATTGTTATTGTTTGCCAGGAACGTGAGATAAGTAAGGACTACTTGATGGATTTGCTTACTCTAGATTTTTGCTTACAGCGTCAGAGCTTTGCTGTGGCTCTCTGCATGTATTTGCATGACGGAAGAAGTTTGGTTATTTGTTTTCTGACATCTGCTGAGTGACACTGATTTATTTACCTGACCCAAAAGGGCAGACACTTTCAAAAAAATACTTGACAGGTGATTGGATGAACCATCTGTCAATCAAGTTAACGAAAGCGAAATTAACTGAAGGCAAAAACATCGGCGTATTTTGCCGTATTTTGCTTTTCTTTCAGAAATATTCTCCAGTTCTGATATAACTGATTCTATTGCAACATCCACGCTAACCTCTTAGGGACCCGCCATTGCTTTTTTGAACAAACAATCGCCTCTATGTGTCGCGTCTCACACACCTAATCCATGGTCGTAGCGGCCAGTATCTCAGTTACGCTGATTGGTCTATGATCTGGCTTGCCGGCCATAAACACATTACTTTAAGCCTGACAAAATGGATTTACGTGTGACATTTGGTCTCGCGATTCTCGTGGGATCCTGTGACATCACGAGAATCCAGCTGCCGTGCAAGGTTACAGTCTATGCCACGCTGATCTAAATGCCTTTTAATGTTGTCAGGTGCATCTCTGTGTGCTTGTGAGTGTTTGCCCTTTTGAGATGAGAACAAATGTCTAAAGGATACCCTTTGTGTAATTCTCTTGCTCATCTGTCTTCTGGTAGGACATTTTCATGTCAGTGCATGAGAGGGTTTAAAGGTTCTGTTGTTACTTCGCACAATCACAGTTAGTTAGTTTAGTTATTTGCACACACAATAATTAAGAGCAGTGATGCTGAGCAGTGTGTGGTGGTTATGTTGATTAAAGAGAAAAGGATGATAATTTGAAAATCGGCTCCATTGTTGCTTTCTGAGCTCTCCTCACTGACTGAATTTCCCTCAAGGGTATCATATCATATCCCTTCATTGACACAATCCTATGATGCAAATATCTTATTTTAGGGAAATTTTCAAGTGATTGTACTGTAATGTTTCACCTCCTTATCTCATTAAACTTTAACAAATCGACCACTGGGGCTGTTAACTAGGCAGGGCGAACACAATCAATACGGTATAATACAACAATACAGTACTCCTCCTTGTGATGTAATATCATTGTGTTGTTTAACAAGATTTTTTAAATAACTTCAAATTGTGAATGATTGCTACTGAAAATGGCAAATAAATAATTCTCAAAGGAGTGCTTCAAAGTCTGAAAGATTTTGAATATCATCTAGCAATTGATCTGTGTTGTTTGTCTGTGTTGTGTTACGCATGAGTAAAATAAGTTTTGACATTTTATATCCCTGGAAGGTATTATTGTGGGATTTAACTGCAGCCAAATGCAAGTCACATAGAATCATAAATCAAAATGTATTTCATTTGTTTGTCTCCTGCCACCTGTATTGCAGCTCCACATGAATGAACAGACTAGTTAATACAACCTACATTGATTGGAAAATTAATAGTCCATCTACTACCTCCCACCCACAACATGCTGCATCTATTTCAGTTCACTGTTTAGCTGTGTGAGTGGGAAGGCACACATTGAATACTCATCAGGTGGCTTTCTTATAATGTAAGGGGAGGGGTATGAATTTCATAAATAATGAGTAAAGGGGCTTTGCTGAAGGGAAAAGATTGGGCACAATCAGTTCTGAATGTACAATATGTATGCAAGCACTGAAGCCAGACAAGCTGAGGTATGTTACAGTGGGTGCTAGAAACCTTATACTACTATACCTACTGTATCCACTTAAACCCCAATGACCTTCCAGTGAGTTAGTTATAACAACGTTCATGCTGTGAGTCAAACATAAACCCAGAGGACTTTATTTTAAATCCTAGTAGATATCCTAAAGCTGAAATATCAAATGAATCGGGCTAAATTTAGTGTAAAATGATGCACAAGACATCTAGAATATTAATTAATTATTAATATCCGTTTGACAGAATGGTGCAGCTGTAATACTGCCAGATAGTGTGGAAATCGTTTTCCTATTTACTTAAGGGGAAATAAAATTGGAAAATTGTAGTATAAATAGATAATAACTTTATTGATCCCGAGGGAAATTCAAGATGTATGATAATATGTAGGATAAGGCCAGAGATATTTTTATTATTGTCGACAAATCCCATTAAAAAAATAAAACCAACAATGAATCTATCCTCCTAACAATTTCTATTTGTCCGAAAACTATTAACAAGACTAACTTTGCTAACAGATCACTAAAGCTAATACAATGAATCCTTAGGACGACATGAATGTCTGTATCAAATGTTGTGGCAATCCATCCAATAGTTAAAGAGACATTTCACCTTGAACCGAAAATATAAACCTCATAGTGGGGCTAGAGGAAAAGTCGATTGATGAGATTGATATCTTTACCTCATTTTATAGTTTTCCATCTTAAAAGGCAGAATAAGTAGGATTTTTCAGTTGCGGTTTGTAAACACAACATTCAAAGTTGGCCACTCCTCCCCGGCTCAATAACACCCTATAACACCTATTGCATGCCCCCTATGATCACGGTTAGGGTTACAGTGCTCCCTAGAGGGTGAAAGCCAACCCCAGATTCACTCTTGTTTTGGAACGAACTTTGTCCACTTTGCGTTTAGCCTCGCTATAGTTGCGTTTTCTTTTTGGCGCTGTGTCCTCCGTGTTCTTAGCTTCCTCTTGGATGTGTGGTTATGATCTGGCACTGGTCGCTACGCTTTTATAGAGGTTGACGCCTAGAAACACAGCAAAATAAGAAAGTACAGGCACATCAAACACATCAACAAGCCATACTATTGCACTGTTTGACATGTTCCTTCATTGCCATGAACACGTTTAATGTGGTTTATTTTGAGTCAATCCCACATACAGTGGTGCTCTGACTAATCGCTGTATTCACCAATATACCAATGTGTATTCATTCGTGGCTGAAAATAGTCCCCAACAAATTCATAATTTATTCCTGTTTGAGTAAAGTTTGCTAAAAGCTACAGGGCCCAGCTGTTTGAGGACATAAAGAAGCCAATCTGAAAATTGAACTATATATTTATGACCCAAATTTTAAAGATTTATGTCTTCAGTTGAAACAAATGGGCTTAGGGCTCAGAGCCATAAACAGGCGAGGACAGTCGGACAGTTTTGGTCTTTTCATGGGACTTGTTAACAAAATTATCTAGTAGAATAACGCCAGCTTTATCCTTTAAGGGATTTATATTTCTTCTCTCTTCTGTGTTTTACTAAAATAAGATTTCCTTTATTTAACTCTGCGTTTCTGCTCAGCTATCAACTCTCTTGCTGTTTGTTTTCCTCTCTTACTTGTTTGTCTCTTTCCAGTTCCCTTTCCAGAGTTTGTCTCTGTTTACCTATCATCTACCTTTATATTATAGATGTACAGACACACCTCTCCACATCTTTGTTTTTGCGACATAGTTGACACCAAACCAGAGCAAGCTTTCTGGGAACCACCCTTTCTGAAAGTTTTACAGCACTGAAAACATTATGGCAGAAACAACTTCCTAGGGACTTGTTAGGAATCTGTGAGGTCAATATACAGTATATACACTATCTGGTATTTCTTGCTCTCTGAGTTCCACCTGTCACATATTTAGGTTCATCTTAGTTTGGAGAACCGCTGAACACCTTTCAAGGTGAGTGCTCTGGAACCATGGTGCAGCATGATACTCAGCCACTTGAGTTTAGCAATTTGCGTCAAAATTAGGTTTTGTTAAAGGTAAAGATATAGAGGATTAATGTCTACCTGAGCAGAGAATGAAGTTTGTTCTCCCTCTGTGTGTGTTGTAATCCCAGCCTCTCCTCGCTTTGTTAACATAGCTGGGTCGGTTGCGGGTGCTTTTAGTGCACGTTGGTGCATGTGAGCGTTCCTCATCGGCTAGTTCACGGCCGCCATTCTACACTGTTCTGCACGGCGGTTACGGCTGATAACGCCGTCGCTGCGGAACCGTGGCACCCACCCTCCGCTTCCCGCTCAGGTATACATTTTCAGCACTGTTGGCACCGTTAGCTGCGAGCCGCTGGCTAAGCCGTCGCCATCTTGAGAGCACGTTTAAGTAATTGTAAAACACTCAATTTCACTCATGAGGCATTGGGCCATAGGAGGAGGAGTGTTTGGGAAATGAACCTCTTATATGTGAACCGTCTGCTCTCTTTCCGCAGGCTACACATAACAAGCGTAACCCCTTCTCTCTGTCTCTGTCTCTTTCTGTCTCTCTTTCTTGCCCACTTGCCTTCTCACTTGTTCTCTCATTCTCCTCTCTGGTACTCCACCCCGACCCCCCGCCTTGTCTCCCCATCTCCTCAGATTCTCTCTCTCTTCCTCTGCTCTTTTATTCTTCGTCATGTTTTGCCGTCTCTCCCCTCTCCACAGGCGTGGTGAATGGATCTCTAAATTAATCCATGACTCTTGCTCCGGGTGGTGAGCGACGCTTCGAATTAGAATGGGGAATTCTGCCTCTGACCTTGGCTACTTCCTCTCTATTCTAGTATTCAGGAAGCGTGAACGGATCATAAAAATCCCCGGTCCCCATCGTTTTCCATATTCACCGAGGAATACAACCCACTTTCTTGTTCCAGGGTCACACATTCACATATCCTCTTCTGCTGTCAATCTTTCTTTGTTATTTTCCTGCATGCACATGCATACCCGTGTGGATGTCTCTTTTGTAGTATTCGCTTAGATGCAAACACAGCGAAGAGAAAGTCAGACATAAAAACACACCTACACAGATATGTGTGTGTGTGTGTGTGTGTGTGTGTATTTATGATGTGTCTCAGCCAGAGCAGCACACTATTCCACTGGGCTCCTCACCAATGCGTCTCTATTCACTGCCTCATAGAAAATAATGCACATGGATTAGCATGACCAAAAGCCGCAGTGAATGTGTGTGTGTGTGGTGACATTTCTGTCCATACTGAAGGCATGTGTGCAAACCTGTGTGTCGCTGAGGTGCATGAGCACACATATGAATGTGACAGTGTGTGTGTGTGCTGTGAAAGAAAGCCGCTGAGACAGAGCGTGATGAAGATGGACAGAAAGTGATAAGGTGAATTAGGGACGGAGGAGAAAGAAATGGAGAGGAAAGGATTTGTAACAAAGAGGTGGTTATGCTTGGTTTGTGGTGCCAGAGCTGAGAGACACAATGACGTGCTGCCACGGCAGTAAATGTGATTCTTGATATGTCGGATAATATTTCCCTTTTAAATCAGTTTCATGTCCACTAAGACAAATGATAAATGACTGTATTGTATTGTGTACCTACTGTACAGCGATAATGATGATGATGTTTAGTGTGGTGTGGTGGTTTGGGTGGTTGATTATTGCGCTGATGCATATCCTCATTTATCATCTAGAGTTAATATAGATTGCACTTATAGTGAATCATTCGCAAATCAATACAGTTTATGTTTTATTGACTGCCGCAGATTGCATTTACATGCAGGCTGCACCTGATTGTCTTTGCAGCCAAACTGTCGGAGTCAGAATCTCCTTGAGGTGTCAGTCTTGTTTTGTCCCTCTGTTGTGCCTGAGTTGAGGACAAAATTAATTCATTTAGAGATGTGAAGGAGACAAGGCTTTTAAATTAGGGATGGTAGATAGACCGTCTTCATATCATCAATTACTGTATTTGCATTAATATAACATTCTAATGAAATATTACACTTCACCTCGATGTAATCTTGGCTCCCATGTTGACTGCTGACATTCAGCACTCTTAGAATACATCTGTGATCTTCACACACTTCAGGACCAGGACCTGGGTCATTTCAAAACATTGTTGATAAAGTGTTATTAGTTGGCAATCGGAGTGTGAGTCCGTCAGGGTGGTTTTGATCGAATCTGTAAACTCTGCTGAACAATCGAAGAAACACAGCGTGTTTGTTTAACCTGCTGTCACTGTATTTTAAGATATTACTGTTTTCTGCTGTTGATAAAGGTTTGTTGGCACCAGTAATATCTGTAAACCCTAGTAAAACAGGTCAGATAATGTTTGATTTACAGTCCCAGTGTAGCTATGGAAACTAGCACACGGCCACATAAAAATGTAACTAAGCTTCAGGTCTATGGCAGCTACCAGGAGATACCACATGAGGACCGTGAGGTGTGTTTTCATCTGCATGTTTGTGACGCTGATAGAGACTGTTCATAGCAAAGACAACATTAAGAAAGTTGATGAAAATAGGGCTGCAACTAACGATTATTTTCATTTTTGAATAATCTAGTGATTATTTTCTTGATTAATTGATCAGTTGTTTGGTCTATAAAATGTCAGAAAATGGTGAAAAATGTTGATCAGTGTTTCCCAAAGCCCAAGATGATTTCCTCAAATGTCAAAGATATTCAGTTTACTGTCATAGAGGAGTAAAGAAACCAGAAAATATTCACATTTCAGAAGCTGAAATAAGAGAATTTTGACTTTTTTTTTCTTAAAAAATACTCAAACCGATTATCAAAATAGTAGGCGATTACTTTAATAGTTGACAACTAACTGATTAATCAATTAAACGTTGCAGCTCTAGAAGACAGACTTTGTTGTTGTCTCATTTTCAGTAACACATATCCAACGAAACCATCTACACTGCAAACCTTCTGCTCACCGCAATCGTTGGTCAATATGAATGAACGGAATCACACTAAACTAAATATTGTTAAAACATACCTGGATGTAACTCCAGTTCTATGGATAGTATATGGATACCCTACTTCTTATCACAAAGTAAATAAACAAAGTGTAAGTAACGTTAATGTGGGGAATTAAAGCCGATATGGCCTGATCACGCACAATACATGCAGTACAGAGTGTTGCAGTGGGGCTATAAACGGGTGAATCTGTCAAAAGATAAGGTATGTACAGCGGGACTCCCATTAACCCCTTGAATCCACTATGAATCTAGCTTCCTACTTTTTAGACTCTAACATTATCAGAGGAATTTGTATAGTCAAATGATTTTCAGTAGCTTTACAGTTATTGCAAGTGTAAATCTAAAAGCTAGCCCAACTTTTCAGTTGCTCTCCAATCGCAGTTCGAGCTTGGTTGACATTGTTTTCGACAGCTCTTGCTGTCGCTTTTCAGGAGCTTGTTTCCAGCATTTCTTAGCACCTTCCTGGTCATTAAAGATGCCAAGTGGAAACACACCCTTCAGTCTGTATTCCCGTGTTGACAAGACAATGACTGCATCTTATTAATTGAAAGGGTGTTAATACAATGATGACCATAGGGGACAGACATGTAGACTAAACACATGCACACATTTTCAAGAGTTCATCAGTGTCACTCTACATGTCCAGACTTGGCTTTGATTAAATAGACTCCTGTAGACACATTGCTACAACTCAGCACCTACACACACAAGCACAAATACAATGTTTTACAGTCTCTCTCTCTGACACCAATATACACATTGATTTGCAATCCCTGTCCGTATATTTCCATCTTCCTCACGTACAACAATTCTCCGTGCCTTTTCCTTGCTCACTTCTTTCATTAAATAGCCCAGTCGTCTTGTAGATGATTTGATACGCTCAATAATAGCACCGAACCATCATCTTTATTGGTGACGTTTTGCATGGTTATATGTCTTCTTAATGGCCACACTGGGGGAAATAGAGTGAAATGATATCTGAAGCCCTGGCAGGGCAAGGAGATTTATTTTGCAGCAAGCCTTCGTTTATTCATGTTACTGGCATACTGAAAGCGCAGGATGACTCTGACGGTGCCCTAAATGCTTTTCCTGGCATCAAGACACATTATCGGTTCAGTGCTAATAGCGTGGCAATAATGGATTTCATTCAAACTTCTCCCATTTACAGGTGCCTTTAGAGGAGCATTATTTTCTTAGTCACCAGCCACTAATTTACATGCATTATATGTTCCTATTTAGTCCTGAGTTGAAGTCAGTTTTTGTTAAAGGAATAGTGATAATGAAACAGTAGTAATGAGCAAAAATACATTGCAGCTCAGTTGTTAATGTGCTTCGCATACTGTACTTCTATAACATCATCAGTACCAAGCCTGCAAGCTCTACAGATGGCAACTCTACTGATCGAGAGGTTCAAAGATGCCTCTTGAATTAGATGGCTCTGATTTCATCTAATCAACTACATTTGACAGAAGTTATAGAAGCAGTATGTGCATATATTTGCATTAACAAGCTGACTGCTTGAGGACCACAAGTTTCACAAAGGAGTTCATCTAAATTGCACTAGACGTTCGTAGTTATGAATTTAGTAAGAGTTGCTAAGATGAGCAAAAATGAGACGTTATGGAGGTAAATAGCAAACTTCTGGGATTCCTGCTAAGTTTTGAAATCAGTCTGACTACCTCTAACTTTTCACATGGTTAAGAGCTGTGCCGTGTCTCAAATTGGATACTTCCGTTAGTACACTTCCATGTAGTACACTGTGCACACTATGTACTTACAGCTGTTGTGCACTCACCTGAAGCTCGGTAGATCCGCTAGTGATAGTCACCACAGACATCACGCCGTATTGGCAGTAATTCAATTTAGACGGATAAATTAACCCAATAATGGCTGATATCCGACTACAGTAGGCCTATAGTGGTACTTAGTGAAAGAAACACATATATTACTTGAATTTGTTTAGTTTGGTGTTCGCCGTTTCAATCACAACTGCTGCAACTTCCTCACCCAACATTTTCACAAGTTTGAAATAGGTTAGTGGCCCCTCCCCTCCCGCTATGTAGCAAAAATGGCGATCGTTGAGGGTAAGAAGTGTCCAGCGTTTCACACTCAACGTGACCGTTTTGAGTATAACATCGGGGTAATACATTTTGCCATACTTCTCAGTGTGAACGCACTTCTGCACTCAAAGTAGCAAGTGTAAATACGGAAGTACGAGAATTGCGACACAGCACTGGTTTTTCATGTTAAACTGCTTCATAAATTACTGACAGACACTGACACAGTCAATGACACAGACATTGTTTTTAGCATGTGCTTATAATCAAAAATATAATAAGCACATTGTTTTAGGAGTAGCATGGTTGAGATGTAAAGGGGAAAATGTCATGTGTTTCATTCCCCGCTGCTGCATTACAAATTAAGGGAATAAGACACACTAGTTGTGCGAACTACATACAGTATCTTAACCATGTTAGTGAACCCCACTTGGTGAATGGTCATGTACTTGTATGCCTCCGTGCCGGTGACAGCTGTAGCCAGAGGCATTATGTTTTTGGGTTGTCCGTCCGAACCCATTCTCATGAATGCGATATCTCAGGAACGCCTGGAGGGAATTTCTTAGAATTTGTCACAAATGTCCATTTAGATTCAAAGATGAACTGATTATCCTTTGGTGGTCAGACGTCAAGGTCACTGTGACCTCACAAAACACATTTTCAGCCATAACTCAAGAATTTATATACTATTACAGTATGACAATTTTACACAAAAGTCTAACAGGATAAAATGATGAAATTATGACATTTTGGATGTAAACTGCAACTTGAGTGGTTTGTGGAGGCATACAACCGTGAGGCGGTAATTCTAGTTAACGGTATTCATTGATATTTTTAGTGTATTTCAAGAGCTTGCAAACCTTTTCATCTTCTGATCCAGTGACGGCCAAATGCTGAACTGTGTGTGTGTGTGTGTGTGTGTCTGTGTGTGTGCATGGTGGCTCATGTGGAGTGCTGTAAGTGCTCCCTGAAGAATCGCTCTGTTGCATCATTTTATTCCAGCGTCAGCAGTAATGACCAAACAGCAAGCAATATTATTAGACCATGCAGCATGTCCCAATGAATCCGCACATTTGCTCCAGGTGATCTGATTTCATTTAGTGGTACAATAAAACAGACTGTTTCTCAGTGTGTCTCACTTCTTTCATTAAAAAGTCTATTGCCGTGGAATAAAACTGACATCTCAATGCACTGGCAATAGTGAGAGGGTTTTTTAAGGGCAGTAAAAGTTATTTCCTCCACAGATAGTGCTGAAGGCTAAGGTTCACAGGAAACATTAGACTCAACAATTATGACAAACGGTGTTTTTTAGTGTAGTTTTTGTTCTTTATTGCCAATTATGCAAGATTAGATCCTGATGGGCAGGTTGGCACCTTGCATGGCAGCCTCGGCATCAGTGTATGTGAATGTGTGGGTGAATGCTGACATGTAGTGTAAAGCGCTTTGAGTGGTCGGAAGACCAGAAAGGCGCAATATAAATGCAGTCTATTTGCCATGTTTTCGGTTTGGTCTGTTTGTCTGTTTGTTAGCAGGATTACGGAAAATCTACTGGCCCGATTTTCATGAAACTTGGTAGCATGGGCCAAGGACAAACCCATTAAATGTTGGAACGGATCTGAATCATGGTGCGGATACACAAGTTATTTTTCACTTTCATGAACATTGCAAGATAGGGCATGGCCTTGGCGAAGGTCTGCGCTCTCTGAGTTCGCTTCTAGTCTTAAAGTTGTAATCTCACCCCTGGTTGATTTGGTGACAGTGATAAAAGGGAGAGAGATGGAGGGGAATGACATGCAGCAAAGAATTGCGGGTCGGATTTGAACACCGGGCTGCTGCAGTAAAGACTGCCTTGGTACATGTTCACAAGTTCACCAAAGTTGAACTGCATTTCGAATGCAAAGATATGAATTTGCTTCGCTACCGGAAGCAAGTGTTTTTTTGCCCCTTGCATAGAATGGAAGTGAACGGTAGGCAAAGTTTAATTTCGCGCATGTGTGATTGTGCCTTTACAGTGAGTCCAAGTTGCTCAGACTGATAACATCGACATGAATGTGTCTCAAGACATCTTAGGACATTTCACTGTAGATTTCAAAGCGATGGTGATATAACTGAGGGTGTATATATTATGAATATTTCTATCAAAAAATCTGATTTGCGATTTTTGAAAGGAAAGGCTTTGAAATAGAACTTTGACTCTGTGGTAAAGCCAACATAAGCAGCTATGGTACTAAAATGTTATGAGTTTTTAAAGACCAATAACATCACAAACATTTTCAGACCTTAAGATGTCAGCTGGCAATATTTTGCATTAATTCATTTCATTGAATGTAGATCTGACGCTTGGCGCACAAAAGGTTTTAATTCTTAGGGGTGAAAAAAAAGCATATGAAACAGCATTTAGGGAATAATACTGATACTAAAGCTGCATTGATATTAATGAAATTCTTTTTTGTGGGTCTGCAGTTCCTCGAGGCAAGATGAGACAGAATGAGACAGCCTTGTTGCAGGTTTTACAGACTAGCGAGCCCGAAGCTGGTTGAGTAAAATCCTCCCACAACATGCCGCAGTGTTTTGTCTGGTTCAGCCAAGTGATACTAAAGTAACACTCCGAAAAAAATATTTGAATTTATTTGCTGCGGTCAGATGGGGTACGTCAATCAGAAGGATGGAGGGTTTTTGTGGTGAGATGTGGATATGAATTCAGCACCGCTTGTTTGCTCTAGCCTCGGTAGTAATGAAAAGTGAATAATATTGTTAGACCATGCAGTGTGTCTCAATGAATCGCCACATTCCCTCCAGGTAATCTGACTTCTCTGGGATAAAAGGCAGACTGTGTCTCTTTAACCCACACGCTGACCCACACCTACACACTCGTATACACACAGACACACCGTAAGAGCCTCCTGCTGCTTCTGTCTACCTAATGTGTTTCATTAAGACCTCTATTTTCTCACTGGGCATGATGGCTAATACAGAAGAAAATGTCTGTTTATTCTCTGTTTGTTTTTCACGCTCTGGCGTTTGGAAGATGAAAAGCACGAGAAGAGATGACGGCGGATTTTAAGTGTTACCCATCGACTTAGCAAAACACAGGGGTGTTTATGCTGAATGGAGCCATGTTCGCTGTAATTGTCTGTGACGTCTTTTTGTTGTTCTTCACTCTCTCGGCTTAGCTGCTGTTGTTTTCATGTTCTGATCAAAGGATTTCCGTTCGCGGTCTTTCTTCTCTTTCAGTCCCTCTCACTTTGCTTTTTTACGCTTATAAGCACAAGCATGCACTTGTGCATAATCACAAACACAAACATGGTGCTTTGCTGTTGTCTCATTCTTCTGCCTCTCCTCCTCCATTTCTCACCTTCAATTTCCTTGAGTCACCATTTATCTTTTGTTTTCACCTCGCTTACAGTATTTCCTTCCTCCCTTTCTCTCTCTGCGTCTCGCTCTCACACACCCACACCTCTGTCTGTCATTGCTCTGTCTCATTACTCATTAGCTGTTAAGTGGCTTTTGGTGTGGGACAAAAGCTGTGATGTGCGCGTCGTGGGTTTATTTCAACTCAAACGGACACATCAGCTGCTGAAGCACACACCGAACTACGCCTACACCATCACATCTGTCACCTGCAGGAAATATCTGACACTATGTTTTGTTTTGATTTACCTCCGCCATTGCCACAAAGTAGAACATGGATGATTTCAGTAAATTATATATTGTAAATAGCACTGTTTTACTGTGGTACAGTTGATTTGGACACACACACACACACACACACACACACACACACACAAGAACCCGTCCCCATACCCTAGTGTGTGGTTGTTTCCATGGATTTATGATGTGGATGAAAGGAAGGGCATTAGTTAATATTGATGAGTGCTGCCACTCGGCCCTTCTCACCGAGGCTCACTTAGAGATGAGAGGCATGACCTTTACACACACACACACACACGCACCCACACATAAACATATGCGCCCACACACAAACACTTACCGTCACAAATACACACAAAAAAACCCAACAAAGGTGCAGTACGGTCATGGTTATATATTCCCACTTTGTGCCTTTTAATTGGAGAAACCCAGCATCTGTATGTGTGTGCGTGCATGCAGACACCTGGTCTACTTTTTTTTTTTTAAACCTGTATTTTGCTCGTTTAGAACATTGAGATATTTTACCAAACCTCAAGTGTCAGCCTTCAACCAATCCATCCCAAATGGCCAATTGGTATTCAGCAAGGTTAACAGATTCCCAGGTAACCAGCAGGTAATTCATCACACTAACAAATAGGAAGAGACAGAGTAGGAAGCAAAAAAAGCTATTACGCTGATCAGAGCAGCAGCGGGAAGAGAGAGAAAGTCTCTAATGGAAATAGAGAAAAATAATTAATTATGCACTCTGTGGCGATTATCATGGGGGCTGATACACATACAGTAAAGAGGCAGGAGCTACGAACACATGAGCGTATAGACACACAATCAGCGATGCAGTTGAAGCAAGTCATCTAACCTTTATGCCAGACAGAGAGATGACAGCTGTGTATATTTGGACGCGTTCTTGTTTGTGTGTTTTCTGGCCTTAGAGGTCAATTTCTTTCTGACAGCATTGGTATTTATCTCCTTAAGCTCACTGGTTTACCTGTGTGTGTTCATGTGCATGTGAGCGCGAGCGTGTGTGTGTCCATGTTTCAAAAGTCACGTCACAGTTTGCCCACTCACATTCTGGCTCTTCTTGCTGAGTGCATCAAATAACATGGACACGCACACGCGCACACACACACGCACACACACACACACACACACACACACACACACACACACACACACACACACACATCGATCTGGCCCTTCAGACAGTCACAGTGATGGATGGACCTTTCCTTGCTTCTATTTTTACCCCTGAGCACTCTGTATGTCTGCCTTCTTATCTTCACAAGTATAGAAACATGAAGAAAATCCCCCTATCATCACAATATTAACTAGTCTGTACGTGTGCTGGGAGGATATTGGCGATTCTGCATTTTTTACACACTGGTAGCAGCCCAGCAGGGTTTTTTTTTCCCCTGACTGAGCCACATCTTCCTCATTCAGCCTCCCGACTCTCCTACTTCAGAGACAGAGCTCTGCGTGGAACCACTTGCTGCCTCACAAGGAGGTACCTGAGGAGTTTTTTCCTCCTCTAATCATACAGAAACATGTCAAAGCAAAACACAGTCAGCAGTGATGAAAGGCCAGGTAATACTTTAGAGACAGACTCCCGTGGTGCTTGGATGTGCAGTCTTAACGCTCCAGAATGCGTCTCATTGGGTTTTCACTTCAGCATGTGACTTTAACTGATACTGGAAGTAGATTGTTTTCTGATAATTCCTTAAAGGTACAGTGTGCAGGATTTGGTGACATCTAGTGGTGTGTTTGCAGATTGCAACCAACTGAGTACCCCTCCGTCCACTCCTCCTTTTCCAAGGCTGCGGTAACGTGAGCCGTTGAGTGCAAAATCATGGTAACACCGTTAGCCTCGCTCAGAGGCTATCCTTTAGGCCCAGACACACCAACCCGACATCAAAGAACTAGCGGCGATGAAGGCCACCAATTGCGTCGCCTCACGTTGCCTTTGTCTTGGCCAAAAAGTTGCGCTCGAACACACTGCAAAGATGACAGCCAATAGCCAACCACCACTTACGTTCTGTGCCCGAGTGAGATGAAATAACTCTTCCTACCAGCAAGTCGCGGTAGTCTGTATTTGTCATTGAAAAAGATAAACCAGAAGACCGAGCACAGCAGATATACAAGCCGTTGTTATGATACATACATGAAATAAAGCGGCGTTTGCCGACCATTTTCACACCACTCTCACTCACCAATTAGCTTCATTCTAGATGACCATGTTGTGATAATATCAGTGTATTTGAATGATCAGATGAGATGAAGATTCAAAATGAGTAGAGCCCTCTGTGTTTTTCCTCTTGACTTAACTCGTTTGCTTTCTTTCCTCACGTCCGTTTCTCATCTTGTGCACTGATTTGTTTAAGATGAATAGCCAATCAGAGTGTTTTCTCTCACCGACGGGCGGCGCCGCCGATTCAACATGCTGAATCGGCCGAATAAACTCCGGCATTGTTACTTTTACTTAAGCATCTCAAAAAAAATCTTCCACCACTGGTTATAGTCACCCTGCTTATGATTTGGGTGCTCACTGTTAGTCGTGGGTGCCCGAGCAATCCTTTAACTCTGTGCGTTGTAATCCCAAATGCTATCTTAAACTGGGCTCAAGCTCTTTTTTTTCTGCTGATCCACAAGAGATTTGAAAACATCAATTTGAGGGAAGAGGAAAATCTGTTTGACCCTCTGTAAAATCATGTCCAATATTAATAGAAATATTTCTTCCCAGGCTGTGACATTATCAGCGTCAACACTCGAGGAGGAT
The DNA here is from genome assembly GCF_043250625.1 of Sebastes fasciatus. Classification (NCBI taxonomy): domain Eukaryota; kingdom Metazoa; phylum Chordata; class Actinopteri; order Perciformes; family Sebastidae; genus Sebastes; species Sebastes fasciatus. Next base: position 15,766,706 of record NC_133801.1, read on the forward strand.
GCAGCTCTCGATTATTTATAACACACTATGTTCCCTCTCATTGTAAAGCCAATCAAAATAGCATCCAGACAATAAAACCTGATTGGAGACAAATTCAAGTGATGTTCATATAAGTGGAGTGTGCTACCACTTAATTAAACCTGACCCCTACATTATAAAAACAATCCTTTTAAAACCATGTGTGTCAAACAGTCTGTGTGATAATCACAGTGACACATTCTCAATCGTTGTTTCTACAATGACTCACTCCATTTAGAGAGGCATTGAGTTGGGAAATGTAAACGAGCTGAGCATCAACATTACCTCGTGGCAGTGCGGGAAAAAGTTCAAACCAAGGTCAAAGCCTTCCCATCTGGGGCCCTTTTAGTTGGAGGAGTCACCAGAGGGTGCTTACTAAATGGGATCACCAACCGCCTGGAGAACCCCACTGCTGTTGCTTTGTTTTTTTTCCTCTCTAATATCCTGGAGGTAGAGGGCAGTGCTCACTGCCCGCTCCAGAGCAGCGTCTAGACTGTCTCTGTAAATAGCTTATTCTGACAAGAATCATTGTATTCCTAGAAATCTGTCTTTCCTTCTATGTGTCCATCCATCCATCCATCCATCCGTCTGCAGTACATGCTACATTTTAATTTCAGTAGCTAAATGCCGTTCATTAGCAGATATTATTGTCTTTCGACTGAGCAGCTGGATGGAAACACTCCACTCAGAAAGCCTTGATTGCAATCGTTGTCAACGCACAGTTAGTAATTACACATATAGAACTCCCATAGGTAAATGTCAAACTGTGAGAGGGAGTGTGTTTTATGTGCCAAGATAGAGCCCATTACTTTTATGTTAAATTAAGCTCTGCAGTCTTTCTTTCTTTCTTTCTGTAGTGGAGATACACCAAATCCGTTCAACGGATCCCATTCATGTTCTAAGGAGAGCAGGAGATTCGGCCGTGTGTTGACTGGCCATTTGCCATATCTGAATTTGATAATCATGACTCAACCTCAACTTTATGCAAATGGTGTCCGTCCATCGCAAGGCAACAGACTCGCGAAACTTCGATCAAACTGCCAAACTAGGCAGCGCTGATCAAATATGAATCAATATTCTGTTACTGTAATGTCTATTTCTCGCCTAAAATGTTTTCAGAAACATATTGTAGTGTACTGTTTAGCCATAAAATTAAAAAGTTTGTCTCCCAGCTGCCATGTTGAAAACAGTGTGAGCCAAAACCGAGCACTGCCCATTGGCTGGAGCAAACCGGGCCATTTTTGGTTCAGTCACATCTTTCCGTTTGTTGTCAGTCAGTCGGACACTTTCGTCCAGGCTGATACCCCGGACTTTTTATCCAGCACCACCAACATGGTCAAAGTTTTCTCTTATCCAGTAAACTCTTTCAACATCAACCAGATGGATTGGCACAAAATATTGTCCACACATTCATTTTTCCCAGACGATAATGACTTTAGTGATCCCCCCAGACTTGTCCTCTAGCACCAGCATGAGTTTTGGTTTGGTTTAGAAAGACAACTCTGAGATGGGTTGCCATGGAATTTTGGTACAAATATGAATTTCCTCATGAGGATGAATTGATCCAGTGATCCCTTTACTTTCAATCTAGCGCCATCAAGTCAAGCGGTCTAAACTTCGGTTTACATCCGTGCAAAACTTTTTTTAAAAGAAGCTTTATTTGTTAATCAACATAAGGCAAATTTTACACAAGGCAGCTGAAATGTATCCGTCCTCATATCCCTCCTAGATACCGCACCACACACATGCATTTTCAGACTGATGGCATTCCCATCACCCTCAGCTGTATTTTGTGTTTAATGCTAATTAGCAAATCTTAACATGCCGAATGGAGAATATGAACATGATTTGATTTGACTAAACCTCAACATGTTAACATTATTATTGTGAGCATGCTATCATGCCGACATTAGCATTCAGCTCAAAGCACCGCTGTGCCAACTCTGTGATTCTCTCTTTCTTTTTTCTGTCTCATTGTGTTAAAACATACTGACAGACAGAAAGAAGAGGAATATTACCTCAGACAGGTTGTGGTGTTTGTAAGGCAGTAGGTGAGACTAGAAAGGAAAGATTTGGGTCAGGAATGTGTTTCATGTCTGCTGTAGGATGCTGTAGGGGAGGGGCAAGATAGGGTAGGAGAGAGAGGGAGAAGAAAATGAAGAGGAAGGCAACTCTTCATCTCAGCAAGAGATATGGTTAAGAGCTGTGCATGTGTATATGTATTTTATCTAATCACATCTGTGTCCTTGGTGAAAAGCGAGGAGATAGATGCTCTACCTGCTGCGTACACTAACACATATTGTTGTCTGCTCGATGTTCCGTTGTTTGTTGTGTATGCATGAACAATGATGATTGTGTTTGTGAAGACAGTGACAGAGTCATTAAAACACCCCCACCGACAGAGAGCATCCACTATGACAATCAGCTCTAGGTGGAGATTATTACACTGGGTCTTATCATGGCAGTGTTATACAGACTGTGAAATACTGGAGCCGATGCATATGCACGTAAACTCACCCTCCATCTCACTCATTCACATGGCTATAAACATGCACACACACACACACACGTCCTTCATCTCTCTTCGCTCGAGGGGATGGATGATAGTACAGATGGCATACTAGAGTAATATTCTCCATATGGGAAGGTAATATCGTCAGAGCACTCGTCTAGGGGGAAGGAGAGAGGGAGATTAGATCTGCAGAGAGAGAGTTTCTGTTGTGTATGGCCACAGGATTGCACACGACTGGATTTAGTAATGTGGAATAATTGCTGTTTATTTCATTGTAAGTAGATTGCAGTAAATGTAGTTATACACATGCAGCTGTAGGTGTCCATTGAGCTGCATATTTTTCCATTTCTTAATCTGTATCAGATCATATTGTAATGTCCCTTTTGGGACATAGAACGTAGCTATGTATTTGCATATTAATAATGAACTCTTGTCTAATGAATGTCGCCTTTTACTGTACATAAAGAATGATCCCAGTCACATTCCACACAGTGAGACATACAACATATTAATTAACACTGTTAATTAACACTGATATTGGATCGGTACTTGGTATCGGCCGATACCCAAAGCCCAGGTATCGGTATCAGGACTGAAAAAGCCGGATTGGTGCATCTCTATGGAGCCCTATTTGTTTGGAGCAGGTGGCCAGGTATTACACATTGCACCTTTAATATATTGTAGTTATTATGATGGCTAAAGGACCTCTAATCTAGACATTATACTACTTGTTTCTACTAATTACTGTAATGTAGAGATTATCATTATACACAGCTGATATGTTTGAATCAAAACAAGGTTACCTTAATTGGGTGAACAGCTGTTTCACCTCACCACGTATGATTACTTAACTGCAAACTGTGCTTTATTTCCTCCTGTTTATATTTTTGACTCCACGGTCTGATAAGTACACGTTTCTGTTTGGCTGGCATTTTAAAACCATTTACTGTGGACCCCTCGAACACAGTAAAATCAGAGTTAATCATTAGACTTAGCTGTTATCAGTGAGCAACAGCATGCTACACTACATTATTTTTTAAAAAACACTAAGTTCACCGTGTGTCTCCCCCACTTTGTCTTTTTTTTGCTGAAAAAAAACAGCATTTTGTCAATCATTATTGCTTATTTAATGCATTTGTAGTTCAATTTCATATGCTGGTAAAAGAAAAATACTAAGCAATCTGTGTAGCCGTGCCAGAGACGATGGCATGATGCGACAAAATCTCACCAATATGACCTGTGCTTTTCCCGCTGAAACAACTATCTGTAAAAAAAAAAAAAAAGGGTGATCAACAACACAATTTCCCCTCGTAGATAAGAGATACTAAGATTCATTACTCTACAACCTCCTTCAGGTCACTTCCAGCGTTGTAGAAACAACTCTAAAAGACTGCAGGCTATAGATTGTAGCTTCTTTTTATAGAGCAAATCTATTTTTCATGAGAAGACTTCTGCATTTTGAGCTCCCTGGACTTTCTGAGTGTTTTCCTGCTGCAGATGCTCTTTACGATGCTGCCAACCGAGAGGAAATGAGAGACGGGAGAAAAGACACACATGACACTAACTACACATCAAGCTTGTGAAACATGTCTTTCGTTACTAATTGGAACGAGAAGGGATATTTTCTCTCAGGCGGACTATAGGGAGGGCAAACTCTGTGTATGTTCCTGCATTAAGTGCTCATCCAACCATCCATTTAAGCAGTCGCTCATATCATGCACGTCTTTGCACATTCTTCTCCATATTTCATTTTTGCGTGTGCGATTATCTGCCCTATTTGTTTATGGTTATCTGCCTCAAGATAGTGAATGAATCATTAGGAAGCAAAGCCCCTGAAAGCGTGATGTCCAGATAAGGCTCTGAATGTTTATCTGCACATGTGTGATATGTGTGTAATGTGTAAGCCCAGTGGTGTATGCAAATAGCATGTGTGTGGCTGACCTAGGCCACTCCATGAATGTTTATTGCACAACATTGAAACACTGTTTATCTGGTAGAGGTGAACAATTACTTAATTTTAGCCCTGCAATTAAGATGCAAAAAGATATGAGTACTGTATACAAAAATTGAAAAAGTAAAGGTGTTAATGCTGGTTTGAGTATGATTTGTTATGTATTGATGAAGAGTAACCCCTATAGCTTTGTAGACCAGAATAATAATGACAAAGCCATTGTTCAACAGACCTGCTGTCAATAGTTAGAAGCATTCTGCTGACATACATTCTTCGACTTGTCCTTGTCAGTGGTTTGGCCCAAGTTCCCAAGCCAATTACCTGTTAATGGATTATGTTTACTGAACACACTGTGTTAAATGTACCTATTTATGTCTTTGATGAACTTCTGTGTGTTTGTTTCACACGCATGTGTTCGCTTTGGCTGTACTGCTAAATAATAACTGCTGCAATGCAAAGAAACATGCTTAAGATTTCTTTTCACGCAATTTCTCTGTCAAGGAGAAATCTGTTTCAGATAGCTTTCTAACTAGGACATTCTGGTGCTGTGCGTCTTTGATAAACTTTTTTTATTTACTGTTTTCATTGGGCAAATCCTCAGCATTACATTCCCTACCCAAGAAAAACAAGCAAATCAATGAAAAATGCACTGTGAAGAACAAAAACCTGCGCAATAGCTGCAGTGTGCTACATTTTGCAGCCCTAGTGTGTACATGTGCATTCTGAGATGTGGGTCGCCCACCAATCAAAAGGTCGGCGGTTTGATCCCCGGCTCCTCCTGTCCACATGTCGAAGGCTGTGCCATCTGTGTGTGAATGTGTGTGTGTGAATAGGTGAATGTTGACATGTAAAGCGCTTTGAGTGGTTGGAAGACTAGAAAGGCGCTATTTAAATGCAAATCCATTTACCATTAACCATTTACTTTGCTAAACCCATAAAATAAAGCAGCTTAATTGAAATTTAAACCCCAAATGTATTTTGCACCTCTCATCCATCACAAACTTTGTGAATATATGGGTTTTCCCTCTTCGTTGTTCAGAAAAAAAACAGAAGAGAAACAATAACAGTCTTGAGCTTTTTTTGTTAACATTGTTATATAATCTTATAAACTGTACGATGAGGAATTCAATTTACAAAATATGTGTCTTTTCCATTTTTTTTCACACTGCCCCGACCGACGAAGTGTATAATAACAATAATAAATAAGAATAAAATAAGATAAGATAAACAAAAACATCAATTGTTATTAGCACATGTAGGATAGTATGCAAGTCTGTGTGCATGGACTTTACAGATGTATTGCTCACATAATGCAGAGCACACAGTATTTGTTTTAGAATCCTTTACAGACATCTGAAAAAAGCAGGTATCTTTTGGGCACTGAAACATGCACTCATGGCTTCAGCAAATGTCATCTGCAGCACCTTTACTGTATAGCAGATGACTTCGCCTCTGACTGCATTCACCATTAGTAAAAAATGCTTTGAAGAAATATTTGTGTTGTCTGAATTTGAACTTGAGTCATATGTGAGGTCGTGGAGTGGACAAGCCCAAGAAAATGTTGTTTTTTTGTGGTGTTTATTCAGACATAAATGTCTTTGTACCTTGGCGGTGTACAGATTTTTCACTTTTTCTAATGTTAGGGTTACTTTAGGAAAATAAATCAAATCTCAAGTTGAAAAAATATCATGAAGAGTGTTTTCTCTGCTACATAGTGGCAGGCCAATTCGACTCTAAAGACAACTCAAGGTTTTAAAACTGCATGAATCATCAGGGCTTAAGCTTATGGTTTGTTTGTTTGTCTTTGGCAAAACTGGAGAGGTGCAGCACTTAGAATGTACTGTATTCATCACTGCTGTTCCGGGTTATTTTCTCCATCTGTCTTTGTTCATATCCACTTTGTTAGCAGCTCATAGAGCATTTTTGTTTTTTACTATAAAACCAATCGTGCCTGAATACATATGTTCGCCTGTTACACTATCTGTCAGTTCTGCACATCTTTGGATTAATACATGTTTACACATTTTTTTTTCTTAAGTTAACTAGCAATGCTCTTATTTTTAAATATGTCCCCCCACTTATTCATTCATTGGAAGCTTCTTTGCACAACCTTCTCTGTCCTTCCTCACACTGGCCAGCGAACAGCTCCACTGGAGCAATAAATACTGAGTGCCTTGTTCAAGGGCACCTCAACAGTGGCTGTTGAGAGAAGTTGGAGCGCTACTCATTGCTTCCCCCACCAACCACACTTGAACCAGCCATCCTCTGGTCACAGCCCTGTCTCTCTATATTAAAATCTGCCACCACCCCAACTGGGTTTACTTTGACATTTAAACATGTTTTGTATGCTTAATTTGCCAGAGTTACCCCAGCATTTGACAGACTGTGCTATAATAACAACCTTGATTCCTGGCCTCCTGTTGCTGAAGTGCTCGACCATCATATTGAAACTCCACCTGCTCGCTCATTGTAATTCTCCGGATGAGAACCTCGGCAAAAGGCTAGAATGTGAATTGAGGTATTTTGTAAAGGAATGGGGGTTGAAGAGCACACAGCAACCTTTAGGGACGTATGTAACTCATTCATTATCCCTTCACTGAGAAACGGCAGCATAAAACTGCACTAATCAACCAAGGACAACGTGCAAAATAGATTAGGTTGACGGTTATGTTTTGGAGGTCAGATTAAATGATTATGTGGGCAGCACAAGAATTTCAACTGTTTTTTTTTTTCAAAAGGTCTCTGCAGGAAAGTGAAAAGCTGGGTTTGTCCTTCATTTATGGTTTGGTCTCGTGAGGCTTAACTCTCGTGTAACTCTTTCAACCAAGATCATGTGTGGTCAAGTCTCTAGAGAATATCTGTTTGTTTAATCGTGATTTCCGTGTGTGTGTGTTTGCACAATATATACCATCGACGCTGTGAAGTGTTAGTAAGTTCATTTAAGGTTATGGAGGAGTGTCTCGAGGGAAATTTATGAGCATGCAGTGATGGCGAAGTGTGTGTGTGTGTGTGTGTGTGTGTGTGTGTGTGTGTGTGTGTGTGTGTGTGTGTGTGTGTGCATGTGTGCGTCTGTTTAGCTTTCATCAGCAGAGGTTGACTTTTTGCCGGGGGACAAGTGGTGTTCACTGTGCTGCTACCCTGCAGTGTGCGTCTGTGTGTGTGTGTGGAGGCTCCCAGGGGGACTGGAAGTGTAGTTACACTGCGGACACTCGCAGGAACAATGAGAGGGAAAGGTCTTGTTCTCCTACACACTCACCTGTCTCTTCATCGCGCCTTCTCTCATTTTGCTATTTGTTATTCAGGTGTGCTTTGCTGAGCCAAATTATCTCAAGCGTTCCAGGAGATACAATAAATGCAGCAACAGACACATCTTGCATCTTTGAATTGGGGATGTTGCTGATTACATAATTATTAAGCAATCAGTGTGTTTTTTGTGTCGGCGCCAAGGTCTGTTTTAAGAATATGCGCAGCTTCCCCACTTGAAAGAGATTAATGCATCTACCTGAAGGTTTTTAAATGAATGCCACTTCACTTAGTTTGATAGTTCAGTTAGGTACTCCGTTGGCTCCACCAATCATTAGTATTTAGGTATTAGGTGAAATAGCAAAATAAACAGACAAGAAAAATATAAATGTAAATAGGCAAAATATACATGTAGATGTTATGAAAAATACGTGAAGCACCAGTGCCTTATTTCACTTAATTTATACATTTTCTTACATTAAATGCAAATAAAGCTGATACACTGCTGCAATAACTCTTGACTTAACATCAGGTAATGTATGTATTTCATTGCATTTTATAATCATATTTACTTAAAGTAATATTAAATTATGCAGTCCTTTTAAACAGCACTTTATCATAAGCCCATAACATGCTGTACCTTAAGGCCTATGCACCATCATTTTATCTTTCATTATTTCACCACATTTGTTACCCAAAGTGAAACTGGATGTTTTTTCTATTTCCTAGATTTTTTTCTCGAAACTCAAGCTTGACTTGACAATGATTACTAATTGAAAATAAAAGCAATCACAATACTTGGTAAACAGACAGGGGTAAGATAAAATGTCAAGGTCTAAACACAATTACCACCAATCATCTGCTATTTTTCCTTTTAAAGGAAATTGGAGGCTCTGAGATTGAGGTGTCAAATAGGTTTTCAAACCAGTAATCAGACCCCTATCTTTTATAACATATTGCAGATATGCTGATATCTAGAGCAAATATGACCTTGTTCAGCATATATATTGGTAATAATAACAGACATACCATCAGCAATGTGACAGGCCAATCTGGGTAAAAACCATTGGAGAGAACGCCACCAATCATACACAGAACATCTAACCACATTCACATTCAATTGTGGCAGCCCTGTCTCTTAAAACGTATGTTCACATACAGCTAAACTGCATTCTCACGTATCACAAATATATTTGTAAGTCCACGGATGGCCACAACAAGTGACGTAGTACATTGAGCGACCATTATTGAAAGTTGGAATAATAATGTTATTGAAAGTTACGTAGAATAATAACGTTATTGGTAAAATAATGAGTATAAGAAGCGAGTAAGTTCAGTTTACTGGTGGGCAGGTAGTGAGGGGGATGGGTCACCGGCTTTTCCCCCAGGAGACTGCTGTTTGTGTCTCGTGTGAAACGTAGTAATTTTAAGCCAAGCCATGATGGTTTTTTTTTACTAAACCTAACCCAGTAGTTTTATTGCCTAAACCTAACTAAGCAGTTCAATTGAGAATGACAGTTTAGTTGTATGGTAACTTAATTTTGTAGGACATTGTAGGGTTGATTGTGGACCACAATGTAGCACACAATACACAGATAAAACATAACTTATGTCTGTAACTCACTCATTGCCATGGTACATGCAGCTTCCCTACACTCATACCCCCGGCATACTACAATATAAAAAAAGTGTTCATTATAACTAAAAAAAACAACAATATTATTATTTTCAATTTTTAAGTCATATTTGTTTGGTGTTCTCTTTGTAGAGAGCAATGGTAATATAGGAAGGTTAGAAGAGTAATCCCCAAATTATATGGCCTATGTGTTGTACACTTACCAACAATATGCGTTTAAATCGTATCCACTTCCAGCAGTGATGTGGTAGTCCGACATAGGCTATTTACTAAACGTACATCAACTAGCCACCCCTATAATTCAGCAGATTAATCACTCGCTAATTAGCATAACCTGTCCCGCTAATCAACATTTTATTTTTAAACCCATGATTCCCCCGTATCTGGGGCTCATTTTAGTCCTTGACAGCTACATTAGCATTGGAAGCACCATGTCATTACCAGACAAGTTTGTTCACAAGTTTTCTTTAATGATTAATGTGTTTGTTTTTGGATTCCCAAACCTTCTGTCTAAGACAATCTGTGTTTACCCAGGCTGGGAGCTCAGCAGACACACTAACTGTAGCCACAGTCTGGTGGCTGCTTTGGAGACAATGCTGTGGTTGTTTGTCCCAACGTTTGACATTTGGTTGGACACTTCACAGTCACATGTGAATATGGTTTGTCTTTGAATGCTCTTCACCCCGCTGGTACTGTACATAACGCAGAGCTTGACTGTGTCCACACAGCCCAGTGCACATGTGCTCGTTACATATGTAGGCCTACTGGCTTTTGATTTTAATGTGAACCATACAGTATGGCTGGTTATACAATACCTCAATCCTAAATTCTTATATACAGAGAGGTACAAAAATCAAAAGATTCGACAGAAAAGTCCATATAATGTCACCAATGTAGGTGGTGAATAAAAATTATTGCACTTGTGTAAAATGTTTCCCCCTCAGCTACACTTTACAGTATATGCAGCTAATGTCCAAATTACATTAGATACTGTATATAATTTAATTCATAAAGTAAAAAAAGTCAAGTAAGACTGTGTGCTGAAACATTGTGCTATTAAATTGACAAAATGTATAGGGGCCTATATTGCTGTCTCATAAATTTGGGTAAGAAACCACACAGGACTCGTTAATATAGAGTAGTTCCAAATACAAGCTTGTAATACCGACACGCTATTTTCACCTCCGTCAGCAGGTCAGAGACTGCAGGGTCAGCTGTGGAACAGAGCTCCAGTCGGAGCAGGAGGCATATCACTAAATTGGAATAAATACAAACCAATACGATTTGGTACTCCTAATTAAATAGCTGTCTTTGCTCATTCTAAGAGAGATACAGTAGGCACTTAGGGCTTGTGTCCACCAAGCACCTATTTTTTTAGCTACCAGCAGCAGCACTCAGCAGATGCTTGGGGAAAGTCCCAGTCATGGTTCTTACTGTTGCTGTGAGATAGTATGAGACTACTGGAAGCACAAAGCTCTTTGGGAAAAATTGGTTTTTAACTTTAATCACACCGCGGCAGATTAAGTAAAAAAATATGCTCAGCTCTTAGCACTCTAAGAAGCAAGCATCTTTTTCATTGCAAACGAGGAGGTAACCAACACACTGTGTACATGCAGACATTTTACAGCTGAAGTGCAAACAGAGCAGTGCAAAAACATAACTCTGTTTATGTCAGTTTCAATAAATGTTTTTACAGTGAATACTAGGTTGTATCAATTAACTGATGTTGAGTTGCTTTGATTGCATTAAAATAATAGCTACAAAAGTGAACTTGTTTTAAAATATATATATCTCTTTTTAATTCTCTGAAATACAAATATAATCCCTGCCACTGAATTTACTTTGAGACATTTTGATTTGAGTAATGTAGAGGCCATCTTACAACATATTGCCTGCATGCTGACGTAAATGGTGAAACAGACTGCCCTTATTTAGTACTTTAGTACTTTAGTACAGAGCAGAACTTGGCTATTAGAAGCAATTTGGGGTTCAGTGGGATTCTTGGGGTTCTTGCTTAAAGTCTGCAAGTAAAATCTGAGATTTGTCTCTGAACACATTATACATGTTAGAACATAATTGCTGAAACCATGTGAAAAGACTAAGAACTACATAGTACTGAATTGTGGAGTTAGAACATTGAACTGTTTTTCACCATTTTTGTGTTCATGATGTTTTTGGAGGGACCTGAAATCATGGCTTGACGCACCAGAGTTATCTTTAGCATAACCCCAAACACAATATAAAAACTAGATCCCATAGCATCAATGGTTCTCCCTCTCAATCGCGAGTTACAACACTTGTCTGTCTGTCTCTGGCCCTCTCTGTAAGCCTGTTCCAGGACTGGGCTCACTGGCCAATCACAACCAAGTTGGTTTAACTTGTGCTTACGTCATTGGCTCCTTTGTAGCCGTCTTCGTTGCTACTGTTGCGACTGTAAAATGGTGGATACATATTTTTGAGCATCACAACCCCCTGCGAAATAACTCTTTTCACCATCATAACATGATCAATTTGGTCCGAAACTCTAGAAGAGCCGCACAATTGAATTATTTCATCCCCATTCAAGTTGGCATCGGGCTAAACTGGAAGTTAGCCGGCTCAGCTGGTGGAAGTCTCTGGAGTGCATCCTCTATCTTTCTCTCATAGAACATTCTGCAAAAGTAGCCTGCAGCATTAAGATGGCCAACAAGAAGTGTTGTGTATACTGTACATATGAAATCAATCCTCATCCACAATTGGCTGTGGCTTCAGTGCCTTCAGTGGACATGCCCCCAGCGTTTCAGAGCAGAGAATACTGCTTATTTTTTTGCAATTTTATATATTTGGCAATTTTTTTAATCATTCAAATCTGGCTGGGTGGTTAATAACACATTTTTCTGTGGTGTAACAAACTCAGAACACATATTTATTTTTGCTTTAAGGACATTTTGACATGAAGACCCGGGGATTTGAACCAACAATCGTGCAGTCAAGGGACGACTGGCTCTACCTCCTGAGTCACAGCCATCCAAGCGTGTCCTGTGTTGTGATACGATGAGCCACTTGACATTGACAGACTCTGAACTGAATTGAATTGACCAAATCATATCAAAACAAGTCCAATTCAATTTAATGGCAGAGTAAAGAGAAGTAGTAATGCGAGGCCAGGAGATAAGGGGAGATGGAGAAGAAGACGGAGGAGACAAGCGGGAGAAGGAGATGGATGGAACGAAGGAAGAATGAGGAATGACGAGGTGAGGAGTGAGACAGCAGGAGAAATGGCTGGTGGGATGTCATTTCCTCTGTTAAATTATTGCTCTGTTTATCTTGTGAGCACACTCAATCACTGTGGACCTGCTCAGCTGGAAGGGCATTCACTAACAAACACCTGCATCTGTGTGTGTGTTACATCTATCCTTTTCCATCCTTATAAACCACAAGGAATGGCAGAATATTACAGTAAAGTAATACAAATAGTTTGTCATCTCTGTATGTGTGTCTGGCACACACACAAACGCTTCTCAATCTGTCGCACTGTCTGCATCATCATGCATCAGTCAGTGGTCAATGCTTTGTACTGTAGTTCTGCAAAAAATACTTTTGATATAAGATGGACCACTTTGTGATATTACAATTCCTCCAGCCAAATGCCAGGAATCAGACTTTCAATGTCTCTGAGTTACTTCTTTGGCTTGCTGTGTGTTTAAAAGTGTAAAACTGAGCCATTGTTTCACCGTGGAAAGCCCACCAGATGCAGCGTTACCTTTGGCTTTGGACACAAATCCAAATCCTCACTGATGCATTCAAAGTTTGAAATTACTAGAAATTTGGCAGAGTTTGCCGCTGAAGTTTTAAGACTGTCCTCCCAAGAAAAACAACAGCATCTGTCAATGCCAAAAAATGCCTCAAAAACATTTGAACACATTCAGGTGACTAAGCCTTCTATTGCCTGAGAGAATTATGACTCATGTCCATCGGGAACAACGGAGGAAGTCAGGTGATGTTATTATAGAGCCAGAAACTGAAAAGAAAGTAGCAATATTACCCCAAAACAAGATGTATTTCTAACCTTTAACCCAAACCATCCTAAACCTAACTTAGTCGTGTTTGTACCATAGACTGTATAAAATATGGACGTAGTCTGCGTGACGTCACTCATAGGTTTCTGAAGCCGTCGCCATCTCAGCAGTGACTGCGCAGCCTAACTAACGGCTAATCCAAAGATGTGGATTGTCCGTGAAGTTGAGGTGGGCCCGAGTGACACAGCAGAGCAGACAGCTCGCAGCTAGCGACCTGGTACGGCACCTACCTGTCACTCAAAGCAGCCACACCCTCAATTATGCCTAACTCTAAGCCTTAATATAAATGAAACAGTTTAATTGTATAAAAATTCACCCCCTACACAGTTGTCAGGAACAGCGATACTGGCTACAGAGATCAACACTATTTTTTTGTACCAGGCTGTAAACATGAACTGCAGTATTCAGCAGTTCCACATTGGCTTCATTTCTCAGCACCGGAGGTTGCTGTTTGATTTGTGCCTAAACCTAACTAAACGTTAAGGGTAGTGTTGTCAGATCATGTAATGGCTTTATTTTCCCAACAGTAATTTGTTTTAGAAGGCACAGCTAAATTGTGTCATCATGCGAGATTAGGAAATGCTTCTTTGTGTCATTCTGAAGGGCAGTTACAAACGATGTACTTTGACATTTAATTTTACTTTGGTCGGTTGTTTCAAAGCACTTCCATTCACTTTATGAAATATATTCATCAGTTTGATACAACATAAAGAATAAAGAGACCATTTGGTGTTAACCAACATTTTTATAGTCCCAGCAGCCCCTATTACATGCACACTTCTGTAATAATGCATCTACTTATGCCCGAGTTATCTCTCTGTAGGATTGTAGCACAGAACACTCATCATGTCTCAGATCACACAGAGATGTGTCACAACAGCAGTATCTGCTTCAAAAATGCCTATAGGTGAATCATGCTGGAGAAAACGGCTCCATGCACCCGGGGCTGCCGGGCCCTTGTGTGAAATTGACAAGTCGAGAATATTTGAAGGTTTATGCATGGCTACAAAACCGCAAAGGAAAATATGAAAGCCCTTCACGAGAGAGGAGTGCATGCCAAGTGTGCCATGATGTAGGAAATCAGCAGTTTCTGCAAGTTTTGTCTGTGTGATCGCCTTTTCAGAGGAAGATGAAAGTGGTAGTTTTATGCAGTATGCGTCTAGCATGGTGAGCGAGTTTCTCCTCCCCTCCTCACTTTCTTCCCCTTCTCCCCCTGTCTGCTGTGATGAATGGTTTTGATATCAGCCGTGTGTGTGTGTGTGTGTGTGTGTGTGTGTGCGTGTGATGAATGTGTTCGTACTGGACAGACCCGCAGGGCTTTAGCTACTGTTAGTAGTGCTTAAAGATGACTGGAGTAAAAAGGCTCTCTGTCACATCCCTCTCTCTCTCTCACACACACATGCACACACACACACATGCACACACAGATTAGCCCTGTTTAAAGGACTGTGTCCTAAGGGTATGCGGCCCAGCACTGTGACAGGTGACATGCCGTTTCCTTCTCTTTTGCTCTCTTATCTTCTCCCTGCCTCCCTCTCTATCTTTTCATCTCTGTGGCTGCAGACCTCATTGGTGAGGCAGAGTTTCCACATTGTCAGTATTGTATATGCCGCTCCAAACGTGTGTGTGAATGCATGTTTTTTACTGGTGTATCATGCTGTGAGCAGACACGCTTTGAGCCACAGTTGTGCCAAGAGCCTCGTTTTGCCAGGTTCAGCATCACAAGATTTCTAACACGCCTCAGTGAACACAGGTCCCGGGGACGTTTTTTTAATAGTGTTGCCATGATAACGAGCATCGTTTTATTCCTTAAAGGGCATGAGATTAGAAGGCTGGAATGCTTATTGCAATCGCTGATTGAATGTTTAGCAAAAGGTATCCTTTGCCATGGTGACACATCGATTTTCTGGATGTCACAGACCGAACTGCATATTTCCATAATAATGTCATTATATTGCGTATTGCAGCCATCATCCGCTAAGCTGCCAATACTACATTCAAGGATACAGATTGAGGACACCCTTTTCTTATCTGTTCAGATTTGAGCGTGCTTAAATGGCAATAGATAATCCTGCTGTTATCATGCTGTGGTCAAGTGCTCTGGTGCATTTAACATGGAGCACTAGGCGATGCTACAGCCACAACTCCACCCAAAATCCTGATTTATTTCTACTTGGTCAAAAATCCCCAGCCTTTTGCCCAGGAGACCGGTGTTTGTACCCCGTGTGCAACCAGAAGTCAACGTTGATTTATTTGTCACGTAACTTCTGTACTAAAAGGGATGGTTCGGGTGTTTTTGAAGGGGGTTTGTATGAGGTATTTATCTATAGTGGGTGTGTTACCTACAGTAGATGACGGTCGGTGTGCCCCCAGTTTGGAGAAACAGACAAGAGCATCGGCACCGTAGCAAAGCAATACAGTGCTGTGGACGGGAACGATAGAAAAACGCATTTTAACCACCTAAAAGAAAGGCTCCTTAAGAAAAATGTATATCTATTTAAGTGGACGATATATGTAGAATATTTTCCGACGGCGAACTGAAAGTGAATCTTATCTATACTGTTTTTGTCATCTGAGCGTGCTGGCTTTGGAGAGAGCATATAAGTTAAACTTTCAGTTCAGTTCCACGCCAGAAAGGAGAAGGAAAGGGCTGTCTGACAGCAAGATAATGCAGTGAAAATATTCTAAATATACTAACACTGAATGGATATCGTTTTTTTTTTTTTTAGATGAGCCTTTTTTAGGTGGCTAAAATACGTTTGTCTGCCGTCCCCATCCACAGCACTATATTGCTTCGCTCCAGTGTTGGTACTCCTGTCTGTTTCACCAAGCTGGGGGCGTGCCGACCATCATCTAGTGTTAATAATACACCTACTATGGATACCTCATACAATCCCCAAGTTACGCCAATTCCGGAGTTATTTTAACCCAAACCATGATCTTTTCCTAAACCTAACTAAGTAGTTTTGTTGCCTAAATATAACCAATTTGTTTTCTGTGAAGACAGAAGTTTATTTTGAAAAGACTGTATGTATGTAACAAGCAGATATTGACACTTGTTGCTGGACATTTGTCGGAAAACGAGGAATAACATTTCCGTAAGATATCAGACGTATGAGGATACATTAACATGCAGTAGATACTTGGCTTCGCTCAAGGCAAACTGTATGTTTTAGGACCCCCACAGGTTATGGAATAGGCTCCAATTCCAGGAAATATCTGAATACTTGACTTCAGCAGTTTTGTGGATAATGCCTCTCGATCGTTTTTCACGGGAGAGCAACAAACGAGCCCAACTCTGTCACTGTGTGTGTGTGATTGTCTGTGCCAGAGAGCCTGATGTTCCAAGTAATATGCTGAGCTAAGAGATATGAACTTGAGACACTAATGAGATGTCACCAAAATGTGTTAATTTCCTCATGACTTTACAAAAAAAGGAAAGAGAAGTGCTGATTGGTCACATCCATGGCTCATTGGACTGAGATAGTACCAGTTACAACCAACGAACGAACCATCAATGTTCAATCACTTTTGCATGTAATTGCCTCTCTCCCCAGTTTCTTGTCACTCTCCATTTTCACTGTTGACTAACGCGGAGAAATGCCAGAAACTTAATATTAAAAAGTAATTTTTGAGGCCCATGATTTCCCTAATGTGCAGTGCTTCACACCACATCACAACAGGGTATTAAAAATGAGTGAAATCCAAAACTGGCCATTTATGAAATGTCAATTTCACAGTCCTCCAACCCATTTGGTATTTATAAAGCAAAAAGCATTTATTTTTTTCAAAATATGACTTCCACTTAAATTGTTTGTTTTTTTTTCGCTAGAAGTTGTGCATGTCTTAAAGTTAGCGGTCTCAAGCAGTAAATAAAAGAATTAAAGATCAATGTCTTGTTATGAGAGGGATGGAGTCTTTCCCATCATACATTTAACAGGTTGCCTCTATCAATAAATACATTCATTTATTAATGATGCACTAACCCTAATTAAAATCATATTTAGATTCCTTGATAGACCTGATAATGTTATATTTACATTTTTACATCTCGACAACAAAGAACCATGCCCTTCACTAACTTATCTTTGACTGATTTTACATTTTAACATTTTATGAGAGTATTTACTATATAATATAAAGTAAAAAGTACGATAAAAGTGTCTAATAATAATTAATTAAATAAATACAAACAAATAATAATTGAATAATTAGTTTTACCCAAAGAACATGTCGATATGAACAATATTTATTTTTAAATTTTTATTTATTTATTTATTTTTTTACATTTGTATCAACTCCTCTCATCTGCACATTGTTACTGAACAGTCAGACAATACTGTTTATAACAATAGAAACATGTACAAATGTACATGTGTTCTTGGAAAAGAGATTTTAATCTCAATGAGTTTTTTACCCGGTTAAATAAATGATATATATACATACATTTGAAATCAAACTGTAAAGCTGTTGTTGTAGCAGCACTAAATACACATATCTTTGAAGACTGGTTTTCTTGCAGTAAATAAATCAAAAGAGGACAACCAATCAGAAAAATTAGTAAATGAGCTGTCAAAGAATGCGCTAAAGAATAACAAACTAATTTGAAAGCCAGTTGGAAACTTGTTTGAGGATCGATGCCAGCGTCATCCCTTTTGTATCCTAATTACCCTTGTGAGCAACAGGATGTGGAAGCCATCACCTTCCTTGTTTATTTTGCTTTGTGATTGTTATCAAAAGTCTCGCTTCAAACCATCACAGCCAAATGTATAATTTGTTTAATTATCCTCAAGTGAAAACTGAATCCTCGCACAGTTGGGTGGTTGTTGATGATTTCCTTTCTTTTTATAATTTTTCTTATTTGACTGCACTAGGGAGGAAGCAATGTGTCAGCAACTATTAGCATAATCACTAACTGCGACAACACCCATGGCCATAGAGATAGCTGCTTCACCCTCCTCCTGGGTACCTGCCCTCATTTTCCTCAATCAGTGCTCTTATTCTTAGAAGCTTTATTCATGCAGCCTGAGGGACATGGCCTGGAGGAGAAGTCTGGTGGGGTGAGGTTAGGACAGGTGCAAGAAGTGGAAAGATCTAATCAAAGAGAATAAAGAAGTGACAGTGGAGGGTGGCAGTTTTACCCAGGAGCCCTTTCGTCTGCTGTCTCTCACCTCTGACCCCACATTCAACTCTGTATTCAGACATGGGTGCCAAAAAAATAAGCATTCTGGATGGCCTTTGAGGCAGCTGTGTGCATTTTGAACCTGAATGTGTGTGTATACTGCGTTCATTTAACTCCAGCGCAGGCACACACACAAAGAGCTGTGAGTGCATTTAAGGACTAATTCCCAGTCCTTTCTTTTCCTTCGCTGGCCTGCAGGGCAGCATTTCACATTTTCTTCTTCTGCTTCTCTTTGTGTATATACGTATATATCTTCAGCATCCAATTTCTTCTGTTTTCTTTCTCTACCTCTACTTTCTCTCTGCAGTGTCTGCTTGGCAGACGCACTCTCTCTATCGTCACTGTCTGAGCCCTATGTTTGGAAACTACTCTCTTCCTCTCTTGCTCCTTTTCTCTCTAGCTCAGCTTCTTCTTTCCTTCCCTCAGCGAGTGCAACTGAAGCCCCCTTTTCCTCTCTGCTTGAGGCCGTTTTGTGAAAGAGGGAAGATAGGCAGACCGAGGCAGACAGAGGGATGAATGGCCTCATTCACAAGCAACCAGACACACACAGCAGCACAGCGCACAATACACTATCACTCTCAATAATCACTGGCCTGTTTATGAAGCTATTGCGGCTCAGTTATCTTGTAAACTATGTTCTGGTGGAGAGGATCAGATATGAAATCCATAAGGTGGCTGAACTCCCCTGCCAGACTATTGATTGTCGAGCTTTATCTTTTATCTTGTCTTTATAATGCTGCTGATGAGCACACTTGAGGCCTGCTGTCAGTATAAACGTCTCAACAACTGAACATTGGCATCTTTTGTTTCATGAATGTATTTTATTAAACCAGACAGAAGACAATTAGACAATCTTTTAATTATAAGTATGGGAAGAAAACAGAACTATTTCATTCTCCAGAGGTCATCCATAGCTCTTGGTGTGGTGTCCACGGCTAAAAACAGTTGTTCCACTGCTTAAAAAGCTCTCGTGTACGCCTTCTCATTTTTGTCTGTGTTATAAAATAGCGAGCACGCTCTCTCTCTCGAAGAATATTGATCCTCAGGCTTTTAGCTTGTCATCATAACATTGCTGCTTAGGATGGATGAGTTGTTGTCTGGGCTAAAAATATTCCGCCCATGTTTATCCGGGGATGAGGACCATGTGTTCCATCGTTTCACGTCTAATGAAAAGCAGTATTGAAAAGCAGAAGTTGAACATGTAGATAGATTATCTGCTTTTTCAAAGAGTCATTGTAAAGATGTCATTTGTATGTCTGTTTTTACCTCTCTATAAACACCCTGTAAAATGATATAGAAGCATCACATTTGACAAAATTCCTTTTCTAACCTCTGAGGTGGCAGTGTATTTTTTTTTTCTAAGAAGTTGCCCCATTGTGCCATAATCTATGTTGTAGTGTAGAGGAACAAATATGAAATCCATACAGTGACCGTGCTCTCTGCCAGACACTATTGATCTACAGACTTTGTCTTCTGTCTTGTCTTTATAATGCTACTCTTTAACAGAGCTGTGGTGCCTTTGTCAGAATAAAAGTAGAGTTTCATTGTCTCTGCAGAAGGAACCTTTACATTGCAATATTGGGTTTTATAGTGGGATTTTCCTTTTTATCACCATAAATTAAATTTTACTGTTACGTACTGATTAAAGGACCAGTTGTAACATTTAGGGGGAGCTATTGGCAGAAATGGAATATGATATTAATAAGTATGTTTTCTCTAGTGTATAATCACCTGATAATAAGAATCATTGTTTGTTTGTTACCTTAGAATAAGCAGTTTATATCTACATAGGGAGCGGGTCTTCTTCACAGAGCCAGCCACCATGTTTCTACAGTGGCCTAGAACGGACAAACCACTGTGTTAACTTTTCCTGCTTCGGCCGGAGTCAACAACGTTATTCGCTCCGTCGCGTCACTCCACTCAGCCGCGGTGAAACAAGACTCGATAAACCTCTGTTGGTCTTGAGGAGCGGCAGCATGTATTTCTGCACAAACTGCAACTTCCACTGTTCATTCACTTGATGTTCTCAAAGCTAAACTAGAGAGCCGCCGCTTTCTCTCTCTCGCTTCACCACTCACTTCCCATGTACATACATACTCTACACACTGGCTCTGCTCCAAATGACCCACGCTACTCTTACAACAGCTCTAAAGAAGGCCATTCACATTTTCATGTCGGCCACCATAGTTCTTCTACACGTTTGGCACATGGTAAAGGGTTTCAATCTGCAACATCACCGCTAGATGCCACCAGATGTTACACACTGTACCTTTAATACACTCACTACTTATATTTACTTTTTATGAACTTTTATTCTGTAAGGTAAGATTGAATATCGTGCAGTGAGCTATGCATCTGTTGTTTTCCTGTACTGCTCTATTCTGGTGGCATTGTGGTGTTCCCACAGTGTTGGGTGTCTGGTACCACTTGAAGGGGCATTCTTACCTTCCTTTTGCTTCACTGTTTTGGTGGACTTGGTAGTTTAGTCTTGTAATGTATTTTTAAAACAGTGAGCGAAAAAGATTTTTCTAAAATGCTTCATTTTATAATCATTTTACTTTTACATAACATGGTCTGCTATATAAGTTGGATACTGCGCTACATTCTACAAGGACTAAACTACTGCAAAATGGGAAAGAACACAAAACTGTTGCACAAATGCGTAAGGAAAAGAAGCTTTTTTTTTGCAAATCTTTTTTCATTGGAGTCATTGGCAGATTTGACAGTAAACCAATGTGTGTGGCAGGGCTGTGTGTGGTGATCCTGATGTGGGTGTTTAATGAATATTTTGCCTACTCTGTTCAGCTTTGGCTGAGCATTACCTGTGACTGGCAGACACATCTCTTCCTTGTTATCTGGAGACACTCTGGACGGGACACACAGTCCCTATCATATAATATTATACTGATATCATATGAGAGAAATATAATAAACTCACTGTTGAGTAGCTACAAAAGAATGTGTGTTATTATTATATGATATAAAGCATTGATACTGAAGATAATATTGGGTACGAGGCCATGAGGTGTAAATACGACACAGTAAAATCCTAAATTACTATATGAATAATTAAACATTCTAGAAATAATTTGTTCTTGTATATAGTGGTGGTGAATGTGGTATTTTAGATACAGTCCCAACACAGATATGAATATTATAGTAATATTATATAGGGTTTAAAATGATAAACCGGGAACTATTGTTCTGAAAACATCCCAATTATAAATGCCATTTAAAATAATTATATGATGTACCTATGTGTCTGTGTTTTAAGTCTTTAGCCAGTATTTTTTTTGTTGTTCCTTATTGTACAAGTTCTATCTCCTTCTCTACTGACCTCTAGACTTGATATTTTGTCTGTCTTTACAACACCACTTTGGAGAGCTGATAGCAGCTATCAAACACTAGAGACAAATAGGCAGTGTTGCCAAGCAAGCGAGTACCATCCACCTAGTGAGAGCTATGTCTTTGAAATCACTAAGGTACAGAAATCTCCCCATTCCTCTTCATTGAATGTTCAATAAACTAATGCTACCGAGAAAGCCAGAGGCATTTGAGAGGCAGCGGCTCAATTAAAAAAATGGTCCCCCCAAACTTTAGGGAAATATACTGACACTAAAATAGTGTTGGAGATAAAGTGTGTAAGTGCTGGCTGCGAGATATTTTAACATAATAATTCACTTTGAAACCAGCCTAGGCTTTGCTCTCAGCTGTATCTCTGTATCTGTACCTCCAGTCTCCTAGAAGTTCTGTTTAGGCCTACCACTAATTTACAACTGAAAATATGTTTTGGAGGAAACACAATGCTGACTGAATTACATTTTTTATCAGTATAATGAGAAAATGTTGTTAATTCATATATCTGGCAAGTGGCAAGATACATTAATACTTAACTTATCAGTGAAAATGTTCATTAACAACGTATTTAATTTGTTTTCAGACAAGATATCCAATCTTGCAATCCAATATTTGCTGGTAGCAATGAAAGTAATTCTTAAAATTATTATTATGATTATGCATATGCCGTTTGATTAAGGTGGGGTCAGCCATATGTTCCCTCAGCATCATCGTTGTTCCATGTTAAAATCAGTCTATAACTTTTTGAAATATCAGGCCAGGGGTCCTTAAAGGGGTTCCAGGGAGTCCCCAGCAAAAAGGGGAATCATTTATTTTCACTATAATGCCATCCATAAGTAACATAATGACAGATTGTATGACTATTTTTGCCATGGGTTTCATACTCTTTCTGTAATAAAACATCTAAAAGTAAAACATATTATCAAATGGGGGTCTGTGGTCTAATTTGTGTCAGTTTAGGGGTCCTTGATGTGAAAAAGTTTGGGAACCACTGGGTTAGGTTTAAGCATGAGGAGTGGGATTGGTTAGTGTTAGAGTAAGAATATCAGGGTAAGCCAATTAGAGGCAGAGAGCAAGTCATGCCTTCGTCCGGTGGCGTCATTCTGTATAATAATTAGCCATGTGCTTCTATTTGTAGTATTTTGTAGGCCCTTTGTTATCGGGTTAATGGGCTTTCGGCATTTTTTTCAGACTATTTGGGGTTTCGGAATAATGAGCCGTTGGAACAATGGCGTGGCACCAATAAGAGCTGTTTGCCGTGTGACTCAGCATTTTCTTTTTCTAAACGTTGGAGCCTCACATTGCGTTAGTATAATATGTATACTGATTACTGTTTGCAATTTGTGATTTTATTCCTGTTTTGAAATTGTATCAAATATCCAGAAAAGTTGTGTTGTGTTTCTTGGAGGACTTCATATTGCTAGCTGTCTACGTTAGCTTAAGGCAACTCATTGTGAAGACAATATAACGTTAACAGTGTTCAACTATCAACTATCAGAACTAACTATATGAAATTAGTAATAGTAAAATAAAGCACTTCTCATATTGGCATGAATACTTGTTCGTAATATTGTTGTCATATTATTGTTGTTCAGACATTGTTCAGCTATGCAATGCATTAAGTAAAAATTGAATGGCTCGAGACTTAAAGAAACTATTTCATCCCATCCTATAGTTCATGAATGAAAGGTTTTACCAATTACCTGAAGTCAAAGCGTTCTTATTTAGCATGTGAAACTCCTGATGTTGGGCAATATTAGTTTGCTGAGATTGTTTTGGATATGGAATAACTATAAGAGCCTAAAAAAAACCAATATACTCTCTTAAGGATCAATATTATTTTTACCTTAAGGTATATTTAAGGACCAAATCTGAATGTCAAGGTGGATTACACACAGTAGTTAACTTAATGCTACTTCATTCCTCTCATACTTTTACAGTTTTTTTTTAGCTTTGTCTTATTCTTTTCACCCCATATTGCTTTTTCAATGTTGACTGATCGTGAGTGTTAATTAATTCTACACTATGGATTAGTTGTGTCGTATAGAGCTTCTCTCATTTTAGAAACTCCACTGCGTGCTGCAGGATCCTCCACTCTTTGCTTTTCTCTGTATAAAAAGAACTCTGAAAACCCACGCAGTGCTGAAACACAATAGAAACAGGAGCCTTCTTCCCCAGAGGTTACTACTGTAAATGCCTTAAACGTGAAATGTCAGAGTAAGGCGCTGGGCGGTAGATTTCTCTCTAATTATGCAGCTCATAAAAGCTTATTATTGGCATTACCTTCCCTCCCCCTCCAGGTACCACTGTGCTGCACTGTAGGCAGCCCCGGGCAATGCCAGGAAAAGTACGCTGTATGGCTTTTAAACAAGTTCGTATTCCTCATTTACACTGGTGCTTCTTTAATCTTGGCCTTTACCTGCAGGTAATGAGAGCTCACTGTAGTTTTGGGGTGCTTTTGTGGCTGTCTGGAGAATTTCTCTGCAGCGAGAGGGTTATACAGACTAATGGGTGAGAGGCAACTGCAGCATCAGGACTGAAAGTCTGAAAGTTTTGTGTTGGAGGATGGGGGAGTATAGGCTTTCTGTGTGTTGGTATGTGTGTGTGTTTTACTTTTTTATGTTGTGTGCTGTAGTGCAGTGGCAGTAAAATCAGTAGCAGGTTTTATCTGTGAGCATCTGTTCTTGCTGTCATGTGCAATACAAACAAGGGTCCGGTCTAGAGACAGAGGCACGATGCTGAGAGAGGTGAAGAAAGAAAGAGGGAGGGTGGGGAGAAATATGGGAGACACATGGGATACAATATACCCGAGAAGCTATTTGTCTGTACAGTATTGTACTGCTGGAACGACATATTTTCTTCCCTGTTATGCAAATTGGACAAAATTGAATTTGAAAAACAAGAAATAGAGTGATGTGCCGAGTGTGCACATGATTGAGAGGTCTTTCCAAATGCACAGAGACACAAATGAAATGAATCAGAGAAAGCTGCAGAGGAGGTTGCTGAGTTTTGATGTAATGTATAGAGTAATGCAGATAAAGGAGGGTCGTTCTGAAAAGATTTATGGAGAGGTCCGCACAGAGAAAAGAGCCCAGTTTGACAGACAGAGCGAGGCAATTAAGAATCCGAAAAAAAGACAGGAGAGTGTACACAACGTATGGAGATGTTGAGAGAACAAGCGAGGTGGAGGCAAGGAGAGGTAGAAGTAGAGGTAGAGGAAGTCCCAGGAGACCTATTGTGTCCGATGCTTTTACTGTGGTGATGATGCACCCTGCCGCTGGTCCCCTCCTCTCATTAAAGCTTTATGAAGCAAGCTTAGCACACATTTTATTACAATGACGCCACTGTCTGGCACATTCCAGCCTTGCGGCGGGGTGGTGGTGTGGTGGAGGGGATTGCAGATGAAACAAGCCCATGGAGACGTACATCAGAAAGGGAAACATGGGAGAAAGTAAGGATGAGAGCCAGCATCAGAAGGCATAGATATAAAAATAAGCAAGGGAGAAGGTGAAAGATAGTAGAGAAAAGCAGGGAATGAGAGTGGGTGAATGAAGAATGAGACATAGAGGTTTTTGTTATGTGCTCTGGGCCTCTGTGCGTATGGTTGCAGATGTCTTGGTGTTGTTTAGAAATAGAATGGTTTGGGAATAAGGCTATCAATATTTCCTTAAGTTTTGATGGAGACCCAGGAGGTAAGTGAAGAATAAAACTTACAGACAGTGATGTCACAAATTGCATCTAGGCCAGTAGATTCAGTCAAGTTTACAAAGAGATGCACCAGTTGGCATGGGAGCAGCACTCCACTCTGTTCCCCATTATGTCACTTCACATGTGCGATGCTTTTGTTTTTGTTCTGCTCTTTTTTCTATTTTTGTTCCGTTCCTCAAAACAGCTGTTCCCAAAAAACATAAATTCATTTAAAAGCAAGGGAATGACATGCTGTCAAAGAAATGCAATAATATGTTTTTTGTCTTTAGACAGTGTAGGGATGTAAGAAAATATTTATACACATGAGTATCGCGTTATTATGCTGTGCGATACTGTATTGATTTTCCGAAACACTGTATTGATTTTTAATTAACCTCTTAAAAATGATGGCCCGATAGGTATTCAATCTTTCGGAGGTTGTAGTGGGCTCAGTTTTAGGGCTAGGGGGAACTAAAAAAACTGAAACTAGAAAACCTAAGGAATCCATTGGTACCAACCAATGTCATGCTAGCCAGCGTTGTGAAGGAGTCTAAGGGATCCCTTGACCTCTGACCTCAAGATATCGGAATGAAAATGGATTTTATGGGTACCCACGAGTCTCTCCTTTACAGACAAGCCCACTTTACAGTTCGGGGCAAAAAGCATGCAGTTTTTGCATGCAGTATAAATGTGTTATTTTTGCCTATTCTAAAATTGTGTATTTCTGGTGTTGTGCTTTATACTATGACAGTTTTCCTAAAATTAAATTAAAAAAATCTCAATATATTTTTGCAGTATCGCAATATAATGAATCGTTACCCCTTCATCATGATACGTATCGTATCGCAAGATTCTTGCCATTACACAGCCCTAAGACAGTGTAAGGACGCCATTTCTCTCAGCCAACAGATGCCATTATGAATCCCTGCGTGTTTCAATCTAAATATATGCACACATCTCAGCAAACTCTCTGCATGCTGTTTCCTTCAATCCTTATCATTGCACTGTTATTTTGATGAACATTTGCTCTTATCTTCTGAGCACTTATATGATGTCAACCTCAATGATTTAGTGTAAACGTCTTTGTGCATCCCAGGTACTGGACTGTAAAATATAGCACCTGTCATATAGCAGTTTATCACACGCAGTCTCATCTCTATAACCATCTCTTATGTCGTTATGTGCTCTGAAGTACCCAAGAAAACCTGGAAATGCCGTGCAAATCATCTTTTAAGGCTATAAGTTTGTTGACTTTGAGGACGCAATGACTCAGCTCCTGCTGAATGACGCATGCTACGTACGTAGTATGCTAGTTCCCTGAATTGAAGACATTTAGCTGCTGTCATAATCACACACTAAATCCCTGCCTTATCGCCTCCCGGGTGCAGGGGCCTCGGCTTTGTTTAATTGCCACAAGCCGGAGCGTCAAAGCTGCATCTCCCACAGTATTTACCCCCACTGAGGCTTATAGCTGATAATGGAATTACTCTGAGTCCCAGGAGGAGGGAGTGAGGGAGGAACGGAAAGAGGAGGCAGTTATAGAGGAAAAAGAGATGAAGGAAAGTGGATGAAGGAAGAGGGAGGATGGATGCAGAAGAGAGGGGAAAAGGTACAAGATGAAGGGATGCACACAGAGATCAAAAGAGGGAGAAAAGGTTACAGAGTGATGGCCGGTTGTTGCCAAAAGCAAAGTCTGCAGCCCCCCCTGTCTTACTGTTTACTCCAGTGTGACGTATTAAAGGGTGGGGAGTGAATTATGACGCAGGATAGAGCTCAAAAAAAGCCTGCCTGAAAGAATCTAGCTGAAAGGATGAATGGGGCTGAAGAGAGAAAGGAAGGATGAAATAAAAGGATGAGAGAAATAGAAACATTAAAGAGTGTAAAAAGAAAAATGAGTTGACACACACATTCAGTCACTTCACTCGCTGAGTCCTTAGAAAGTGAAACAGGCGTTTGTGAGCACATTTCGGTTGATTTGTCAGAATATGCAGGACTCCCCGACTCACATTCCCAAGAGTTTTTTTTTTGTGTTCAAACACAGTCTTGGTCGAGCCGCACTGATGAACGACAAAACCGGAGCCGGGGAGAGATTTTTGTGGAAGCGAGATAGCGGAGGACGTCAGTGCTTTTCACTCTCCTCTCTGTCATGGTTGAAAGCTTCGGGCTGTTTGAAGACTGAGTTGCAGTGTTGTAGTGGAAAATTACTTCACATCTGAAGTGAGCTTGCGGCTCGGTCAAGGGTTTTGTATCTGTGCGTGTGTGTGTGTGTGTGTGTGTGCGTGCATGGATGGATCTTAAGGATGTCAAGCTCTAAAGCAGGTGGGATTATTTGACTGTAATTTCCTTAACAACTGTGTAAGCAGCCATGCCAGTTTGGGCTGGTGGGAATGATTTTGTGCCAGTCAGAACATTTAAAAATTGCTTGCCATGGGCGCTTGTAGGGTAGTCTGATTTCCACCCATGTGCATGTAAATGCATGTGCTTATACTTTATAATTACATGATTTTGTATATGATGTGTTAAGAGAGGGATTATGCTTTTAGTGCCATGAATCTGTCTCATGTTGTTATGGATGAAATTAAAGTTTTTTCAGAGGAAACTCAACAAGACTTCTGTAATTTTAATGATGCATCTTCAAGCCTTTTCTCAGTTTCATTAGACTTTTCACATTTGTGGGTGCTAACACACACGGCTCAAAGAGTGCTATTTGTGGGTCTAATTAGGAGTGAGAAGTTATGGCTGACATAAGTTGAAGCTGTCACTCATTATAAATGGTTGAGATGTTAAATTCCACAGTGGGAGTTCAATTAAGGAACATGAAACGTTCTCAGTTCCATCTTCTTGTTTGCTGTTTTCTACTCTCTTCATTTGCAAAACAGTGTCATTGAGTATACTTTTTTTCTTCCTTCTTCCTACATCTGGATCCCTCCTCTTCTTACCCCTCCTCTCCTCTCCTCTCCCCTCCTCAACATCAGTCTGTTCTCAGTACTCGAGGGGGGTCTTCGCCATCTTCGGCCTTTATGACAAGCGCTCGGTGAACACGCTGACGTCGTTCTGTGGGGCCCTGCACATCAGCCTAGTGACGCCCAGCTTCCCCACCGAAGGAGAGGGCCAGTTCACTCTGCAGCTGCGACCGTCCATCAGAGGAGCTCTGCTGTCACTGCTGGACCACTACGACTGGAGCCGATTTGTCTTCCTCTACGACACGGACAGAGGTGAATGCACAATTCCGAATATATTAACAAGCTATATGAAGAGCTGGTGTATATGGGTATATGATTTTGTGTAGGGTTTTGAAATGGGTTTCCACATGAATAGGTATAAACATCCAGGGAAATCAACAATTATTCACTCAGTATTATTGTTGGACGTTGAAGTTGATTGTTCCTTGTATGAACTAAGATAAGAAAAGACAAGTTAAGCCTTTATTGATTGGGATTGGGAATTCAGTTGTAGCACAGAAACAAGTACAAATAAGTAGTCAAACAATAAGTAATTAGAAGTTTATAAAATAGAAATTATTATACATGAGCAATTAAACTCAAAATGACATGGCAAGCAGTACATGCAGTACCCATGACCAGTGTTGTGTAAAGCCTGTCTCAAGTGAGGGAGTGAAGAGTACAAAATAGAAAATACATTAGTCATTATTAGTCACTGGGTTCAGGGATTGAGGGAGGTAAATTGCATGACTGGAGTGAGTTAAAGTATATGTTAATTTTTAAAACTCCACCAGTTCTTATCAAAGTGCTGCAGTACAGCAGCACGGTACAGTTTTCTTTGTCGACCTCACCTCATCTGTTTTCTACTCCATTTTCCTTCCTTGTTGGATTTAAAGACAAAGGATAGAGAGGGATTGGGGAAAGTGTATATATATATATATATATACAAAAGGGGCTGTAACTCAGTATTATGAGGTGTTTTTGGACCAAACCGTTCTGGGGAACTCCCCCAAGAACTACAGTCTACAAAGTGTCTTCAAGCTGTCCAGTGCAGCTCGCACACATCTCCAGCTGGGAGATCAGTGAGCGGCAAGTTTGCTACATTTCACAAGCTTTCTTGGCTTTTTTAGTAATATGAAAATAAAAGAAACAGCTTTGTTACATGGCACAATCATATAAACGCAAGCAAAATATTAATATTTTTTTATTATTCTAAATAATAAGCCGTCATAAAAGTATCTTTTGGGATTTCAGTTTGAATCGGCTGTTGTTCTTGGGCTCAGTGGGTGTGCTTTGTGCTACTGGGTTACCTCGCTGAGCAGCGTCTCTTCTCGTTATTTGGCTCATTTTGAGTGTGCTCATGAACAAGTTAAACTCTGGACTTCACCGTCGGTCCATTTGGCCGTGTTTTCTTCCATTTTTTTCGTTACGAGCTGTTGTTTGTGTTTTGTGTTGTTTCTTGTTTACATGGTTAATGGGTTTTAAAAAATGACGGAGAACACCTACTCTGAAATAGGAGCTAAAAAAGTCCCTCAAAACGGCGTTCTAAGAACTACGATCGTTCCTAGTTCTTGTGTTGAAAACACAATAAAAAGGGGAGTTGTTAAACTAAGTTGTTAAAACTATGAAAAAGTTCCTCCGGTCCGAAAACGTCTATGGTCTACATTCACTGTATACCAGAACTGCCCAAATGACTGGAGTGACGTGTCCTGATGACACCGCCAAAAATTCACAAGCTCTGATAACAAGAGCTAACTCTGTAGATCTGCCGTCTTCTACCGCTGGGCTTAAATTAAACACTCAGCTATGGAAGATTAAATAAGATTTTCCGAATTAGTCTGGTTCCAAATACTTTTTTTCATGGAGAATTAATCCGTTAATTTGGGTTCAGTTTGGAACGGCCCACTGAGAACGCTATTATAATATCATCAAGTCATAAGAATCTTTATTTGGCCTTAATGTGACTCCGAATTTAGCCTTGTTTTCTTGTGGAAAAGCACCATGGCTGTACTACTGGATCTTCGAGAATACAGCTGCAGAAACAAGGGTGTAATTTGGCACTTCTCAGCCAGAAACTAAGGTTTGGCCTCAACTCTTGCAGCGTTCACCTGCCTTCAATTTAACCATCCCATCATGCAGCGCACGTAAGTTAGTGGAGCAGGCACAGCTGATGCCCACGGCCCATAACCACTGTCATGGGAATGCTTGGCACGTTATCTCTCTCTCGCACATACAAACACACACACACACACACAAATATATACACCCACACACACACAGACTAAGTCCCTGCCACAGGGAGAGAAACACAGGTCAAACATGACGCAGAGTCCCCAGACCATGGTATAGTGGCGTGTTAGGGAATCAGTGAGCTGCACAGTGTGTGTGTGTGTGGGCTCTGTCTGTGCCTCTGCCAGCCTCCCTCTGGTCCAGGTTGTCTGGGTTAGTACCCAGGGGGAGCAGAGGAAGAAAGAGGAGGGTGTGCAGGAGGGACAGGTTAGGTGAGTCGGTGCTGGTGGAGCAGCCAGAATAGGAAAGGGAGGAGGAGGAGGCAAACAAGGTGACGGGGGGAAGAGGAGAAAAGTGGAGGTAAATGGGAGGCGGTGGAGGGAAGCAGGGACGAGAAGGAGGAGTAAGAGGACAGGCAAGCCTCTGGGGATATACAGTAACACATAACGGGAAGAGGGGGTGAAGATTGAGAGGAAGGGGGGAGAAATGGAGCGGAGGATGGATGCGTAGACTTTGGGCTTGACTTGGCCAAGGCAGGGCCCTTCATTATAGGCTCCCATCAGGCCCTGCTGCCGGTAATGTGCTGGAAAATGGGCAGTAACGCTGTGATCTGTTTTATGCTCCCTGCTCTGCTCTGTTCTGCTCCACAGACAGCCTGCTGACACACACACACACACACACACTGAGGTACGTCCACAAGCCTGCACACAAGCTTACAAAGACAAATGCTTACAAGCACGCATAAAGTCACATACTGTAGATTAATGTATGTACATCTGTGCAGGCATTACACTAGATTACAAATGTACACAAACAACTCACAGACAAGTGTAACCCTAAACACAAATACATTTAGGGCTCAGACACACTCATTCACTTGTGAGGCTGGAAAGATAAAAGAACAATCTCACACCACACAAATAGACAGACTACACACAAAAATACACACATACACACACACATCAACACTGTGATTACTGAGGCTTCAGATGTGCTTTTTTTGTTTCAACTCAAGCAGTAAATAGCTGCTTCCACAAAAGTAGAATAAAACAGGGTAACAGTTGGCACTGTTGCACTCCAGTGTGTGTCTCATTTAGTGTTGTGTCTATTCATGTGACTGTGTGTGATGCAGATAGTGTGGGTCTGTAATTGCCATTTTGTACACAAATGCGACTTTGAGTGAATTGTGAGATATTGTTATTTTATTTCCCACAATTCCCATTCTAGCTCAGAGACGAGTTAACAACACATTTGGAGGTTTGGTAGAGATTACAGCGATCATTATGATACAAATGCAGTCGTGCCAATATTGTAAAGGATTATTATTGTGATATTGAGCTCTCTCATTATTGTTATTTTTTTTTTCACTTGTTATGACCCATCGAGACAGCTGTTCAATGTAATATACCTTAATTCATTGTCGCTCGCGTTGCCACCTGCTGCTCATGGGATCGTATTAACTTTGAAACTCATCTAATGTCACGCCAAGAGGCATATTCATTCTATTCAAACCTCTACTCCACTGTGTGGAAAAAGATCTTTCCTTTCTGTGTCTATGAAATTGATGAATTGATTGAGGTGGCAGCGTGTTCTCAGGTGAGTTGCATTTGAATCAAAGTTCACTACTTAACAAGAGACAATGAGAAGTTTAAAGTCAAGGAAATGTCACTATTAACAGTCTCCATTGTTTTGGCTCATAACTCTTTGTCCTGATAAGCTCTCTGGGCTGCTTGATAAAGTGACATTCAAGAGACGCCGGTTGCTTGAAGCGCTTTACCCCCACTTTTGAAGATAAGATGTAAAGGTGTTGCTTTGGTAAATGAGATGAGCTGATGAAGCTGCTGGAAAGTATTGCACATCAAATAACAGATTTTGCGAATACAGGGTCTTCTTTTAAAAGCAGATGAAAACATATATTTTTTCCAAGCTTTTAAGTTGTGTTTAGTGTGTGGTTAACGGGTAAAACTTTTATTTCAGAATCAGTATTAATGCTATTATTCCCTTTTTAATAATAATAATATTACCTTATGTAATACCTTCCTATCTAATGTGTTCATAGTTTATATGTTTTTGTCATGTCTGATCTTTGACTATTTTTTGTTTTTATTTTGAAGCACATTGAGTCTATGCCTTTTGTAAGAAATATGCTGTATAAATAAAACTCGATTGAAACTTGGTTTAAGTTTTACCTTCAAAAATTGCAAAATATAATTGCTCCACTTCCCAAATTACGGCTTCTACCTACAGCGCTAACTCTCTCTTCCACCCTTTTCCTTCCCTTGCTCTCTGTTGTCTAGGTTATGCAATACTGCAGGCAATTATGGAGAGAGCGGGGCAGAACGGATGGCAGGTCAGGACACACACACACACAAACACACACATTCCTGGAAACAGGTAAAAAAAACACACACTGATGAACATACAGTACGTGATCTCATGCGGCATACATACACACAGTACATGTGTAATTTACACAATCACAATCTTCGTTTGTGCTTGTGTGCTTATACACCTGTCCTGTACGTACTTTATCCCAGGTGAGTGCTATCTGTGTGGAGAGCTTCAATGAGGCAGCATACCGCCGACTCTTAGAGGACCTGGACCGGCGCCAAGAGAGGAAATATGTAATTGACCTGGAGCCTGAGAGACTACAGAACATCCTAGAACAGGTAATATCATTGTACTGCTAACCAAAGTTTGTTTGCACATGACGGAAACCATAACGCTGATATAGACTGTATTATAAGAGCAGTATTCAGAGAATTTTAAACACACCTACCCGCCTACTTAAATATGCCACCATTTGTAGGCAGAAATAATATTTATGTTCAAAATGTATTGTATACAGCCTAGTTGGTGGGATGGAAAAAAAAAAATATATATATATATATTAACTAATAGTTGAAGGGCGGGTCCATCTGCGTTCTGTTCCATTTTTATCAAATGGAAACGCCCACTCAGCTGTTGCAAAAAGCAGTGACATAGGTTACCAAAGTAAGCTAATCAATGCTAATCAATAAGGTTATGAATAATGTTACGCCAGCAGTAGCTGAGTCAAAGTGAGCTGTGCTAAGTTTGGATTAACTGAAAGGTTAGTTCAGATTTATTGATGCGGGGTTGTATGTATACTTCTGCTTTCTGCAAGGTAAAATTACTGCTTTTGTGAATGTAGTCTGGTGGCTTTGAAGAGAGCGATATAACAGCTTCAGTTCCCCGTCCGAAAGGGTTTGTCTGATGGTGGACGGGAGCAGCAGAAAAACGTATTTTAGTCACCCAAAAAATGTTTATATTATATTAAGTGTATGCTATATTTAGAATATTTTCACTGCTTTACCTTGCCATCAGACAGCCCTTTCCGACGGGGGACTGAAGCCGTTATATCACAGTCTTCAAAAGCTACCACACCAGACTCCATTCACAAATGCAGTCATTTTACCTTGCAGAACACGGGAGTCGCTGGTCTATCGCTGCATCGATCGGTTAGTTTGTTTGCGTTATTGTGTGACTTTTGGATCCAAACTAACACAGCGTCCACATCAGAACATTGCTTAGCTTCCGTGCCGGTACTTCTGTCTGCTTATCCAAACTGGGAGCATGCCGACTGCCATCTAAGTCACTGTATGTGACGTTAATACACTCACTATAAAGCTGTACATATACTGTACATATAGCAGCGTCATCATGCAGAAACCTACATCAGGTCACATGGGAAAAAGTTTTTAGAAGGGTTTGGGAAAATAGCATTTTGATGCTAAAATGTATGTACTTTGACCAAAATTTGAATATTGGGATTTGAGGACACAAGGAGCACCACTGGGAAGCAACAGAATGATATAACAACCTCATAAGATAATGGACCCGCTCTTTAACTAACTAAGCATAAATTAAACATATGAGCTTTTAATTGGTGGTTAATTACGACAATACATCATATGGTGCATTACTAAATACTATAGTCCCTAGTGTAGCTACAGTACATCACAAGATTAGAAAAACAATCACTATTGGCTGACTGCAGGCACAGGATGATATTTGACAGTGATCTGGAACCTGAAGGACCCTGCAGCATTTTAGATCATGAGATACTGCTTTAATGGAGGCCGCTCTACAGTTTTATGTGGCACTGTTTCTATCACTGAGATTACTACAGACAGGGCAGAGATTACATCACTGACCTGGACTTAACAGCACTTAACACTTAATAATGAGGTCGAACACGCCACAATGACACATTATTAACACCTCAAACCACAGAAAACAGAGTACAGAGTAAGCTTTGTTTATAAAGTAAATTAACGAGAACATTTTTAACAATTAAGTATATTACATTTCCAATTATAGTATTTGTTTCCCACTGTATTAATGGTGTCTGTCTGCTTAACTCAGCTAGTTGCAAACAACACTCCTTATGCTTTCTGACATCTGCAGAGAAAACACAATTTCAGTTTTTCCCTGGAGTTAAAAATGTGACTTCCCCAACAGCTACATCAGCGCATGATTGCAGTAAACACACCATACTGTCCATTCAGATACTGATTTTGAGCGCGCACACACACACACACAGAAGAACATACAGTATATGAAGGCACACACACTCTGACACCTTACGCTTGTCCAACTTCATTAGATTATCTGTCTTGCTTGATGGTTAAGCTCTGACAGGTGGTGCAGATGTACGTGTGTGTGTGTGTGTGTGTGGTGTGTGCATGTGCCCTTTGACTCAGGTCTCAGTGTAACATCCCATTGGTTCTGCCACCTGTCATCACATCTGATCCTCTGTCTGCACATCTGACAAACTCAGTGACACACACAGCTAAACACTCGTGCTCACACGCAAATACATACACCCCCACACACACGTGCACATTTTTCTGTAAAAATGCATACCAGCTCCTAATGCAAGCTGCAGGCAGGCAAACATACACCAGCTTTAAATGCACACACTCATACAGCTACACACACAAACGTACACTAGTAGCAGCATCCCAGACAGATAGACAGTTTCTTAATTGGCTTCTGTGGTGAGTGAACAGACAGACTGAGACACACACACACACACACAAACATACATACACACTAGTATATACTGAGACAGGCATACAGACACAAAAACGCACTCCCGACACAGTGGGCTCTGCAGTGCTGGCATTGGCAAGCTCCCCTGCTCTGAGACAGAGACTGCTCTGTTTGACGGCCCCTGCCAGCTGCGATCTGTGTGTGTGTGTGTGTGTGCATCTGTATGTGTCAGTACATAGCTGTTGATACGTGTGGATGAGCGAGACAGAAAGAAAAATGTGAGCAATTTATTAATTAAGTTTAGACACCATGTTAATACAAGATGTTTTGTCAAATATCTGACAATGCGCCATATTTCACTCCATCCCCCCGTGCAGATGTAACGATGCCATTACACTATTGACTTCAGCACTGTGCCAAACCGTCAGCCATTCAAAGTCAGACAACCACACCAAACAGATAATCAGCAGTCAATTGTGTTCAATGGCAACACGTGTTGATAGTACATGAAGTGGAAATGATTTAGTTGGATGAATTCTTTAGTTGCAGCAAGTTGATGCTGTAGGGAAAGCTGAAAGATATGTTTTTGTACGTATGTTCACGCTTATGGTGGGATAGTTCAGGTGTTTTGAAGTGGGGCTGTATGAGGTACTTATTCATAGTCAGTGTATTACCTATAGTAGATGACGGTCGGCACGCCCCCAGTTTGGAGAAGCAGACAGGAGTTACCGCACGGAACTAAAGCAATGTATTGATGTGGACGGGACCGGCAGCAAAACATATTTTAGCCACCCAAAATAAAGGTTCACCTAAAAAAAGCAATATCAGTTTAAGTATACGCTATATTTTGAATATTTTTGCCAGTTTACCTTGCCGTCAGACAGCCCTCAGACAGGAAACTGAAGCTATTGTATCCATCAATGCTCTCGCCAAACCAACCAGAATCCATTGAAAAAAAACAGCAATTATACCTTGCAGAACACGAGCGTTGCTGGTCTACCGCTGCATCAATCGGTTAGTTTGTTTGTGTTATTATGTGACTTTAAATTACTATTTTTTTCCAATGGAGTCAGGTTGCTTTGGCATAGATGGAACAGCTTCAGTTCCCCGTCAGAAAGGGCTGTCTGACGGCAAGGTTTACTGGTGAAAATATTCTAAATATAGCGTACACTGAAACAGATTTTTTTTGGCGGGCCTTTCTTTTAGGTGGCTAAAATAAGTCTTCCTGTTGGCCCTGTCCACAGCAGTACATTACTTTGGTTCTGTGCAGTAACTCCTGTCTGCTTCTCCAAGCTGGAGGCGTGCTCACCGTCATCTATTGTAGGTAATACACTGACTATGGATAAGTACCTCAGACAACCCCACTTCAAAAGACCCAAACTATTCCTTTAATATATCTGATGACTATTGGATCTAGGCACCTTTATTACCAAAACAAGTTAAATCGTCCTTCTTACAAGATGCGGGCATCTTTTTAAATAAAGTTGGACCAGAGAGACAACACATTGCTGAAGCTCTTTAAATGTTCCAAGAGGCTGCAGAGTCTGAGCCAGCATGGTACCGACACAGACCCATCACTCCCTCTGCTTTTAATCAGTATAAGAATATAACCACAGCCGCAGATGGTAGGGAGTCTCCTTTATTTGTAGTTTGACTCCCCTGACCTGCTCCCTAAAACTAAATTAAACCAACTTGCAAGTTAATTCAATAGCTCACAAGTTAATTGTGTATCCTACATGCGCACTGGTTTGCCACACTACATTCATTGTCAATTGCTAGAAAAGAAATGATGTATTTTTTCTCTCTCTCTCTGTTTTTCTTTCCAGGCTGTCAGTGTGGGGAAACATGTAAAAGGTTACCATTACATCGTAGCAAATCTGGTAAGAACTCTTAATGGCATTGCGTGCCTTTGGCTGTTGTTTTGCGACATGTTTAGCAGAGTGTTGGTGTAATGTCTTGTTTTAATAGCCTAAAAGAGGATAAATCCTTTTTAATATTTCAAAAAAGAAGAGCAAGATGAGGTCTTAAAAAAATTAGAATCACCCATAACACACAATCAATGTCTACGTCTTTAAGCCAACATTATGAGACATACTTAACTTTGACATTCAGCTTGTCTCAATGTTGTTGATTTTCCTGCAGTTATTAGCAGAAAAATCAACAAACCGCGGTTGCCAGTTCCACCTTGATCTTTTAATATTCCCACCAAGGTGCCCTTTTTCTTTTCACTCCAGAATTAATACATTCGTCTCTCCCCAACAAAGTCAGAGCTGCGGATAGCTGCCGTAACTCGCGTCAGTTAAATGACGTATTGCTTCAACCTTAATCCCTGAAATCTGTTCCACAGCCGTTCTCTCCTACACTGTGAAAAAGGGTCCACTGAGCTCAGGTCAAGCTAGATAGCCTTTTAGCAATTAGCATCCATCACCCCAGTGTAACCCTCACACGTCTTTACTCTCTACCTCTGTCTCTGGCCCGTTCCCAAATGGCTCCTTCTCTCCACGACCACTTCACTACGAAGTGTCACCCTGCATGAAGTCTCAGCTGTCGAAACCACTCCATATTAAGTATGGGTATAAATAATCAGATAAATTGTAGGAGTATGTGGTGTATGACTCTTCCACTCAGTTCTTTCTGTGCTTGCATCATCCCTCTTTTCACCTTGTCTTTCCATCTTTCTCTCTCTCTCTCTCAGGGATTTAAGGACATATCTCTGGAGAGGTTCATGCATGGCGGGGCCAATGTGACTGGTTTCCAGCTGGTGGACTTCAGCAGGCCTATCGTCATTAAACTGATGCAGCGTTGGAACAAACTGGATCAGAGAGAGTACCCTGGATCTGAAAGCCCACCTAAGGTGCTAAAAATATGCTGTCCCATCCTTAAGCACACAAGATTGGAAATAACTGAGTAACAAATGACATTTGAAATAGCTGCAATAGCGGGTTTTGTTATGGAAATGTGCTCTTCAGCAGCCCTTATTCTTCTTTGTCTACTTTATTCAGGGAACAAAAATGCAGAACTTCACTTTACTTTAGAAATGTAGTAAAAGCTCTTTTCCACTATAACAAACCGTCAGTACAACTGCATATACACCAGAAGATTGTGCACAGATACACACAAATATTTTCAGTGCACACACGCACACACACACACATTTAGGGGTGGTTGCATTGGTGTGCAAATTGTTCTTCGTACCTGAAATTCACCACAAAAGTCAAATTCTTCTTCCAAGCAGGTCACTAGTCACAGGGTGATGTGCTGCATTTGAACCATTCAGAGTGTGATGTGGTGCATTTGGTATCGCTTCTCAGCCAATCAGAGTGTGACCTCAGGATGTTGGAAAGGTGACCCTGGCTGATCAAACTATGACTGAATGCATAAATCCCTCTATGTTTCTGTTAGGTTAACATGATGCATGCAGATTCGTCAGACTTCTTTGCCATGTCTGCCATCCTCACCTTTTCCCTCTCACTTTTTCCTACATACAGTATTCCTTGTCCTTGTCTCCTAATCTGTATCCAAATGCACTATTATATAATATAATGCATCTCATTGTGTCTCTTACTGTATATCCACTCTCCATTCACCATCAGCGTCTATTTTCTCTCACTACCCATGTCCCTTTCTCTGTCACATTAGTGTGCCTCTATTTAGTCTCTCCCACTCCCCCCTTTCTTTCTTTCTTTCTTTCTTTCTGTCTTTGTCCCTCTCTCCTCCTTCAGCCAGTGTTTCCTCAGTATTTGACTGCTGCTTATGATCACCGCTGCTAAAATTTCACATGAATAGCCTCCACTCTTGTGTTTCACCAAGTGCAGGGCTTAGCTTCTCCACACACACACAAAGCAGAGCAGATAAGGGACAGGTGAAGTGAAGATAACGTTGTCGGTATCGGTTACAAACAGGCTCGGTAGTGAACGACACGCTAACATGGTGACAGATTCTGTGTTTTTGTTGTATTCTCTGTTTAAAAATAGCCTTTTAAAATGCTACATTGCTTGTCAGCAACCGGTCAATTGGTGACTGAGGACTTTGGCCTTGTATGCTCTGATTAATTTGGCATGCACCAGTCATGATTTAGTTTTATTGAAAACTCAACTTCTGGCATTTGCGCCTGGTGTTTGTCACCACTGTTGTGGAAGAAGAAAAACGGGATTAACAGCTTTAAAAGGGACTTGTTTTCTTTTTAAATAAGTGCTGTGTGGTGGATTTAATTTATGCAGATGTGAAGAGTGGTTCATGTGGATTTGCGAAATTATTTGGAAAGTAGGTCTCACTGATAAATATTTAAAGAAACTTTAAAATGTTAAATTTGAGAATTCAATTTGGTGTGGTTGTAGGTTCCCGGCTCATCCGCCGCCCAAAAGCAGTCAACCTAGGAGAAAACACTGCTCAGCACACCTCTTTTGACCTGGTACTGACCTGCAGCACATTGCATTTGTTTTGTGCATATGTGCAAATATGTCTACCTACCTATTATTAAGACATCATACTGCATCTATCTCTCCCTTCCTCTTGGCTCACACTCACATACAGTCACTCTCAGAGGACACACATACACGAGGTAGTGATGTGAGTCTTTCAATGCTGGTCATGCACTTTCATTATTGGAATGTCATTTTTCACCCGAGGACCAGTGTTAATTGGCTTATCATCGTTCTCAGATTGACCTGATGAAATTTTATTAGTGGATGTCAGCTGCATCAATCGACCCGTTTACACAACAGTTGTTGAGTTAATGGAGGTAAACGTATTATGCATACACATGGTGACCATGCAGGTAAACACAACTGCAGGTGTTCTCAACTTTCAGAAACTTTGTGAACATATTCACTCAAAGGTTCCCCTCCCAAAATTATGTGTTACCTCTACCTTTTGCAAACAAGTAAACACGAGTTTAATGATTTAACACAATAACACAAAACCAGGTATCTCTAGTGACAACAGATGCTTCCAAATTGCTCTAGGCTAATTGGTGCTGTGTAAAAACTGAGCTCAGTTAGCCTTGGGCCAACTCGTCGTAGCCTCAGGCCAAGTAGAACTCTGGTCTAATAATGTGCAGTGTGAAAAGCACTACAGGGACATGCCCCTTTCACACTGGAGACTGGATTTTTGGGCTAGCTGCGTTTGGCCATCAATCAAAATCTCTTATCCCAGAGATTCTCAGCTGCTGTGCCTTGAAATGAGCTCTGGGGTGCCTGGAGATTTTGTTGGAGTATAATGAAAATGATCAGTGACCTGGCAAAGAAATATACTATAACTTCATCAAAATTCAGCCACAATGCTTCTGATCTCACGTATCTTCTCAAAGCTGCAGCCTTTTTGGGGGCTTTTTCCATCAAATGCCCTAACTGTATGACTAGAATATGAATAGATTTACAACATCTTCGTTTGCATATTTAATAGATAATGGGGCTGCCTTTATATCTCAATCATTTTTTAGGACTATTACTGGGGATGCACAGATACCGATATTGGGTATCAGGCCGATCGGATCGGATATCTGTGACAATGGGGCTGATTCTATGTTTATAAACTATATAGACTGGAATTAATTGAATTCCTAATTAAGTGTTGACCAATTTGTCGCTGTATTAAAAAGGTTCACACTAGAATTGTAGTTCCTGTTAATTTTTAAGATTTTTTACCAAGTTGCCGGTGTACGATTTATTATTTTAATAATAAATACCAGCTCAGTAAATGTATATCTATGTATTTATTTGTTCCATTTTGTTTCACAATGTTAGGAAAGCAACGTTTGAGTCAAGTCTGATGTTGTCTTACACGTAACAGAATAATCCCTGTTACTTCCGCACAGTGAGGCTTACAGCTTATTTATTAAACACTGATATCGGATCGGTACTCGGTATTGACCGATACTCAAAGCCCAGGTATCGGGACTGAAAAAGCTGGATTGTTAAATATTACTGTAGCTTCTGTGTGAAAAGTTGCCCATGCTTTATTTTATTACATACACCATGTATAAACCTGGTCCTTGGCCTGATAAGGAATGGTGAAGTAAACTGGTATTAGGCTTAGGGCTGGACAATATATCAATATCATATCGATATCGTGATATGAGACTAGATATCTTAGATTTTGGATATTGTAATATGGCACACAGTAAGTGTTGTCTTTTCCTGGTTTTAAATGCTGCATTACAGTAAAGTGATGTCTTTTTCTGAACTTACCAGACCGTTAATGCTGTTCTATTATTTGCCTTTACCCACTTAGTGATTATATCCACATTACTGATGATAATTTATCAAAAATTCCATTAATATTTTGTGAAAGCACCAATGGTCAACCCTACAATATCGTTGCAATATCGATATTGAGGTATTTGGGCAAAAATATCGTGATATTTGATTTTCTTCATATTGCCCAGCCCTAATTAAGCTACAGTATTATGTTTCATCCTATTTGAGAATGCACAGTTTCAGAGTTTTGTCTGTTTTGACTCTGTGGATTTTAGCCGAACTTGGAGATTTGACCTGATCCTAGAAATATTATCCAGAATTAGGTGTTTTTAAAGAGCTAATACTGTTTTCCATGTGTCCCGAAGGTGTTTCTGTTCTTCCTGTGACAGAAATTGAAAACAGTTTGCTAGTTGGCTCAGTTTTGTTGTTGTTTTCTCGTTGAATTCTATAGTCGTCGTATGTCAGTCGCGCGCCTAAAGGCTTCTTTAGTTTCAAAGGGGGGAGATGAAAGGAGGATGACATGGTTGCACAGCCTTCCAAAACACTTCTTGTGGGATGCAAATCAAGGGATGTCAGTGAGAGAGTAAAGTACCTGCAGAGGCGTGGAGAGCATCTCAGAGAGTCTCTCAGCCGACTTCCCTCATTCCTACCAATTTCATCTCATCACTCGTTTCTGCCGCGAAAGTGAAGGCGGCCCGCTGTGTGTTTGACTGCCTCTGTCTGCGTGGCGCTGTGTGTGTCCGTGTGTTGGCTGGGTGGGTTTGTTGCTGCTGAGTGTGTGCTGCTGTTCCCCCGCTGTGATTTGCCTATAATGAATTTGTCAAACAAACTGTCAAGATCGCCACTACTTTTAACAGATTCATTAGAGAACAGCTTTCTCTTTTTCTCGCTCGCTGTAATGTTTAAGAAGCTCCCTTAAAACATTGAATTTTTGTAATTAACTCCAACTCACTTCAAAAGGGCCACATCATTTTTTAGAATATAATGAAACCACTTTTATAAGTCTTGTGAATCTAAATTTCACCATCAAAAGAAGGGGATTTAATTAACGGATTTGCAATATGATTTAGATTGAATGTCTTTTTAATGGCCCAGTGACTGTATTTAAAACTATAAGCTTGATATACAAGCTAAAGCTGGCACATTTACAGTTACATTACATTTACAGTGATGTTGAGTGATGGTCACCGGTGTTAACCGTAACTGTGGAAGTCAAATAAAAGTCAGAGCGGTAAGATAGATTGAAACACAGGTCAGCATGTTTGCATACCGGTGAGGTTAGTTCATGTGGAGTGAAGATGGTCTGAGGTCTGATGCAGTAATACAGCTGTTGTCTGAGATTACATTTCTTCTCATTTTAGGAATAAATGGCATAGTCCTATGGTGCAGCCCTGCAACATTAGCACATTTTACTCAGAAAGCATCTATTCAAACATTTTGTATCTTATCTCATGGAGTCTTGCAGAGTAAACCATCACTGAAAAGTTTTTTTTTAATGTTGCTGAGCTCCAAACACATCAGAAAAATTCATTTTGCTTTAAAATACATTTGGGTTTCCAACAACGAAATGACTGGAATGCTGATGTGGAAATATTGCATTTA
Source organism: Sebastes fasciatus (assembly GCF_043250625.1). NCBI lineage: Eukaryota > Metazoa > Chordata > Actinopteri > Perciformes > Sebastidae > Sebastes > Sebastes fasciatus. Next base: position 15,810,336 of record NC_133801.1, read on the forward strand.
AAGGCACAATTTATTACCCAAATAGGCCAATGTTATGGTTGTGTTCATTTTAGAAATTATCAATTTTGTTTAATATTGTAGAAACAATTTAAACTTTTATGTAGATCCACCTCAGCTTTGTTTGGTCAAAAAATAACAGATTGGACATTTAGTTATTTTAATCCCAGGATAAGTAAAACAGGGTCTCATTATTATTTTTTTCAGGAAACTTTTTAATGCCTTTCTCTCATTTCAGATTTTTGCATTACCTGAAAATTAATTGTATTACAGGATTAATTTCTCTCATTCTGTGTACTGACAAAGTATTTATTTGCCTGACAAAAAACTTGTCAAATTAATAACATTATTTTTTTCTGTCTCTTCCTCCTCTTTTTTTTTCCCTTCATTCTTCAGTATACCTCATCTTTAACGTATGATGGCGTACTTGTGATGGCCGAGGCCTTCCGCACACTTCGCCGTCAGAAAATTGATATCAGTCGCCGTGGCAACGCTGGTGACTGCCTGGCCAATCCAGCTGCTCCCTGGAACCAAGGAATAGATATGGAGCGTGCACTCAAACAGGTTGGCACAAGTTTGATGTTGTATAGTTTAGTATAGACAGGCTGCGAAACGCTCAGACAGATGTTCACACACACACACACACGGACAAAAGCAGTCAGCAAAACAGCTGGCATAAAAAAGGGGAAAATGTCCCAGAAATCCATGCTGACGTTTAAGTGTTTTAAATTCTTGTTGGGGCTGTTGAGTTCACACACACTTAACACACAAACTTGTATTACTATACTTGTGGGGACATTGTAATGACTTTCATGCACTTCTAAGGTATCTACCATGACATTAACAATAAGCGCTATTCAGTATCTGTGTAACAATACATCGATCTGGATTGATATATTTATTCAATGATCAATGATGTTAAAACATCGATACACATCATCATCTTTAAGATACACCTTTATTTTGAAATTCCCATGCCACATCCAAGCATACCTCCTTCCTAAAGAGCCCAGTAATGAAACTGTCAAATCAGATTTTAGTTGTTTTTTGTGAGTTGATATAAATGTAACCGATTGTGTTAAATGAACATAAGATTTTGTCTCATATCGATCGCAGGCCCCTGAATTGAATCAAATCGAAATTGCATCGTGGCAGACTTTGTGATATCAGCAAATATTGTATCGTTGTCCAAAGAATCAATATGATATAATATAATAATCATGATGAAACTTGTGATTTACATCTCTATTTACTCCAGCCATTATCTTAACCTTAACCTAGACAGAATTTTTGTTATCTGACAAATTATTCATATTATATGAGCTATTCATGTTATTTTTGGAGAAAAACAAAACTTTGATGCTACATTTAATTAAAATAAAATAAAATCAAACCCCATTTTGATACTTATGGTTGAAAAAAATTCAATGTATTAACATTCAGTACGTATCTCTCTATATAGCATTGTTAGTGTGGTTGTCTGCCATTCCCACACTGACACGAGGGCTTCACAGGAAACGATGCACAACCAATAACTCCAAATCACCTAGACTGAAATCTTAAGGATTATTGTTTTATTTTTCTCCAGTCCTTACTATCATTGCTGTCATAAATTCAGGTGCGCATTCAGGGCCTGACTGGGAACATTCAGTTTGATCACTACGGGCGGAGGGTCAACTATACCATGGACGTGTTTGAACTGAAGAGCAACGGACCACGCAAGGTAGGCTCTCCTCACGGCTTAAAGACAATGATAAACAACATTTTTAATTTATGGGTTGAACAACATCAGAAACATTATTCCATGCAGTTGTTGTGACTTATTTTCAACTGCATGTTAAAACTAGTATTTCATTATTTCAGCAGGAAAGTCGCTGAAAGCACATAAGCTTACTGTTATTGTTAAAGGATCATTCCTGTAGTTTTTAATGTGTGCTGCATTTTTCTTGTTTTATCCATCACGATGGTTGGTTGTTAAAAAATGTATGAATTTACTGAGTAATTATCTCTGTAACTCTTAATTAATACCTGTCTTACTGCTGTTATACATATTTTTATATAACTTCAATTGAACCATCACAGCTGGAGTTTTAATAGCTTTTTGGAGTGTGCATTGCGGAGCAGCTCCCAGTCAACCTGGGGGTTAATAAAACTCTGCAGTGACATAAATAAGGAAAGTTTGAACGTAATCCTTATTCGTTACAGCCAAAATTGGGAGGATATGGCTCAGGTTGCGACTACTCATAATTCCTCTTTACTGGAAAGAAGCACACATGTAGCACCTATAATAAAGAAATAACACCGTGTTCCGGCTTCTCAAGTGTTCCTTCGACAGCGATGCGTGTTTATTGAAGGTTCCTGGCTCACATTCAATATCCTCTACAGTTCCAATGGGAAATCTGCTGGAGTCAGCTCGTTCTGTTGACTCTTTTTTTACTTTTTATTCCTTTCACCTCATCTCACACAGTTTCCATTTCCTTGTTTATATCTATTCATTTGTGTTTGTGTCTATTTTGATTTTATTATAAGCATTTTACGTTTTACTTTTGAATGAATCGCGCTATAAAGACTGATTGATTGGATGATTTGTTTTTGTTTTATCTCTCATTCTCTCTCTCTTATCACTTTGTTTCTCTCAGATCGGCTACTGGAACGACATAGACAAACTCGTGTTGGTCCAGAATGAAAATGCTCTGTCCAACGACAGCACGTCGATGGAGAACCGAACAGTAGTCGTTACAACCATCATGGTAATGTACCCTCAGGCTGCTTTCATTTCTGCATAATTTGGGTGCTGTTTAAGATGTGGGTGAAGCTGTCCTTCAACACGCATCAGTCTTTTTCCAATTCCACAACTTCATTTCACCAAACACCTTGCTCTCACCTGCTTTCCCAGCTCACATCTGCCTCATGTAGAGGCTTGGAGTTTATGCAGATACAAATTAGTGCAAATGCAAATGTCACATCAGGTGCACAACAGGTGATTAATACTCTGTGTTACACGTGCTAAATAAAAATAGAACTTTGTTTTCTGTAATTTTCAAGCAAGATCAGGTGCATTCACATGGAAAGTGAGGGAAGAGAGTAAGCTTGGATTTCCAGGAAGCTGGTTACAGAACTAGATAATGACCAATGTGTGACAGGCATGGTTTGCTGCTGTAGTACGGTGGTTCCCAATCTGGGGTTTGGGACAAGGGGTCACAAAATGACTAACAGTATAGAAAAGAAGAAAAAAACAAAAAACATGTTTCCACTTCAGCAAATTTGGGGAATTTTGTCAGATGTTTCACTCAGTTTTGCTTTTTTTACATTATTCGAGTGAAATATTTTAGCCTTTTACACACCAGGGGCATTTTTAAATGTCACATAAATATATTTTTTATCAAACTGTTGTTTTTGTCATGAATACTTTCACACAGAACGCAAATATTACGGGCCGAAAAATCAATTCGGTTGATTTTTCTGAGCTTTCACACCGCGAATAAATACATCAACCAATCACGTTGTACCTCAAAACGTACACTATAGTGTACAACAACACAGATGCTCCGTAGTCTGAATCAAGACAGCAAACTTTATTATTCCTTTCAACATTGACAAAGTCAGCGCAGACCAGATCCACTCCTTCCGTTCTTAACTTTCACAATAAAAGACCTTGATATATACACTTCGTAACTCTTTACCAGAGACAAACTCGTTCAGAGCATTTTGCTAAAAGGAAACTCAGTAAAATAGCTTACAATAGTTCAGGCTATACAACAATTTACCTTAGACAGACTGCTAGATGGTGCTGTGGGTCTCTCTCTGGGTGTACTCTCTGTAGTTAGTCATCTGCCTGCGCGAATCTATTCGAATCTGTTATTGAAAAATTGTCGCAACTGTCGCAAATTTGCATCGCTGTTGGTATGAATAGTTTTGATGCGTAATATTCGGAGGCGAGTATTTCGCATTTGTGTGACGTTTATTCGTGATGCTCCCGGTGTCTAAAGGCCTTTAGTCATAACCAGTAGACGCACCCAGTATTTAGGAGTCACAAGTTGTTTTAAGGGTTCTCAAACAAAAAAGGTTGATACATATCGTAGATAGAGTTCAGGGTTGAACCATAGGCTGGAGGCAGGAGTTTACTTCCCTTAGTGGCCTAAAGGATACATTCAGTGTCAGAAAGCCGGGGGATGAAGTACAACGTGTGGATGTGATGTGGCAGAGTTTTGTTAATGTCAAAGAAAAATCAGGTTGGAGCAGGATAAGCTGTACGAGTTGCAGAGAGCTCTCAGAGTGCAGCCAGGAGGGAGTGGCACTTGTCCAGCTGGAAGATTACACTAATGTCTCATTAGTAGGCAAATCTAAAACTGACCTCGGATCACCATTTAGAAGTGACCTCAGTCCAGTCTCCTCTAATGGCTTTCACATAGACACCGGTCTGCAGCCCAGTATAATTACTCTCCTCTTTCTTCTACAAACACGGATAAAGGAGGGCTAATCGGTGGATTCGTGCACATCCTCTGCTTACATTTGATTTCACTTCACCCATCTGCAGCCTTTTTATGGTGGCCATCCCCTTCCTGTAAATGCAATCAGTCTAATTCAATTGGGCATGCAAAATGATGCAAGTGAAAGCAACTCAGAAGACTAATTTCAGCCCAGAGATAAAACAAGCCACAGATGCTTGAGCTTCGGCAATTCAGCATTTTGTTTCAGGCCACGTTGCTTCATCCAGCAAGTATGACCAAAATATCTATAGCTGTACTGTAGTGCTCATAGAAATACCTATAAATGGGCAAATGTTCAAAGATTTGATAACGCGGGGAAAGTCTACAGCGCCTCCAGTGGCCAGATGTTGTAGTCAGGTCTGCACGGAGGAAAACAGCCACACATGCTGCAGGAAAGAGTTCAGAAAAGTGAATTCAGCTGGACTAAATGTCCCCAGTGTCAGTCCCGCCTCCAGACATGCACACTTCAACTGGCAATGTGTTAAACCTTAAAGTGCAGTGTGTGGTGCCCGCGGCAAGGTCCAAGACAAGCAAATACAAACACAGCAACACGATCAAATAAATTAAAGGGCGAGTTGTTACTCTGTGACAAAAATCCTATTTTGAATATGTGGATATTATGTTAATATACCATTGCTGTTAAAATATACCATATCATACATCATATATATCTCTAATTACATTCATTTTGTGTGGCTGAAAAATAGATGAGTGTGCAAAAGAGTTTGGCATTACTGCATACGTCTTTTCGATGTTTGTTTCCTCCCTTTTTCTTCCCATCCCTGTCTGTCTGTCATCTTGCCGTCTTCCTTTAACTCATCTCTTCAACCCCCATATGCCCCTCGTTTTTTACCTGCATATTTCTCTATGGATGGTGACCTCAGCAGGCCTTGGCTAACGTTAGCTCAGCCACCTCCTCCTCTTTGCAGCCTCTGATGATGAGGAAGCCTCTGCTGCGACACTGATGCCGGGTCTGCAGACAGAGCGACAGACTGAAACACAGACTCACCTGAGTCGCAAACCCTCCTCGGGAAAGACAGAGGACAGACAGACTGATAGACCGAGTGTCTCTAAAGCTCTGCACAAAGACTCACTGTGCTCTATTTTTGCTTTGTCGTGATTGCTTTTTTTTCTTTATGTATATTTTCTGTTTGAATAAGTGATTTGTTTTTTAAAGATTATTTCTTAAAGTGGTTTGCCCTGCATTAACACAGAAGGAATGGCAAAGAGGGACTGAACAGATGAGAAGGAGATTCACGGCCACCGTGTTTTGAGCCTGTGAGGCGCTGTGCTCCCCATGACAAAATAGTGGAAAGTAGCAGTGAGCACGGCTCCAAATCTTCAACAGTATTGGATGCACATTAGTGGCAAGGACAGAAGAAACAAAGCACCGACACTCAGAGATAAGGGGTCTTTTTTTATTTGTTTTTGACGAAAGCCACAGTTGGATGAGAGCTCTGCGAGGGATTCTGTTGCTGCTGTCAGGATTTGACATTTGGCCACACAAAATCACCAGACCATCACACAGCCCTGTTAATTCACATTCTTTTCACTCCTTTCGAGGATACCACAATCACCACCAGCTTCTCTGCTACATTACAGAGAAAATGCAGAACAAAAAATCTCACAGAAATCTATCATTTTTTCTATGTCTCTTTGTATGTTTTTTTTTTTTTTCAGAGGACAGTGCAAGGACAGATCTTGGTATTTTGCAGCCCTCACCTCTTGATACCTCTCTCCCTCCATCTTCATCTTTCTGCTCCGTCACTCTGTAAATCTACTCAGTCATGCTCACTTGGTCAACTTTCCTCTACTGTATTTCAGCTCCAGTGAGAGCTCTGAATGTAAAGGTTTTCAACACTAGGGGTGCACAAGAGATCCCCACTTTTCACATTGTAATGGCACCTTTATAAATGTTTTAACTTCTCTATAATGTAAATTTCACACTAGCATTTTAGCAAAGTGCATTGATGGGGACTGATTGTTTTAGCTTGTTGGCATTTTCCTTTACTAGTGTACAATTACTGCACTTGACGTAGTCCCTGAGGACATGCTTTGGCCTTAGGTAATTACAGCATACAAAATGCTCCTTATTTGTATGTTTAATTGGCTTTAATATAACATTGCATTATAAAGAATCCTTAAAATCAATACAAATTACCTTTGAATGTATTTTCTATGATGGATGGATTATCAAAAGGTGTAGCACACAGCTTTAAAAACAAACTGTACAGTCCACTCACTGTTAAACGTTCTTGTTTATGAATGGAAGGTCAATATTCTTAACCCACAACAATCATCAGGATGCAGGACACTCTTACACAGAGCTGAAGATATGAAATTGACATTAGGGAGGTGCATTATTTATGTGATCGTGTAAAGTAGGTCAAATTGCAAAAAAAAACAAAGACAAAATATGCAAGCTTCTGAAAATGTTGGCTTTGGAAAAATATGTAACAAGTTCAACCGAAATGGTGTCACACAAAAAAGTGTTGTGGCTGCTGGTTGACTGATGGGCTTAGTGAATCATTGACTAGACAGACAGCAAGGCTTGTTTTCGGCTGGTTGGTTAGTTACCTGGTGGACTGACTCGCTCAGCAGCTCACTGTCTTTGTGGCTGGCTGACTTACTGGGAAAAGCTTTTTAACTGGCATGTTGACTCAGTGACGGACCGATAGCCATTGTGACTAATAGTCTGGGTGCTGACTGTCTGTCAACTGGTCACTTGTTTCAAGTCGACCGGCTGACTGACTCCTGAACTGCCTTGCTCTCTTTATGGCAGAATAGCTGTGAGATATTCATACTGACTCACCGGCCAAATGTGTGCCTGGATAGATGATTATGTACTATAATTGCAGTAATTAATGAATGAATGAACCGATTGACCAATTGACTGACTGAAACAGGCTGTGACTAACTGACTGCTTGGCATGCTTCTTTGGCCATCTGAATGGATGGCTCGCAGGCTTATTAAATATCTCGGTGGTTGGCTAACTCGTAACGTCTGGCGAAAGTGTGGCTTTTTAAATGCTGAACTGATTGGGTGTCCGGTTGGCAGCCTGAATTAATGACTGGACAGTTAGGTGACTGTCCAGTCGGGATGCCTGTCTTTTCCACTGGCTGACTAACTGGCTTACATAGCAAGTCCTGTCTGCCTTTTTGGCTCTAGTGTGAAGTGTTTCATGTCTTATCAGCCCCAACCATTTGCTTCTACAAAGCTGCTCTCCCTCTTTTGCCCACCCGTCTTTATGTCTGTCTTTTCAGCCTTTCCCCTCTCTTGCTTTTCCTCCTCTTTACACTTTTCACGTTGTCATATTCTCTCCTCCTCTTTATCTCTCCTTCACACTTTCCCTTTTTCTGTTCCTATCTATCATCTATTCTCCCTGTAGCTCTCTCTGTTTGTATTCTGATCTGCCCCTTCATCTTTCTTCTGTAGTTTCATGCAGCCAACACGCCCCACATCCCTCTCTCCGTCCGCTTCTCCTCATATTTCTCTTTACCATGCCCTCCATTTCTTTTCCTTTCAACCCTCCTGATCAGCATTGGCATTATTACCTTCACACCAAGACAAAGGCGTCTGGGGCAAACTGATAACAAACCTTAAGGAGGCTTTAAAGTGAAACAGTGCCACTGTTGGCAGAGCTCCCACTGGTATGTGTGTATGTGTGTGTCTGTTTATGTGTAGTTGCTTACATGATACTAAATTAACCCAACAAAGTAGCCCGCTTTGATTTCAAACACTTGACATTGTAACGTGATAAACATGAGGGTAATTTGACGGAGGACGCAGCTGAGATGGTTGGATACTCCTTGTTAACACAAATTAAGTAAACGGTTCCCCTTGAGATTCAATGATTTAAGATGAAAAGTGAAGCGAAATAGCCGTCTTACATTTTTCAAGGGAGGGTCATTAATGAGACAATCTCCTGATGTGGGACACTAAATACATTATGGTGCTAAATAAATATACTTAAAGGAATAGTTCCAAAAAATAGCTCTTTTCTTGCAGAGAGTTCAAAGACGAGATCGACACCATTTGATATGTGGCTGGAGCCAGCAGCCAGTTATCTTAGCTTAGCATAAAGACTGGAAACGGCGGGAAACAGTTCGCTTTGCTCTGTCTGAATGTAAAACAAGCTGCCTACTAGCGCCTCTAAAGCTTGCCAATTAACATGTTACATCTTATTTAACCCCTTCGGTGTTTTGTGCCGGACTATTTCTTGGCTGGAAGCAGTGACCTCCTGGAGTCTCGGCTGGTTGCATTCAACCTCACGGTGACGACAAGACTACAGTCATTGTTGCTAAACTAAGCTGAGCTCACCATCTCCTGGCTGTAGCTTCATATTTAACAGACAGATATGTGAGTTTATACAAGAAAGTGAATAAACATATTTCCCAGAAACTTTGATATATCTCTGGATGAGAACTGCTGAATTAATTAATTAGATTAGCTACTGTATGAAGTGCCTCGGTGTCCGTTGGGTACGTAATAATCTCTCTACAAAGTACTCCCAACATTTCTATTTCAGTGGTTCCAGATTCTTGAATTTGTGTTTCAGTGTATCCAAAACAAGTCTGCCAAGTACTCCAGTGTTTTAATGACTATAATCAATGTCCATCTGGTTACAGTATTATCATCATTCATTCTTTTCAATTTACTTGAAAATAACTTGAGTGACAGTATCTATTCCCTTTTTGTCATTTTCAAGTCTACGCTACTTTTATTTTGTAGAAAGTTTACATTTTATGTTTGTCTTTGTGTTCATATGCAGTTATTGACATATAAGCATGCACCAAACATTACAGGCAGTTTAGTATCATTCACCAAATAATCTCTTCAAGATATTATTTGTAATAATGTTGATATAATTTGGTGGGTCTCTGGGCCTTTAATATCCCACCAGGTTGGAAACCATCAAGTTTATGATGCAGAGCAATGCAAATTGAAGTGAAGAATGCACAGCAAGATGATTGTGAAATCCTTAAATTAGATGTAAACAGTAATTAGGCTACAACTTTGAATCACACTGGTATAGTCCTTTAAAACTGCTCGCACCTGTATTACTTCTGGTCTTTATCCCTGCTACAGTAGAGAGCAGTCATCACGGCCGCGTTGATCTATGAGGGAATTTACTTGAAACTGTGTTGCTGTTCATTACCATTATGATTCATGTTGAGTCAAAGGAATGAGCGCCCCGGGACCTCATAATGTCCGTGATAATGACATTTTTAGGAGAGATGTTTTTGCATAATCTGACATTGAACACAACAGGAATAAATGTTTGTATTTGATGATGTTGATGTTGGTGATAAAAGTGTAAAGTTTCTCAGTTGTGTGGAAGAAATGTATTTTGTTTTAACAACTGACTAAGAAATGTGATAATGTAATGCTCTGGGTGTTTTTTGTTTGTTTTAAAATGTGTGTTTTCATATGTAAATGTCACATTATTCTTATTGTTCTTATTGTTTATGCACAAAAAAAATGGACATGCATAATAATATTTTTTTTTACAAGTGCTAGAATTGTTGGCTTAACACTTAACAGTACATTTTCAAACTTACAAACCATTTAAGAGGAAGAAAGATAAGTTGATAAGTACAAATTGATAACGAAACAGGAAAAGTCTGCTAACATGCCCAAAATGGCAAAGAAAGCATGTTGATATTTAGCAGATATAATAATTACCATGTTCACCGTATTAGTGTTTTAGCATGCTAACCTTCTTCTACAAGATTGAATAACTGTCTTTGAAAAAGTATTTAAACATAATTTCGCCCTCTTTCACCCATTAGTCAAGGAAATGGTTTTATTTCAAGCTTTTTGTTTACTGAAGAGAAAGAGGATTCATTTATAAACCCAGTATCCCTTTGTAGGTTTTTTTTGTATTGTTCCATTTTACGATTTATTTAACCCCCCTGCCTGCCTTCTTCTGATCTACACTTGCTTTCAATGTAATTCAATTTCCCGGATTGAAGCTCGCTCCCTCCGAATCTGTGTCAGAGTGATTTTATTGCCCTTTTAAAACATGTCTAAAATCATCTTTGATCAAACTGTATTTGTTTTCAATATAAACCAATTCCCTGAATGAAGAATTCAATCCAAAATATGTTATCATCTTCTATTGTGTTTTATGATCTCCATAAACCGTTTCATAGCTTGGGAGTGTTTGGATAATATGAAAGCCTATTTGATTAATTAGATGAGATTAGTCTTTGATTAAAAAGGGTTTGATAGCGTTTTAATAGGCTTGGTTTCAGTTGGATTACAGGGTGAGCAGCCTCGGGCGTAATACCATAAATCACTGCTCGTGATGGATACGCTGTCACTCAAACGCCTGTGTGTCTCTTTCCTCCATGGGTATCCTACATAGGTGTGGTAATGTGTGTGCATGCTTCTCTGTGACTACGTTTGTGTATGTGTGTCATCCCTAATACACCCACCATCTCACCAGACAACATTAAACTCCCTCTTTGCTTTCATCTTTGTTTACTGCATGCACAGAAATCATTCTACCTCTTACGACACATTACCAAAGCAGCAGTCTGCCTCTCTTTTTCTCCCCTCTCCCTGTATTTTTCTTCCTCTTGTACATTTCGCTCCTCTCAGCATTAGAGAGTCAGGTGCAGGTCCCAGCGGAGGCATGTAGAGTCAGACAGAGGTATAAAACACGGCACTAGAAGTCAGAGACACAAGATATAAAACATCTGCCTCAGACATGGCCTTTAAAAAACTCTAATATTTTTCCCATTTTTATTAACTGTGCAACTGTTTCTATCAAGTTTGGGTGGCTGCTGTGTTTTCCTGACAAAATGTTTTTTCTGTGAGATGTTTATCTTCTTTAAAGGAACAGTGTGTAACATTTAGGGGGATCTATTTGCAGAAATGGACTATAATATTAATAAGTATGTTTTCTTTACTACTTAACTGGCTCTAGAAAGGGCCATTCATGTTTTCCCATCAGCCACCGTAGTTCTCCTACACAATTGGCACACGGGAGAGGTTGCAATCTGCAACCTCACCACTAGATGCCGCCAGATGTTACACACTGCACCTTTCATTTGGATTTCAAAAGAATTGGATCTGCATAAAGATGTGTGACTTTCAGTTTACCTTTGCTGCCTTACATACAATTAGCCTCTTATAATGATGTGCATATATTTAATATCTGCTTTCAATGAGGCTGGTGCTCAGTTAAATTTGGCAACATTGCTTTGGTGTGTTTTATAGAGCTGTGCTTCTCTGTGTATGATAAATTGATATAGGTTTACTTTTTAAAATGTTTATACCTATTTTTTTCACAGGAATAACTTTCATTCGTATCATTTTTCTTTTGTGCAATATGTGTTTTCCCCCGGTATAGTGTTTACAACTAAACTGCTGGCTCCTCCTGATAAGTTTTCCTTCTTTTAACAGTAGCTGTTGTCATGTTCCTCCAAACAGCTGTGTCTTTCTCCCCTTATGCTGGTTTTGTAGGAGGGTCCCTATGTGATGCTGAAGAAGAACTGGGAACTCTATGAAGGCAACGACCAGTTCGAGGGATACTGTATTGACTTGGCTTCGGAGATCGCCAAACACATCGGGATCAAATACAAGATCTCCATCGTACCGGATGGGAAGTATGGAGCCAGAGATCCAGAGACGAAGATATGGAACGGCATGGTCGGAGAGCTTGTGTATGGGGTAAGTTTGGACTTTATTGATTATGTTGTTATTTTTAGCATTCATTATTTATTTGTGTAGTCTATCTAATGCAAGAAAACAGCGGAGAATGTCTATCACAAGCTCTCAGATCCCAAGATGATGTCTTCAAATTGTTTATTCAATTTGATTCAATTCAACTTCAGTTTATTTATTGTTCATATCACCCAAAGAGTCTCTGGCACACTTCACAGGTTAGAATACATTAGAAACATTAGAAACGTAGTATGTACGAGTAGACACACAGGCAGAATCCCAAATAAACATGTAATGGAATTTTACTTACAGGACGGAGGTTAAGCAATTAAGAAAGTTAAAACAAGAACAATGACAAATTTGAGGTCATCAAAGTAGAAAGGAAAAACACATGAGTTTTAAACCTAGATTAAATTAAGAGATTATTTGATTGCCAAAATGGTTTTCAATAAATGTTCTGTCATTTGATTTATAGATTAACCAAGTAATTTATTCAGCATGAAACCACAGTAATAGACTGTCTTCAGAAATCTTAAACCCATTTTATTTCAAGATGTTGTGTGACAGCCCCCGTCCTAATACTTCAGCATGACAACGTACTATATACACAGGGTAGGAGAATGTAACATGTTCAGCAATCCAGTCCAACAACATTACGAATTCTGGCCTCAGAGAAATTGTGTTGAATCAACACTTCTCTGGCACAGAATCAACATAACTTCAACATTGTAATCTTATAGTATAATATATACCTGCAGGACTATTACATCGCATTATATGTGTTCCTGCTATTGTGACCTCACTGCAGGCCAACACGCAACAGCTGAGAAATGCTCAAAATAACTCTTATGCAGTCTATAAAGTCTGCGTCTCCTTAGTTACCGTGTCAGATTCCTGTGGAGATGCTGTGTCTCAGAGGGTTCACTTATTTCTTGAGAATTTGGCAAGCTGGTTACAGTAATTATGCTGCGGACGCCCATGCACGGTCTGAGATTTCACATTGCTGCTGTCTCGATGCAAACTTTATCAACATGCAGAAGACAATGTCAGTCGTCACTTTGCGGAAGAGTGAAAGTGGAGACGTTTGCTGCAGAACAGCGACAGCATGAATTAGCCTCCAGAAACCGTCTAGTGGAAGGTGACACGGCAGAACCGCTGCATTGACTAATCAGCTTGGATTTGTTACAAACACTTGCAGTCATTTCTGATGTCTCCTCTGCCACACAGAGAAAATACATTTGGAGGATTTCAGCACATTGTCCTCTATTGCATGTCCTTTACTCTCTGTTTATCTTTCTGACTTTCTTCTCCTTTTCTTACATGTACTCTTGTCTCCTGCTTTCTGTCTCTAATTTATATTATTTCTCTGTCTGTAGTGCATTGTGGTTTTTTGATATTCTTCTGCCCTCTCCTCCCATTGCTCTTTCCATATCGCTTCTGACTTCCTTGTCTTTCTTTTGCTGTTTATTCTCCTTGCATTGTAACATCCTCACTCCTTGTAGAGAAGGAACACTTGTCATTTGATAAGCTGTTTATTGTAGCCTCTTTTTCAGTTGAGACTGCAGACGTTGTTTAGACACACGCAGCTACTCAGAAACAGAAGCTCAGGGGCGAATTCGCAAAAATATTGCACAGCTTTTTCGGTGGCTAAACCTGCACAAATAAGACAAAAATGTGTAATTCTCAAAGCACCCGCAAAGCGTTAAATGCACCTCTTACTGTGCTGCCAAGCAAATAACGTCTCAGTCCTCATAAACTATTTGCACATATTTAAATCAGATAATATGCAGACATTTGGGGCAAAATTGGCCCCTTTCTACCAAATTAACCTCATTGCAAAAGCACTAATAGCCACACGCAGTTACAGTGAAATTATTAAAGTCTTCAGAGTGTTGGTGAAAACTGAAGCACATTAGTAAGGATTGTCTCAAACTCCTTTATTTTGGGATGCAGTGAAAGGATCAGTGGGCAACTCTGGTTCTGAAAAGTGAAGCTAATGCGGAAGTGCCTTAAACCTGCATTCTTTGTAATAGCCAGCAGGGGGCGACTCCTCTGATTGCAAAAAGAATAGTATAGAGGTAGCGCAATATCTTTTATGAATCGGACCTTGAAACAGGGCAGATAGCGGTTGCAAATGGTGTGCAATTCATTGTGCTATCAGCAGCAGCAATCTATTCTTTGTGAATTCGCCCCTCGGTGTGCTGAATGAATGATGTTTTAGACTCTTCTACAGATTTTGCGTGTGTGGGTCCTTGCAGACTAATTTATATTCTGGCAGTGTCACTTTCATGCCTACGTATGAATTACTTCTCTGTCATTCTTCTGGTTTTCCCTCTACCTCCTCTGTCTCTTTCAACCCTTCTCTCTCCCCCGCTGTACCACTTCCCCTTCTTTGCCTCCCTTATTTCTTTCATTCCCGTCCTTATGTTGCTCCTTCTTCAAACTCCACTGATCTTTTACTGTGCTTGTCTACTTCACCTGCTCCTCGTGTTTCAATTTTTATTCCTCCCTCTTTTATCTTTGTCCTCACTTTGCCCATCTGCAGGAGTTCACAGAGAATTCCTGCTCACCATCAGTCTCCTGCTTTACATGAATTTACTGCACATTAACTACCACTACCATGTGACTAAACTTAAGTACCGGTACTATTCTCCCCACCCCCTCTTTGCAGAAAGCAGAGATTGCCGTGGCTCCGCTGACCATCACTCTGGTGAGAGAAGAGGTGATTGACTTCTCGAAGCCCTTTATGTCTCTGGGAATCTCCATCATGATCAAGAAGCCCCAGAAGTCTAAACCAGGTGTTTTCTCTTTCCTGGACCCGCTGGCCTACGAGATCTGGATGTGCATAGTGTTCGCTTACATTGGAGTCAGTGTTGTGCTGTTTTTGGTGAGTGGGCGTTAAAAACTAAAAGTCAGCACTTGACTTGGGTTGCAGTGGATTTGAAGTGTTTTTAAAGCTTTAGGGGTGGAAGAACAGATAACTTATTCATCTCAAAGTCAAAAAATATTTCTCAACTAGTGGGCTACAGCAGATGGTGCCCTGTCTGACCTTGTAGATCCTTATAGTACACATTTACTGCTGATTAGAAGACAGTTTGGTCAATTTTAATAAGGGGATGATGGCAGTTTTTTGCTGCTCTATGCATTTTTCTGATGATATAATAACTTGTGTGATCAGCACTCTGAGAGTACACAGTGCGTATGTTTTAATGATTTTTAAAACTCGTCAATAAATTCTATCAGTTTTCGAGTATGGTAACATTGCCTTTATACCCACAACTGTTATGTATTTGAAGAAAGCTTCTGTGAAGGAAATCATTAGATACTTAAAGGTGTCCTATCTGGACAGAAATACCATCACAGACAGCTCTGTATAAGATATGCAAATACTTAAAGGAACAGTGTGTAACATTTCGGGGGATCTATTATTAGAAATATAATAGAAATATATATAATATATTATTCATAACCATGTTTTCATTTGTGTATAATCACCTGAAACTGAGAATCATTGTTTTCGTTAGCTTAGAATGAGTCCTTCATATGTACTCTCTATGGCTTTGTGTGTGTTAATCTCCCTCTCTCTCAATATGTTGTTGTTTATTGTTTTTATGTACCTGCACTGGTTGTTTTTCCTTTATAGACCTCTAAATGATCCATGACACTTTTTTTCCCTTCTCTGTTTCAGGTGAGTCGCTTCAGTCCGTATGAGTGGCATGCAGAGGAACCAGAGGAGGGCACAACAGAGCTGGGCCCCACCGACCAACCTCCCAACGAGTTTGGCATCTTCAACTCCCTCTGGTTCTCACTGGGAGCCTTCATGCAACAGGGCTGCGACATCTCGCCACGGTGAGGGGAGGGAAATGGCGTGTGTGAGACAAACAGAGTGCATTTGTGTGCGCGGCGTGTGCATCAGGCTGAGTAAGAGATGTAGTATTTGAGTCTGTGTTCATAGGAGAGTGTGTGTGGGATGGAGATAGCGTGTGTGTCTGTCTAACTGTCTGTAATGTTGGAGTGCTTTAGTGTTAGGCTGTGGTGATTCAGACGGTTGACAATGTGAATCACCTCTCTTAGCACTTTTTTAGCTTTCGCTGAACTGGACTGCTTCTCCCAGACAGTGTGTTACAAAGGCTGTGCCAGAAATACACATAAATAGACACAAACAAGGAAGTGAGAAGAAAACACCTGCACATCGTCCAGCGGCCGTGTCCATATGGGTGTGCTGTGGTGGGAGGCTTAGCAGTTTGCTAGATGTGTATGAATTGTTAATGCACGACTGAAGAGGCAGAGTCCGGCTGTATTTTTAGAATATTTATAGGAATATGGCATTTTATTATTGATAACCTAAGAATGCAGTTTAGTGAAATATTCATGGCCATCATACTCAAGACCTTTAGGGAGCAAATCTAAAGAGAGATGCAGATAGAAGAGAGTGATAGACGATGAGCAGAAAGAAGGAAAATGTGTGAGCGGATGAGTAAAATGTGTGTAGCAGAGATGTGAATGGACACTTCTCACTTCATCATAGACATGGAGACAAAGTGGTCAAAGGTTCGTACTGTGCTGTAGGACAACAGTGAATAGTTACAAATAAATTGTGAAAGTGTATAAGGGTTTAGAACATTATGATAGAAGTTTATGATGGTCATTCCCATGCTCACTTATGTCTCATAAGTTGTTGCAGCAATTTTTGGGTTGATACCATTTGTTACAAAGATTTGGTGCTAAATTTAACTATTTTTTACCACTCAAGAATTGATACAAATTATCAATAATTCATCCAAAATACCACAGTAAGACACCAAGACCTTGAGTGACCACCATAGAAAAAATCATGCTGTGATTTGGTTTAAAAAAATTTTGACATTTGGAGATTTCTGCAAGAATTGCATTTTTCGGCGATTGGATGGCAAGCACTTCTCTCAATTGTCGATATACCTAGGAAAGCCATCCACCCTCTGAATGCTTTAGGTCTGTAGTTTGTGGCTGTTTCATGTTTCATGAGGCTCTGATTATCCTAGAGGTCAAGACTGTTTAGGGACCCCAGTATGCAGAAATATTCCAAAACATAATTTTTCAAATAGGCAAAAATAACACATTTATACTGCATTAAAAAAACTGCATGTTTCTTGTCCAAACCTGCATGTGATGATCAAAAAGTGAGCATGTCTGTAAAGGGGAGACTCGCGGGTACACAAGAGAACCCAATTTCATTCACATATCTTTAGGTGAGAGGTCAAGGGACACCTGTGAAAATGTCTGTTTTTTTCCCTCGCCAACTTTGGAGCGATATTTAGCCTCCTTCCTGACAAGCTAACATGACATGGTTGGTACCAATTGATTCCTTACAGTAGGTGATGTAATTAGGTTTTGTTTTCACCAGCATTTGTTTGTCTGTCTGTCTGTCAGTCTGTTAGCAGGATTACTCCAAAAGTTCGATATGAATTTCAATGAAATTGTTTGAAGGGGTGGAGTGTAGCACAATGAACAATCCATTAGATTTTGGTGGCGATCCGGATCATGGTCCGGAGCAGCCTGAGCATTAAGACCACAGGGTATAACACATGTGCAGTGTAACTGATGACGTGTTGATGACGCATGACCCCGCCTCCTTCTGAGAGCAGAGAGAGACGTGTGTAGATGTGTGGCGAGACTCTGAGGTGCGGCGGCAGCTGCTGGCCGTCCGCAGTGAGAAAGAAAAAAGCGGTAGATGAGGGGATGAGAGACAACGTAGTGTGATGTTATACAGATAAAACAAGGCTGCTGAATGAGAGAGGCATCCGCTGATACGTTACACGGAAACACACTGTGTTAATAATAAGCCGACCACCTCACGGTACCGACAGCTGTGAGCTGTGATCTGTTTTTAAAGTCAGGCACCTTGGCGGAGGTCTGCGCTCTCCGAGTGCCATTCTAGTTCCATATGATACCAACCTGCTACAGCCTCTGAAAGACAGAAACGTCTGTCTGGATCACCAGGTCTCAGATTAATATGTACGGATATATCTTTGATTCTGTATCCCTAACATGATCATGTGTGAGAATATTGTTTGACTTGACTTTGGCAACACTCACTGAGAAGTAGTCACTGCTGTGATGTTTTCCCCTCAATGCACCAGCATGTTATAGTGATAAACACACTTGACTGGAGCTTCCTACATTTCGTTAACTTTCCATTTGTTCCAAACAAACTGTTGTTATTGCTCTCATAAATATTAAAAGCTTTTTACGCTAAGACACATCACTGCCTGTGCAGCAGGAATTAGGGTTTATCTTGTAGGTGTTGGGAATACTAAATGTCCATTATTGTGAAGAATATATATGAAAAGGTTGTTCATTTATTTAACCCCAGACAGCCTAATTCCCTTCCCTCCCTTTAACTTTATGCCCAGCCTCACTGACATACATATAATCTTTAACAATCTTTTCTCATCTCAGGGACTTTTTTCCTGCTTTTAAACCCAGTATCTCTCAAATGTTGCATTCCCATTAGCATTTCACTTTTGGCAAAAGGACAAAAGTTCTACATCGGTTGCCCAAACTTCACTTTCTTCCTCCTCTTCTTTTGCTCTTCTGCCCTTCTCCTTCGCTCTTTCATCCATCTCTTTCACGCTCTCTCTTTTCCTTCCTCCCCCGCTCCCCGACACCTGTCGTCTCCCACTCCTCCCCACTATACTGAGACTGACAGGCCAATTCTAGCCCAAACACACAGAATGGAAAACACTCACACCAGCTGCACACACACACACACACACACACACACACACACACACACACACGGGATGTGCACATGAATACACAGACGCTTCACACATTGCTTACAGTATACGTGTAGAAAAAACACCCGCTGTGCAGTATCACAACAATCCAACACACACACGCAGACCTCTCCATCACTTGCAGGACTTGTTATAGATGTGTGCGCAAAAGCTACAGCTGTCATGGTGATAATGTGATACTTAACATGAAGCCAGTGTTCGTCATACAAATCACCCGGCCCTGTCACTTCCAATACAGCACAGCTCCTCTGTAGGCCAAGATTACTGCGGTCCTAAGTGCCTGATTATATCGGTAGAATGAGAAATCTGTCACTTGTGTTATTTTTCTTCATGGAGGAAGTTTCAATGCAAACTAAGCTCAGACAATAAGGATTTACCATGTAAATTCAACATGATGTCTAATGTATCATCACAATGTCAGTCTCTGGAGGAGAACCATTTTGCAACAACTAGTACTGCAGCTGTATGTAGTGGTGTGACTCTGCTTCCAGGATGATCAGAGAGCAAACTGATGGAAACATGCTGCAGATTTGGATCAGGCTATGAGACCCCCTGCTGGGTACAGAACAGAGCTTTGGAGATGCACATCTCTTAATGGTAATATTGACAGTAAGGGGACATACGAGCTAACATACTGTAGGCTGATTTACTGTTTCCTAATGAGGAGGAGGAGGAGGAGGCCGACGGGGGGGGGGGGGGGGGGGATGAAAGCAGTAAAAGATCAGCGCATGAAAATGGTGGTAGTACAAACGAAACACTAGCACAGCACTGACTCTGAACCATGATGGATGTACAAATAAGCAACTGTTTGCGAATAAGTCGGACATATCAACTTAAAAGGCGATGTGTTGCGTTGATGTGTTTGCGCCGCTGCCCTCAAGTGGCCAAAAAAAGTCAGTTACTGCAGGTTTAATTACGCTCTTCCATTGTGGCAACATAGGCAGCATCAAGCAGCAGCATACAGTAAATGGTTCAGTATGCTTGAAAGGAACCATTTCGTACACGGTGTCATCCAATCACATCTAAAGGCAAAAGTTTTTGGCCATACTCTGATTGAAAAGCCTGCCGTTGTAGTGACAAGATGCAATGAATCGTATAAGTGGGCATAATGCAACGCATTTTCTGTTATAGCAGGAAAGGTGTTGGGGGAGAGGGCACGCTGTTAAACGATCTAATAAGGCCATGCAGGACAAGTTAGTGCTACAGTGTTTATGTGAATTACCTAGTTACTAGTTATGAGAAGTCATTGTCATTATTGATAACCACCCAACTGACATGACCAAAGCTTCCTACCTGAACAACACCCATTGACGTCAGTGTTTCTCAAAGGTTCTGAGGTAAACATAAACAGTCGATGCATACGAGTCGCGCTGCTGCGCTCACATATTACACAATCAACTCTTTGCAACACATCCCCACCACATCCGTCTATTTAATCTGTCACGCTCTGCTCACTCTTTTGTTCTGCCTAAGCTGCTACTGCTACACCGCTCACTGTGAGCATCACTACATCATCAGCTGCATTCACCTGTAGCTGCTGATTGTAGTGAGTCACTCCCTAATCACTCTAGGCGTCAGCGTGAGCAGGGAGTGATGAGGCTTAGACGTCAGACATGTACTGTTCCTTGCATCCACATATAACCGTTCAGTGTGAACTGGGAATGATGCAATTTATTATTATGCAAGAAGAGGTAGAAAATAAGTATGAAATTAACTTGTTCATTAGATCCTTTGATGAAGAAATGATGTAAGCCAGTAGACCAGGCTTTCTGCCATAAAACCAAGTGATGGATGAGCTCTCACTGTGACATTGTGCTCTGCAGAGACACTACATCATGTCCTTAGAAAAGGAGACGCGTCATGCATACCATCATGTCATATCATTTTTCTATCTCCTCAGTACATTACCTTTAATCTCCCATTCTCTTGTTCACCTTTGCGGGCAGACAAAGTCATAATGCTAACTTCAGTCAGAACTGACAGCACGAATGTGCTACAGATATACAGATATTATCATATAACAAGATGTATTCCTGCATGCAACTTTCCTTCTAACAGAAATATCCAACATTTATTTAACATTTACTTTCATTAAAGGATATAGCAAGGCACGTTCACTTATTCACTCCCTCAGTTTATCTGCCCCTCTATGAGCTGAATAGCAATGTCTGCAAACAAAACACTGAGACAATTACTAATAAAAGAGAATGCATAAAAGAATTGGAGAACATTTCTTGCTGTGTCTCTATACTCAGCCAGAGTTTCACTAACAGATCAAATCCACAGGGTCTCAATTACAGAGAATAACACTCTTCTGCGTGTGGTGTGTTGATTTAGGCCAATAAGGCAGGTGTAATTTTACACAGAAATCTGGGCAAGTGGAGCTTTAGTCTCTGAATGAATCAATGATCAAGTAAATTCCTTTAAAGAGGACCTATTATGCTTTTGTGCTTTTCCCCTTTCCTTCAGTGTGTTATATAGTTTTTTGTTCATGTAAAAGGTCTGCAAAGTTACAAAGCCCAAAGTCAGTTACTCTCCTCGACAGAAACACTGCTCCTGAACTGCCTGAAACGCCTTGATGGAAGTCACGCCTTTTCTCCCGTAACATGGTGATGTCACCAAGTAACACATTTGCATAATATCGGCCTAGCGGCTAGTTTGGCATGCCCTCAAACAAAGCTAGTTAGAGCAGAGCTGGAGCGGAGACCGAAGAGTTTGGTTCAGTCGACCAATCACAACAGAGTGGGCCAGCTGACCAATCAGAGCAGACTGGGCTTTTCGCTCAAAACAGAGCGTTTCAGACAGAGGGTGAAAAGAGGTGCTGCAGCACAGCCAGTATGAGAAAAGTAAAGCGTTTTTTTGGACATTAAAAATATGGACATGTTCTAGTAGAAACCTAAAATACAAGTATGAACCTGAAAATGACCATAATAGGTCCTCTTTAAAGCACTATTTTATTTGACACAAAATCAACGACTTAATTGATACTATATGAGTTTGAATGCAGTGTTGACTATTTTATTTATTCATATATATATATTTTACATTAGTCCTCTGATAGACTGGTGAATTGCTATTTTAAGCGGTGTTAACTTTGTTAACTGATGCCCAACTTCTTTGTTTTGCCCTGCGGTATTTTCCTTCACATTATCGTTACTTTTTCCATCTTCCATACGTCTGCCCCAACCACGGGATGCTAATTCATGCTCTGGTGTTTTTCATGTCATCCATCCTGCAACTTGTATCGTCTCCGGTTGGTCAGCAGGGATCAGAGTATTGAGGTTGACATTTACTGTTGAGCTGTGAATAAAGGGAAGGACGCACAGGTAGAGATTTGTTTTACAGTGAATGCGTTTTCTATTTTTCTGAAAGTGGGTGCAGTCTCCCTGGTTGGATATTTACAGCGTATTTGTGTTTTTCTTTCTCAAGTAAAATCTTGTTTTATATAATGTGTCATCTTACAACCTTTATGAGCATCCGTTTGTCAACTGCTCTCCATGTGTTACACACCGGAGGTTTGACTTTATACACTGAGCGTGTGTGTGAGACTGTGTGGGTTGTGTATTGTGTATTGAGCTGCCATATAGGTCCATTGGTATTCAGTGTGGGTCCCCCTCTCCCTGCTGCAGTCATCTCTGCAGTCTGGGAGACACAGTATAACACACACTCCTATTCAACTCTCCCACTTTCTCTCTCCTCTTTCCTCATCCACCTATCATTTTCCCTTTCTTTCTTACATCCTCTCTCACTTAGCGCCTGTTCCTGTTGCGTTTGTTGTTTAATCATAAGTTAATTGATATTTACATAGCTAGAAATTACAGCACGTGTGTGATGGCATGTCTGCGTGCTTTTGATAGAAAACTATTTTTTTTCTGAGAGACACACACGTGCTCTCTCTTTTACCGACTTGTTTTTCCTTCACCTTTCCGATCAAGCAGAAGATAATGGCTGGCAGCAGAGATGAACGCATTCACACACACACACACACACTTGCACACATCGTCAGAGTGACCTTGAGATGGCATTTGCGCCACACACACACCTGCCATCTTTGAGCCCAGGCTTTTTGGGTTTGTAATGGCGGCGTTTGGCACCGGTCACCTCGCGAAGGGTGGCGATAAAGTGATGGACAGTTAGATGATGGGACTGGAATTTAAAAGAAAAAAAAGAATAAATAGCATGAATAAATAAAGAATAAAAAATGGAACAGGTTGTACATTGAGGAAGACTAAGCGCTGGAGAGGGAGAGAGAGGTAAACTGATCACCAGTGAACATCTCCAAGGGATTGGATCTGTCTCTGTCAATAAACATCTGAAATTACAGCTCTCCTCTCGTGTGTGTGGGGGTGCATGTGTGTCCGCTGCTGGGTGAGGGCACTTCTGGCTCTGAGTGTATGTGTCATGTGTAAGTATTGAGTAAATGGCCATGGGTGTGTTGAATAGTTAATGATAGCAACAGATCCAGCTAATGGTTTGACTAACTAACTACTGTGGAGCGCTGAAGCTTACTGACTAATTAATGATCTCAAGGTCACTGGTCAGAGCCCAGTCCCACTGACCAACTGTGTTTATGAATTTCACCAGTAATAGTTTTTATAAATCCTATCTTCTAATCATATCTTTTCTGCTTCACTGATATAATCCCTGTTATTATTTTATTTGATCACGCCTTCGTTATCTGCCTACTGCACCTAATCTTTAATCTATTAATCAGATTTTCTTTCATGTGTGTCTGTTTGGCTTCACGCCTTTTATTCTGCCTCCATCAACTGTATAGTATTACTGATGGTTTCAATCAGGCAGTCGATTCACTTTATTTCACACCTGTAGTCCATGTAAGAGAAAGATAAAAGCCAAGAAGAAGAAGAAAGCCTGTGTTTCTATCTGCATTAGTCTTTCTGTCCTGTACTAATCAAACATTCATGCTTCACTTTCCCGAAACATCAGACGCACTAATAGCTGTCAGACTCGACATTTGTTAACACGTCTGTCACCATCACTTGAAAAAACCTGGTTTGTTTGCACCCCAATCAGATCGCAGCTAAAAAGTGTTGCATTTCCCCTGTCGGCATGTCTTAACTAACGAACAAGGAGATGAGTTTTTAACAAGCTCACGATTTGCATAATGAAATGGAACGCATGTCACCCGTGATGTCTGGTGCGTCCAAAGTAGTTTGCAAACTTGATTTCAGAATTTATCTTGGATCAGGAGCCCCCAAAAAGGGGGTTCGGGGGGGGAATGCCTGTAAAATGTATGCTAAAACTGCTGTATAATATGTGGTATTATATGAGAAAAATAAGATGTTTATAGATAGGTTTACAATTTTCACAATTATCAACAGCTATCCAGCGCTGGCTCAGTTTGTATCTTCGTGTCTGCTTGTATTTGTGTGTGTGGATGTGTCAGCATCAATCTACTTTAGTACTTTAACGTGTTTGTGCAAAGGAATGTTCTTCTGTGTGTGTTGGCTTTGTGTGTTTGTGTGCTCTTGTTATGGCAATTATATTAACAGGTTTTTCTTCCCAGATGATTGTGATTACTGTCATACTTGTAAAAAGCCAAACAGCGTAATCTGATGAAACAAGTAGATGATTGAGCTACGGGGAAACATATTTGTCTTCCATTAGTCTCATAAGAATGAAAGTAAAACACACATGCTAGTTCATATGCACACGTGCTTGCAAACACAGCGTAAAATTGCAGTCTCTTCGGTTACGTGACAGAATTCAGATGCAGTGGATGACAAGGAACTATATAGCTCGGAAGTGTGTATGTTTGTGTGTGACAATGTGTGTGTGTGAGACAGAGAGAGAGAGAGGGGAACAGCATGCCATTAATCTTTCACACAGAGGATACGGGAGGCAATCTGTTGGCTATCATAGATGATACATGACCTGCTATAGAATGATTCGCCTGTTGCATACCAACACCCGACATGACTACACACACACAGGCGACACACGCGTTCACACTGCCACAAACACACTTGCACACTGACATGTCGCATAAAGAATCAAGGACGTCACTCTCAAAGCTCACCCACGAACACCAGAATGCACTTGTGACAGGAGCTGAAAATTATGTGCACATGTGAACACATGCATGCCCACACGGTCTCATTTGATTGGAGCTCCATCGATCTCCATATGGTAGACATGCTTTCCAACTTCACTCCAAGGCCAAACACCGGTGGCGAATACCTCCTTCTCTCTTTTTTCATTCACACACACACACAAATAAATCAACCAAACACATTTACAAAGAGACATGCTGTTAATCATGTTGTCCTCAACCAATCTGTTTTTCATTCCTCTGTAAGGTGGTGGTCTTTCATGCTCACTGAGATATAGAACCGTCTTAGATATTCTGCCTTAGATTACAAACTGATTCATATCAGCAACATACTGTACAATATTATTCGATCAGCATCAGAAGCCTTTACCTGAACTTAAGTAGACAAGATAGAGTGAGGGTGTCGCCTTAAAGGTGATTCATTTCAGGTAACTGTGTGAGTTTGTTATCTTGTTGCTATCCTAAATAAATTGCATATTAAAATGCACTGCATGCATTCACCTGCTGCACGTAGATTTATGGACCTAAGAAATTAATCTGTCAAGTGAATAATTACATAAAGCTAGATAAGCAGTTTGTTTTTGATGAATACATTTCTTCAGTTTGGGATGACAGCGCTAATGTAAGAAAGGAGTACTCTAATCAGCTGATGAACAACAGTGTTTGCATGCACTAAAGAATTTGGATTATTCCCAGGTTTCAGCAGAAGTCTAATTTTTAAAAGTCATGAATCTGTTTAACAGGTCTGAATAATGTGGTCTACTCTATTTATCTAAAGCACTGGCCACAGAAATAGAGATGATCCCTGACCACTCCACTGTGGTTACCCAATAGGGATCAACCGATTATCGATTACCGGCTGCGATATTCAACCATTTTACTATTATCGGAATCATTTCTTTTTCTTTTTTTTATCCGATTGCGATAAAATAAATACATTTAAAAATGTGCTACTTTGGCTCTGAGGCAACCGCCTCTCCCTGTCATTGCTCACCACTCTTTAGTCTTGCTCAGTGTCCCGCCCACAGCCCTATCTGATTGGTTACGAGTGATAGCCTACCAACACTGAAAGATAGTTTGTCTCTGACATTCAGCCCACGTTGGACGCGTTCAGAGACAGCCATCACTCTGTTTGTCAATGTTAGTAGAGAATTCGGTCTACATCCCCCCGCCCCTACCTCTCTCTCCTTCTCTCTCCCGCCCTCTCTCTTTCTGTCTCGATGGATGCACTAAAGAAAAGGTCTAAAAGTGCAGTATGGGAGTATTACACTCAACCAACACCTGGGAAGGCAATGCATGCAAAGAAGGTGTCAGCATGGGAAGGGCAATGGCTCCTTTCTTTAAATATAACGTGGAAAAGTTCTCTTTAGCAGCATTTAATTAAACATGTGCTTAAAGGCGTTTAAACAATGCATAAACATTTTTCTGCAAAGTACAGTATAGCTTCCAAAACTCTTTTATCGGTCTGATTGCCCTGAAAAAAACATTTTGGTCAACCCTTATTGCCCAATGCTAGTAGTTTTTCTTAACGGGTCAAATACAGAGGACACATTTTGCTTTAGTGATCAATAAAGTGTAACTTAAAGTCCAAATGAAAGCTTTTTTTTATTGCTATAGCATAAATACCTGCTCTGTAAATAACTTGTCCTATGTTCTCCAAACATGAACACACATCTTTTCCTGCACCATAGCTGGTTGAATGAGTGACCAAACAAACATTCACAAGGGAAAAGTGAGCTACTAATGTCAGTTTGCAGGCTAGTTTGTTAGCTATATTAGTTGCTCAGCTGCAGCACATTAAACAGCATGTAAACGTACATGCAAATGTCACCTCGGTCCAGTTAGATGCTGGCGTAGTCCTATATTGGTAGGCACTGGCTGAGACGAAAAAGCATTTCTGATAATTTCCCCAAAGACCTTTTTCCTTCTTTTCAATAATAGAAAACTATAAAAAGGGATGGCTAAATGTGATTTCAGTTGGACTTTAAATGGACTCCTTACATGTTAAAGTGGCACTCCCAAAATCTAATATAGGCTACACAAATCAATGAAAGTCTCTGCTTTCAAACTCGACCATTTCATGAGATATAAGCAGTATGTTTCGCCACATTTTGGTGATAATATAATTGTTATGATAATACTGATCATAATGATGCACAGTGGAGAAGGGCACTTCTCTACATCTCTTTATCTTTGTCTTCCTCTTCCCTCCTTTGCTTTTATTCCCCCCTTCTCTTCCTGTTTGGATGTCCACTTAAATCACACAGTCACTCAATCACGTCAGAATAAAATGCTGTCACAGCCCGTTTACCAGCTAACCAATCAGATCACATGCCCCTCTTGGCCTCTGTTGGAGACCCTCTAGATTCTATTAAAATGACGTTCTTAATATGCGCCATCCATATTCCTGGATCCCTCTTGTGCATTGCTTTTGAAAGTGAACATTTCCAGTGCAAAACGAGTTCTATCTTTCTATCATGAAGTCTTACCTGGTTGAAAAACAAAAATGTTCCTGCTGTCTCCTAATAGGTACAAAACAAAACCTAACAGCTCTTTCTCAGCAGAATCCATCACAGTGTATGCCAGGTTCATTAATTCAGGTAAACAGATCAATGCCTCAAGGACACATGCTATCAATTCATATTTGCGTGTGTGCGTATGTGTGTGTGTGTGTGTGAGTGCATGGGGATAAAGTGGTGTGCTGGCTTTCAAACAGCAGCAGGATGCGGAGTTACTCCAAAAGGTGACAATTTATGCCGAGTCAGGCGTCAATGCACCTCTCAGCTCTCTCACTCCTCTCTTCTCTCTCCAGCAAGCACTCCTTAAAACCCAGCCCACCCTAAAAATAACTCCTCACTGCTTTCCCATCAGAGTGGAATCAGCTACCTGTCCAAAAAATGTTGGGCCTTATTTTCTGATTGCTTGTGAGAGGATATGAATGTCACCCAAATTTTGTTAAAGCAGCTATAATAAAAAATTGTATTAACATTGGATCAAATGATTATGTGCCATGTGAAAGGGACCACTTGTAGAGACGAACCCACTGATATTTATCCCTCAATTCTGCTGTTTACCTCAGCTCTAGTGTTGGGGCATCATTCAGCTCATTGTTTTTGTTTTGCAGCTTGCAACTTTAATGTTTTGGTTCACTCTCATCGCTCTTATAACATCGTTTCCAGCTGTTTTCAGCGAAAAAGCTGTAAAACCCCGCTGTACACCGCCCAGCACCAAACAGCAGACCAAAGTTAGCGACTCGCTGAAAAACATAGTCGAGCATATAGTAGCTAAGGAGACATATATTTCCTTCAGGAGGTAGAGACCAAAAACAGAGCTAAAAAAGAGTGATTATTGGATCAGGTGGCCAAAAACATGACTCCAAATGAATGATATTGTTGTTGGATGTGTAAATAAGCCACTGTTTGGCATAGATATATTGACTTACAAGGTGATAATGCATCAGTGTTGTGTTCACAGCTTGTTTCCGTTGCCAAAAAAACTGTAATTGCAGGTTTATTACATTATTGCAATGCCCATTCAGAGTAGGCCGATTGCTTGGCCCCCAGAAGTTCTGCTTGTAGTGTTGTTGAGAACTGCGGTACGGCTGCTTGCACCCGCCAAGTGTGAAGTTGATTAGATGACCGGTTCTTGAGATATACGAAGGACATTTATACATACACACAGACAGTGATTCCTTCCTTTATAGTTAGACAATGCTGCTACAGCGCCACCTATTGGTCGAATGGCACCAAATTTACGATGGTCCCTCAGACATCATATCTACACATGTCCACCAAATTTCTGTTTGTAATATAAGCCGTGGCCACAGCATTTGAGCTGACTTTGAGGGCCTGCTATAGCAAAACTGTATGGAACATCAACAATCCAAAAAAACTAACTTTTTCTGGCTTGATAGAGAGATGTTCGGTACCATATTTGGTGACGATTGCTTGAAATTTGTCAGAGCAGTAGGAAAATTCAAAGTGGCGGAAAATCCAGGAAAAAATAATTTAGTTTTTGAGAGTTACGGTTCATAAATTGGAGGCCAAAGCATAAAGTTGTTGTTGTTTTGGCACCACAATCTGGTCAAATTACACCACATTTGACACTGCACTCCCTTGGGTCCCCAGCAATACACCCACCAAGTGTGAAGTCGATGGGATGAGTGATTCTTGAGATATATGAAGGACATACAGAAAGACAGACAGAGATTTCTCGCTTTATAGTTAGATATACACACTTTGAAAAATTAATTAAAGTAAATGAAATACATCAGACAATTTACCTATTTGAAATTACTGTCATCTGGATATAAGCACACAAGCTTTTCTATGACTGGAAGTTAGGTGATTCAAAGAGGCACATTTTAAAATCACTGATTTACCGAGTGCAAATAACATGGATGTATTCATATTCACTGTGAATGTTCCCTTTAGCTACACATCTTTGCTTTTTGGGAAATGGTACAAAACATCTTCCTTTTCATTCTCTGTGAATGTGATGGCTCCTCTACATTTTTAAAGGAAACGGAGGAACTGTAAGAATATGTTTCGCCCAATACCCGCTCCACTTTCTCTCGCGTTCTCTCCAAAGCGTGGGTATTTGATGTCGCCGTGTGCACCCATTAGAACTTCAAGGACTTTTTATTGACTGCAGTGCTTAAAAGAAAACTTAACGTGTTGCTCCCCTCTCCCGTCTCTCTATCCTTTTCTCTAATGTGCTCACTCTCGCTTGCTCTCTTCCCCTTTACTCAGTGAAAACATGTTTGTGCAAACAAAATGAATTGCCACTTACTTTGATGCTTCAGCTCACAATTGGTAGATAAAGAGAGTAAACATGGAGAAAGAGAAAAGGGAGAATGAGGATGAGAGGGATGGAGGAGCGCCCAGATTACAATCTGTTGTAGCCTTTGTTATTGTTAGTGCTGAATTGGTTCGAGGCTTGAAAGACAATTACTGTGGCGGTACTGTCATTTTCACAGTCATGCACACAGTGGTGTCGAAAATGCTTTGTAAAACTACGGCGTGTCGTGTTGAATATCTCTGACTCAGGAACTAACCTCAATTATGTTTCCTTCTCTGTTTTTTTCCCTCTGTCATTCTTTTATGTTCTTTTCATCCCTTTAACCTTCATCTTCATCTTTTACCTTCATCATCCTCTACTTGTCCTGCTAATTTCTCATCTACAAATATCCCCTCCTCTCCTTTGTCTGTCTTTTCTCCAGGTCTCTGTCTGGACGTATCGTTGGAGGTGTGTGGTGGTTCTTCACCCTCATAATCATCTCGTCTTACACAGCCAACCTGGCTGCTTTCCTCACTGTGGAGAGGATGGTCTCACCCATAGAGAGCGCAGAGGACTTGGCCAAACAGACAGAGATAGCCTACGGGACACTGGACTCAGGCTCTACCAAGGAGTTCTTCAGGGTATGGACTCCACACACTCTGCTCATTTACTTGAATCTGTCAGAGGTGTCACTCTTTTACTATGTTAAGCCAGAAAGTCACAGATGACCTGCTGGTCTCGCTGTTAACACTGATATTAATAACCCAACCATTACTGCACAAAACCAGCTGTGTTCAAGGATACCATACATGTCATGACGATTTACAGAGACACATAAAATGATCTTCATTATATCTAGATTGTTTTCCAGAAAAAGATTAAAGGTACCCTGTGGAGTATTTGACCACTTGTAGTGCAGTGGAGCAAGTCAATATACCTAGGAAAGCCATACCTCCTCTGAATGTCCACGGTCTCTAGGTTTGTGGTTGTAAAGTTTCATGAGGCTGTTTTTATCCTAGAGATTGCAACAGGTATTTTATACAGTGACATCAAGTTTCAAAAAATGGTCACACTATATGAAACAGCTACTCTGGGGACTAAAATCATCACACATGAATACAATTGGGCTCATTGGGTCCATAAGAGTCTCAGCTTTCAAGTGATCCCTAATTTATGCAATTCCAAGACTGTTCAGGGACCACAGTATGCAGAAATATGCAAATACACCATTTTAGAATAGGTGGAAATAACACATTTACACCGCATGCATAAAACTGCATGTGATTATCATAAAGTGGGCATGTCTCTAAAGGGGAGACTTGTAGTTACCCGTAGAATCCATTTCACATAACTCAAGGTCAGGGGTCAAGGGACCCCTTTGAGAATGGCCATGCCAGTTTTTATCGCAACAATTTATCTTAACTTTGGAGCATTATTTAGCCTCCTTCCTGCTGAGTTTTTGACCACTAATAGTGCGGTGAAGCAATGTATTTATGAGCTACTCCCCATTTTGTTTGCATCTAGACACATAAAAGCATCAAGAAACATAGTGGAGAAGAAGAAGACTAGCAAACATGGATGTGAACAATGCAGGTTTCAGAATCTCAAAATTAGTTTTTGCAAATGTTTCATTAAGAACGAAATGCATTCAACACGTTTGTTAGGCCTCAAGGATACACGTGTTTCAGGTGAGAAACACTGAATGTAAACACTAAACTCCACAGGGCACTTTTTAAGAAATGGATGTCAGTTTTCATATCGCTTGTGATCTGTATTTCATTCTAAAAGGCCGTTATATAAATGTGATGGTGCACGCCCATGTGTCCCTCGGAGGTGAAGAACGCCATTGCTTTGCAGCATTCGTCACCTCCACTCCATCCATTATTGCATTATTGCTTACTTGTGGTACAGTATAGAAAAGGGAAGTAAACAGGATGCGAGAGGAAAAAGTCCAGTGACAGTACAGGAGGTTACACAGCTTTAAAAACAAACAACACAATCTTAAAGTCACTTGTGAAATAAATTGGCAGTCAGTAAGAGGAAACAAATGCGAGGGAGGTGTCTCGTTTATTGAAGCCAGACAAAAGCCGAGCAGCAGGAATCTGCTCTGACTGTAGGCAGAGTGACTAATGACAGTGTAAACCAATTTACAATAGTCCAGGTGGGAGGAAAGGAATGAATGGATGACTTTCTCCTGATCTTGAATTGAGAAAGGCTCACATTTTTGGAAGTGACGCAAAGCTGAAATGCCTGGCTTTAACTTTTCGGCTAATTTGTTTATAACACTTTATCAAAGTTCACATCGAGCTTTTGGAGGAGTACTAGAAGAAAAAAGGACCAGCGTGGGATTTTAAACCTCATGATTACAATGAAACAATGTTTGTTTACCACACCTCCATTGTATGGAATCACTTCCCTACTCTGTCAGATAAAGCAATGATAATTTAATCTTAATAATGAACAGTAAAGAGCAGTGAAGTAGAGGTGGACAGAGCTGGAACAGAATATACTCCAGCTGTTAAAATAGTGAGCAGGAAATTAGAGCGGAGTGGAGTGAAGTGAAGCGGCCCAGAGGAGACCTGTGGTGGCTTCACCCATTGACCTATTCACCCATGTGGATAGCAATTACATAAGCACTCATAAACACATAGACACACATCTACACAATGCTGATGAAAACAGATTTTTTTTTTCTGCAGACACGGGCAAAACACCAGAGTCACCACATGTACAAAAACAAATCCGCTCTGTCACGTAGTCATGCTCTGTAGGAATACTCAGAATTGTTTGTGCATTGTGTGTGTGTGTGTGCATTTATACCAATTTACAGCTATGCTTTGTAAAGATGTGTGCAGTAGGGTGTGTATTTGGGGATGTGGAAGAGGGAGGGGGAGGTTGTAGCAGACAGTTTGTGCTTCTGTGAGCGGCTCTGGCATCATCAACATAACGAGCGGGCTGAAATCTGTGGAGGGTGAAAAAGCAATTTACTCTCCCACAGCTGAGGGGGATTCGCCACCGCCATTAATTATCTCTCCATGTGTGTATGTGTGTGTACGTATGCACGTATGTATGCATATTCAGCCACATATGTATGCGTGTAGATGTGCATATGAGTGCGTGCGGCAATTTCCCGCCAAGCAGATTTGTGTGTGTGTGTGTGTGTGTGTGTTAAATGTATATTTAAAAGTAGTGTGGATGCCTGAAGGTGACTTGCAGCATCCATTTCCTCCTTCAGCCTCACTCATTGTTAAAGAATCTGGAAAGAGTCACACCGCATTGTCACACATCCATCCCTCCGAGGCCAGACGCTGTTTTATACGTGCACAGTCATCATCATCACTGTCTCCCCCTCTCTCAGTCTCACTCTCTCCGACACACAAGCAACACACACACAAGCGCATATACATATTTTTGCGGCCAGATGGAGAGGATAGAAAAATAAGTGAAAGATGGATGGATGGATCAAACTTGAGGGATGACGATGATAGAAGGGCTGAAGGTGTAAAAAGGAGGGGATGGTGAGAAGTTTTTTTGTTTTTTTTCTACGACGGTAGACAGTTAGAAAATAAGAAGAGAAAGATTGGAGAGATGGAGAGAAGAGGGGCCTGCTGGTCCTCATAGATGTCAGTGACATTATTATGGGATAGGTGTCCGTCACGCACTAGTAACACACTCACACACACGCACACACCATCCCCCGGGCGCCGGTTTCGGTGGCTGAGGCCGTAGCTTGTCGCTTGCAGAGCGACAGAATAACACTTAATCACCAGGAGAGAAAGAGAAGAAAGAAGCAGGATGCTTCTTGTGGAAGATGACAGTTTGACTCCTCTGCTTGTTATTTTCACTCTTGAGTGAACATGAGAACACATAAATTCACACATACACATATAGACGGGTGCACAGAACTGCACATATGCATGGTATATACACAATATAATACAATCTACTGCATCGTACCATACAGATGTCCTCTGACTAGCGGTACAACCAGATCAGTATGCCGCTATTCCAGTCATAAACTCATTTAAAGTTAAGACTGATGCTTGACTTGTCGAGGGAGATGGAGTGTTACATTTTAAATGTGGTTATAAATGTCATTATGTGCCAGAGGATCCAAATGGAAGATGGAAGACAGAGCCCTCCATCAGCAGTGTAATTTTATTCAAGGACTATAAGAGCGAAAATCAGCTTGAGCTGCTCCACATCATAAGAAACTGGAGCAATAAATGAAATGCAGTAAAGGCATATAAAATAATCATACACTTTGTGCGAGTTCAATCTCGGAGCTGTTCTGTTGTTTCTTTAGTAGAAGCATGGAAAAGGTACTTGTGACTAATCAATAAACAGCATTGAGTGTCATTGTGTTACCATAATGAGAAGCATTGTTTTCACTCATCAGATTCATGCTGTTTGTCTCAGTAAGCGTGGCGTGTAGATTTGAATAATCAAATCTGTGGTGAGAGAAGCTGCTAACACTGCACAGCAGCGAGATGTGAATGGACACCCAGAAGTAAACACAGAGTATGGATGTGTTAACAATAATACACTACAGCATTCTTAAATGATGAGGCTGGCGTTGTTCTGTATTTTTCTTAGGGTCGACAAATCCCCTGAAAAGCCCACAATGCGTTAGTGTGTTTTTTAGTACTTTTGAGTTTCCCAACCCGGTCCGTGGCTCTCAGATCCAAGCCAACTCATCCCTACTGAAGACACACAGCCTTTAAAACAACCGTAGTTTTTAGCAAATCGTATTTAATCAGTAGTAAATAGCAGGGCTGTCACTTGATTACAATATTTAATCACGATTAATCGAATGATTGTCCATGATTTATCAGGATTAATTGCAAATTAATCAAAAAAAAATTTAATCTGTTCAAAATGTACCTTAAAGGGAGATTTGTCAAGATTTTAACACTCTTATCAAAATGGAGTGGACACATATGTTTTCTTTATGTAAATGTATGTATATATGTATTATTGGAAATCAATTAACAATACAAAACAATGACAAATATTGTCCAGAAACCTTCACAGGTACTGCATTTAGCATAAAAAATATGCTCAGATCGTAACATGTCAAACTGCAGCCCAACAGGCAACAACAGCTGTCAGTGTGTCAGTGTGCTGACTTGACTATGACTTGCCCAAAACTGCATGTGATTATCATAAAGTGGTCATGTCTGTAAAGGGGAGACTCGTGGGTACCCATAGAACCCGTTTTCATTCACATATCTTGAGGTCAGAGGTCAAGGGACCCCTTTGAAAATGGCCATGCCAATTTTTCCTCACCAAAATTTAGCATAAGTTTGGAACGTTATTTAACCTCCTTGGCGACAAGCTAGTCTGACATGGTTGGTACCACTGAATTAGGTTTTTTAGTTTCATATGATGCCAGTATCTTCACTCTAGCTTTAAAACTGAGCCCGCTACAACCTCCGAAAGACCGATTGCGTTAATACTTTAAAACGATTTTGCGTTAACTTTGACAGCCCTAGTAAATAGTCAATTTGTTGGGGACTATTTTCAGTGGCGGATTAATACACATTTGACTATTGAGTATTTACAGCTACAGCGCAGTGTATGTGGGGTTGGCTCAAAATAAACTACAATTTGTTCATGTTGGTTCATGGTGGTGAAGGAACATGACACCTAATGCAACAGTGTGGCTCACTGATGTGTTTTTAATTGGATGGAGCTCTATGGCACAGAGGAATAACAGAGCTACTTGGCTACACAGGCTTATTAGTAGGATTAATCCATTGTTGATTTTTATATTTTCATGGGATTGGAAGACAGTATGAATATAGAATATCCCCAAGCTTTTTATTTCAAGGGTTAAACATACAGTTCAACAGCAGAAAGTTCAACCATAATGAGCTACAGCGGTGACAGTTTTGTCAAACTGAATCCTGTTTCACAGGGTCACTTGAAACTGCTACTGAGGTTCAGTCGCAATTGCACAAATAGCCTAAAATGTTACTGTGTTCTGAGACCTTACCCATCCACGATGTTCTTCCTCATCTACACCTGTGAAAAACATTGGCAATATAGGACTATCATGGCTATCCTTTCTCTCAATCTGTCATCTCTTTTCCTCAAATGAAATCATTTGTAAGCAGTCTGGCCTAGTCTTCTCTTCACTGGACTATGAAAACCATCATCTGTGAGAAAATCTGGCGTTGTATGTTCTGCAAAACGATGCCCATACATTCCTAATTAACATCTGCTCTCTCCTCTCCACCCCAGAGGTCCAAAATAGCCGTATACGAGAAGATGTGGTCGTATATGAAGTCTGCCGAACCGACTGTCTTCACCAAAACCACGATGGAGGGCGTGGCGAGGGTCCGCAAGTCCAAGGGGAAGTACGCTTTCCTCCTGGAGTCCACCATGAACGAATACACGGAGCAGCGCAAGCCCTGTGACACCATGAAAGTCGGAGGCAACCTGGACTCCAAAGGATATGGGATTGCTACACCGAAAGGCTCACAGTTAAGGTGGGTGGAATAGTGTAACAATAGGAGGCAGTAACAAAGCTGATACTGTCCTATTGCTGCGATATTCCACCTACCCTGCTGTGCCTTTTATACTATACCTAGACTAACCTGTCACTGCTGTCAGGTGAAAATCACCCACAAAAATTAAGAATTGATTTGGATATTGAGTGTTTCTCACAAGTACTAAATTAACCGCAAAAATGGCACCAGTACAATTGATGTATTTATTATTATTATAAACTCCAAAAAGCAAAGAAGCAGTTAGAGGTTTTCACCCAGCAGCAGCGATACAGATGAGTATGTTGAATATGCAGATTGTGTGTTTCATCATCTCTTGGTCACTTAACTCCTTGATTTCTTTCTCATTCTGGCATCTTCTTTAAATTTTGTTTTTCTGTCCGTCCGTGCTTTTCCTCACTCTTTTCTACCACCTCTTTTTTCACCACCTTAATTCAGGGCCTGTTAGCTCCATTTCTGTGTCCTCTGTCGCTGTCATTCGTCCGTCCCTTTATGCTTACATCCCTTCTTTCTTTCTTCTTTTTAACCACTCTGTTTCTCCACAGGGCCACCTCACAGGTAACTTTGTCCATTTGTCTGTCGTCTCGTCTCTTTGTTCCTTTCATCCTCAGAGACGGTAGTCGTGATGGTGATGATAATGATGATGATGATGGTTATGATTATTATAGGAGAGATTTATGAACTGAATATGGCCGCGAGGAGGGTGCAGAACCTCAGACTGCTGCCGCTGATTCCAGAGCCACGAGGGGGAATTTATAGACGAACAGGAGACCAGAAAGTGAGAAACAAGAAGTAGAGGGGCTTGGCCAATGGGGGGACTAGAAACTAAACATAATGCAGGATCCCACGTCAAAAATACAAATGAGAGACAAGAAAATAGTCCTTCAATTCTACACAAATTTGAAACGTATTAATGGTAATTGGACAACCAAATTAAACCCATATCAAGGAGTAATCAATTTATTTTAAAGAATGCACATCAATATGTGTAAATGTTAATAAAGAGAGTATAAGCTGGAGGAAATGACTGAGAAAGTGACTTGAGTTTAAGTCCTAAAGTTGGTCCTTTTGTTTTTCCCTCAGCAGACACTTGTTTATCTAGCTTGTTAACTCAAGCCTACAGTAACAGTCCCAGTGGTTTTCACTGAGGTATTCTATCAACACAAATAATTCATTTTTCAGGTGACTGTGACAGCAGCGTAGTGAGACTTTGTCTTCACAATGTTACAAGTGACTGCTGAGGGAAAATAATTGACTAAATTCAGCAACGTCGGACCGCTTGCTCTCTCTTCCCTACCTCCATCTCCCTCTCTCTGTCAGCATTTCCTCATGAAAGGCAAAACACAAACAGCACACCAGCCTCACAATCCTGTCCTATAACTTTCCCCTGTGTGTGTGGCAAACAAGTCCCACGAATCCCTAGTCACTGGAGTTTATCCCATGTTATCTACACAAAAGGTTTTTCCGTTTATGAGGGAAAAGTGACAGACAGCGGGTGGATAGGTCCCTTTTTTTAAGCCCCCCTCCAGAACACATTTCTGGGACTATCCACGGTTGTCTCTGGCTTCTCTCTCAATCAGCGGAAAACCCGATCTACCAGGTGCACACGTGTGGCGGGAAAGCGTGCAGGTCAGATGAGCCTGCCTCTCCTCTTGGTGCACTAATCACAGCGCTAATTTGATTTGATGATGTTGATGAGGAGAATGAATGCCCTGATGATTAAAATGTTAGGAATATGCTCTCTGAAGTATAGCTGCTTTTGATATGATTACTGATATGTTATGATCATGACTGACAAAAAAAAATGTTTGAACTGTTTTCATCCATACCTCTTATACGCTGATGAGATTAGTTATGGCTTGTAGATTAGATCACCCCAGAGAACACTCTCTGAATCTCTTGACTATCTTCACTCAGAGAGCTAAACCTTCAGAGGGTTTTACTCCTACGTTCCTAATTTGTCCTGAAGTGACGACCTTTCAGTCACAAGCCAGCTCTATACCTGCAGTATACCAACACACACTGAGATGAGATAGGACATCCAGATAGTCAGGTGTATAGACAAAGGGGACGTCTAACAAGTGCAGTGACCTTTTTGTAGAGATTTTCCCGGCTGATTACAGCATCTCACAAACAAAAGAGTGGACAGCAGTGGGTGGTAGCAGGCGAAAAGACCAACAGGGAAGTCCTTTACAGGTGTATAACTGTAAAAAGCAGAGATGTACCAAAGCAGGAGAAACGGGACAAAATTAATTTATAAAGGTCATGCAGGAAATAAGTTGACTAAAATAATTCAGCCCCTGCAGCCGTGTTTTGTAGACACTCTTCCGGACATCACAGTAAGGGAGCAGGCCACATATGGAGGCAATCGGCGGCAAATTAAAACAGCTGCTTGTCTTATAAAACTGCTGTTGGATTGTCTGTCTATTTAGGCCATTGTTTTCGCGTGTTTCAGCTAAATATGATATAATGTTACATATACTTTAGTAGGATATGATGGGGGGAATGTCATCCCCTTTGTTAGCAAAATGACCAAAATGCATCCCACTGGTAAACCTGCCATCCCCCCTCTCCATCGCCTAGTAGCAGAGAGTGCAGGGGTTGTTTAGTTGTTAGTCTAGTCTGCCTGACTCATAGATCCTTTGTCTGACTGAGGTTTATGCAAGTTAGAATACATGGCCCCGACCATGACTCTGAAATATCAGCAGCCTAACTGTGCTGTCTATTGATAAACCCCCGGTGCTGTACGTGGTGCTGAAGTAGCAGACATATTTGTAATTGCAACTTTTTCTCACCCTCGAGTCTCGCCCTTCTGTCAGTTTGGTCTTGGATCTATAATACATTCTAAATTATAAAGCTTGAATGCATATTATATCCCAAGCAGCTACTGGTTACAGTTCATATCAGTTCAGTACCAATATAATCAACTTGGAGAGATTTGAAACATTCTCAATATATGTAATCCATTTTGTCATTATGTTATTGCATGGTAATGCAGTTGAAATAATGGATTCTTTGAAGTTTTCTGGGTGATGCACTGAAGTGTCGGTGAGAACATCTGAGATCTAAGAGTGGGCTGCTCAGCATTCACAAGAAATGCGTTGTTGTCAAATGATCAAACTAAAAGAAAATCATGAAAAGGATCTCTTCCTTTTTGTTCAGAAGCTGTCTCTTAAGTGTTGAATGTTTTCCACAACTTTAAAAACCTTTTATTTTTTTATTTTTTTATCATTGCATTCAACTGCACTGCAAGGCAATGATCATAACTGTTTTCAAAACCAAAGATAACTGATTTACTTATCAAGTGGGTTTCAAATATTGGCACATTTTAATGATTTTCTAAAATAATGAGTTGCTAAGAGAAGTGGAGAGTTTCTCTTTATAAACATGCCTGATATAAAGAGCTTAGCTGAATATACACACCACGTGAATGCCTGATATTTAGCCCTGTGTCCCTGAATTTTGTTTGGAGGTCAATCCCTTCAGGGGTGCTATAGGAAACTGGAGCCAAACACACACACACACAGAGTAGCAGGAAGGCAGGAGAGTACCAGGAGGGTACAAGAGCACCATCAGCAGGCTGCAGAGACCTGGTTAACACGCTTTATACCAGCAATCTGACTCTCACTGTGGAGCATCCTGTGTTAGTGCAGCAGAGCGATGCAGTAACGTTTTTTATAAAAAAACAGAAAAAAACATTTTAAAGAAAGTATCTGAAGTAGAAAGAAAGTCAAAGAGAAAGAGTAAGAGAGAGCGTTGTCTGGGGTGCATCCTTCCCCACTAACCCACCTTTGTCCCTTCAACCCCTCTGATTTCTCCCCCCTCTCCTCCCCGTCTTCCTCCTGGCTGTGGTCCACGTCCATCATGTCTGTCTGTCCCTCCATCCTCTGACCAAACTATCTTATCTGTCCCTCCTTTTTTACTTAAAGAAATGCGGTCAACCTGGCCGTGCTAAAGCTCAACGAGCAGGGCCTGTTGGACAAATTGAAAAACAAGTGGTGGTATGACAAAGGAGAATGTGGCAGCGGGGGAGGGGATTCCAAGGTTAGCCCTCTCTGTCTGACCACCCCACCACTAGGGGGACAGGGGCCGATCACCGGCTAGGCAGCCCGCGACGGCCCCTGTCCCTGGAGTGTAACGCATGCATCTGCCCTGGCGATGAGTAAAGCAGCAAAGAGGGAGGGCAAAAGTGACACCCTAAAAACTCCTGGGACACCCTGCAGCTTCAAAAATAGGCACAATGTTGCATCTGCTGTCAGCGGTGTGTGCCTTTTTCATATGAAAGGTTCAGACCCAGTGACAAAGGTACAACACTTGAGCTTGTTGAGTTACAGAAAAAGAAAAAACACCTTAAAAAAAAGGCATTTTTGAAAGAAATTAATTGGCTGACCTAAAAGAGAACCAATTTTTCTATAATAATATATTATATTATTTCATGTTAAATCATTTGGAAAAAAAAATAGTTTCAATATCATGCAGGGAAATGTGTCCCCTTTGCGGGTGAGTGCCTGCCAAGATAAATCAAGCACATGTCATGACGATAATAACCATTTACAAACGTGCTTGGCACCGATCTGGTAATGCCCCTCTGAAAGGACAGAGTGTGAAGGTGGAAAGATAAAGAGAGCAATTACTGTCAAGACAGGAATATTCGCCCCCTAGTGGCAGCTCTGGGGAGAGAAGAGAGACTTGAGTCAAATTGCAAGAAAGACATGAGACACCAAACTGAACCTTATCACCCCTTCAACTGAGAATCTGTTGGTCGAGTACACGGCAGATGAAACGGGTTTTAAAACGTTTAATGGAAAAACGAGACCCAAGTGTAATGGCAGCTCTCGGATTCTTTCAGGCTCAGGTTGACTTGAGGCAGAGGGGACGATGAATAATTGATAGCTGCACAATGCAATTACAGGATAAAGTTTCATCTCTTGTTCGTTTGTCAGATTTCAACAATTCTATTTAGAGTCTTTTTTTCTGTTCAGTTTTCTCTAGTGTGCTATTCTTGTTACTTTTAGGTCATGCATGAAATGATTCTTGTTATTTTCTGCACGTCTTAGCAGAGTTGTAATTTGATTTACTTGTTCAAATCCTACCTCTCGTGTTTTTACACAATAATAGTCACATTATAGAATCACATATATAGCTGTCTTGTTTGGATTAAAGCAAATCCCTAAACTGACAGGTAAAGCCAGTCCATTGAGCCCATTGTGTCATCTTTCGAATATAGTCGAAAACGCCCCAAAAATAAACTTAAAAAGAAAATATATTGAAATCTACCAGTGGCTATAAAAGAGGTAAAAAAAACACTACAACACTAAACAAATGGCCATGTTTTCAGAGCTCAAACCACAAAAGCTAAACCAGCTGATGTCACATCAAGCTACTGGCAGAATAACTGTAAAATAAATCAATTCAGCATTTCCTACTACCAATATCAGCCTGGTCGCACAAAAGGCGTATAAATGACATGATAATTTGAGGAGATAGATGGGTCCAACAAACACAGGCCTTTCAACCAGGAGACCAGTGTTCCAGACCGGTGTTTTTAGTGAAGTTTGTGACGTATTTTCATACTTATGTTACATTGTTTCCGTATGTATTTTACTTAGTTTACGTACGTTTTTTAAGGCCAATCACAATGCCTTTCCTAAACCTAACTAAGTGGTGTTGTTGCCTAACTGCAGACGTTGCCGTTGTTTTGTTGGGTGGTGTACAAATGACAAGAGGAACGTCCTTGTAATGTTGTGCTATTTATACGCCTTCCCATGAGATCGGGTTGATCAATACAGAGGAAAACAATGCATCAGTGGTTTGGGGATGTCTTCAAGAGCAGCAGAATTTAGATATTTCATTCAAAACCAGAAATGTCAATCATATGGTGGCACTAGAGTAAATATACATTTTTACATACATACATTTTGTGCCAGTTCATTTAGTAGATGTTGAGATATTTTACTGGATAAGTGTAAACATTGACCTGCTGGTGGCACTAGATGAAAAGTCAGAGGATTACCCAAGTCAGGATGCGACCTCTGCTTACCATGAATGGGGAAGCGAAGTGCGATCTAAGTCCAACAAGTAAAGATCATACCTGTAACAAGTTAGGAGTTCCCCCTGGCCTTCAAAGTCTGTAGAGTTCAGGAAATCCTCATTCAAACCTGTCTCACTGTAGCTCTCTCTCTCCCAGTTGTAGCAGTGCTAGCCTCACGCCAATAGTCCTGGCTTAACAGTACTTGCCTCTGGCTCAGAGTAGGATCAGCTGGGGCAGCATGGGTGTGTTACCTGAAGTGACAAAGGTGGGTCCCACTCATATGTCTGTAGCTCGCCTTAGCTCCAAGCTCCCCCCAGCCCCTCCACAACGAGCATACACACATGTACTCAGTGGGATCCACTCTAGGTCACTTGATGTGAACAAAAGTACTGTTTTCTGTGTAACTGAGCTGTGCAATGTAAATGTGAAATACCCTAATAACATAAAATAACATGACCTATGATGTTATTTATGTTATTTTTACACGCGAAGAACCCCGGTAAACCTTGCAGTTTTGAAACTGAGCGAAGCAGGCGTCTTAGACAAACTGAAAAACAAATGGTGGTATGACAAGGGAGAGTGTGGACCCAAGGACTCTGGAAGTAAGGTCAGTCTCACGCTGCTGCGGCCCCTAAGAACGCTATAGCCTGAAACTCTCATCCTGAATACGCTCCAGATTACTGCAACTACTGTTTTAGCAATAGTCAATATTCTCAATTAGCCTGAAACATATCTTGAATGTGCCCCACTGTAGACTAAACTGTCCATTTAGTGATTTCCTACAGCA
Source organism: Sebastes fasciatus (assembly GCF_043250625.1). Classification (NCBI taxonomy): domain Eukaryota; kingdom Metazoa; phylum Chordata; class Actinopteri; order Perciformes; family Sebastidae; genus Sebastes; species Sebastes fasciatus. Next base: position 15,853,459 of record NC_133801.1, read on the forward strand.
CTTTTCCTACCTCTATTCTATTGATGCTGGACCACATTTACCTAAATATGCATCAGATTAACTCAAATTCTTGTTCAGTTTCTGTGGCAATCTGTGGCTATCCCATCTTCATTACAGTTAGCATCAGAAATACAGCCAATTTTCACTCATGTTTTTTGTTTTAATCTCATACACTTTTCGGTAGCCTGAAACTCCAGATGAGAATACTACTGTTTCTTTAGCTTCAGCATTATTAACTTGTTAGTTTTGCCTTCATGTGTAAGATTTTATCAGGACAAAGCTCTCTATTTATTTCCATAACTTGGAGTGCATGGTAACCCTTCATTTTACAGGTCTATACTTTTTAAAATAATATCCCTTGTAGTTTTGTGGAAGAGCTTTTATTTGGTGCTGATTATAGCCTTGGTCATATAAAGAGCAATTTGTATACTAATGCCAATGCAAACAAATTACTAAAGACTTCAGTGCACAGCAGGTCAGCTGCACTTTCATGTGGATTTTGTCAACAGACAAGCATTATATATTTAACATGTATGTGGAGAACATAGTTTTCAATAATAAATCAATACTGAATTAATAATTACATGGTTTTAAGTGGAGCAGTTCTTTCCTCTGGGAATTAACAACTGTATATAAGCTCAACACAACCGAGTCAATGTTAACTAAATTAACTGCTGAACTCCATTTTCCTCATATTGAGAACCAAATTATTCTTTTGAGGAAGTTTCCTACAAAATTAGTAGAAAATTATGGACCTGTGAAATAAAGCGTAAGACAGGAAGACTTTTACAGTACAGTGCATACAATACAGGAGCTGCTCCACTGCAGATGTTTAGACTCCTGGAGCCTTTAACTTCCATTGACTACAGTGAAATGTCATCACCGCTCAGATTAAAGCCTGCTCTTTTTGACGTAAAATTAGATGTTGATTTAAGCTGCTTTGATATCATGTTGCTATGTTACAGTTGTAGAAATGTAGTATGTTTCTGTAGTTGTATTGACTGTTACAGATGTGTAGTACTGTATGTAGTAGCTGTTGTGGTGATAGTAGTACTAATTGCATTTGTAGAAGTAGAATGTAATTGTATGACAATTAATAATTAACACGTAATTTTACTAGCATACAATAGTACATTTGCAACACTAAATGTCACTAAATGATTTTTTTTTTCTATGACAATCTACATTTTTGTGTCTAACCGACTGTACCTATTGTCTCTGTGCTTTTTCCCACCTCTTTTCCCATACTCTTCCTCATCCCCTACTCCTCCTTCACTTACCGACTCCCGTTATCCTCCTCTTCTTCTGTCTCTCAAATTGTTCCTCCACCTCTTATTCCACCTGCCTTTCTCCTCTCCTTAATCACACGTCTTCTTTTTCATGCACCTACGTAAACTTCATCCACCACCATCATCCTATCCTGCTCCTTCTATCCATTTTTCATTTTTCACCTTTTCCCTTCTTTTTTTTTTCCTTTCCCGTCAACCCCTTCTCCTTTAACTCCACCCTTCTGCTGCCTCCTTTATCTCCACTCTTCCTTCCACTCGTCCCCCCACTCTTCTCCACACCTCCTCCCACTCCTTCTCTCCAGGACAAGTCGTCCCAGGCTCTGAGCCTGTCCAACGTGGCGGGGGTCTTCTACATCCTTGTGGGCGGCCTTGGCCTGGCCATGCTGGTGGCCCTGGTCGAGTTCTGCTACAAGTCACGGGCTGAAGCCAAGCGCATGAAGGTGGACCTTAGCCCCCCCCACTGCCCCAGCCCCTCCCCCAGCACCCAGAATCTAGCCACTTATAGGGAGGGGTACAACGTGTACGGCTCCGAGGGGGTCAAGATATAGGGGTAGGATTTAGAGGCTCCCATATAGATGGGGTACTGGTGGTGTTGATCATGGTGGTGGTGCTGTAGATTATTGTATTGTCAATGTAGAGGCTGACGCAGCAGCCCCACGCAACCGTGTTGTTCTTCATGTGGTGATGAGGATGTGGTCAAGCATTGTGGAACCAAAGTAGCTTTTTTATGTTTTGGCTGTTTTTTTTATTTATTGGCCTGATATTTTTCTTAGATTTTTGGGTTTTAAATTTGTTTTGTTAAAGTTATTATTATTTTTTAATTCTTTAGCATTTCACCCCTGGCTAGATTGGGGTTATATTTATGTGACTACAGATTTGGTTCCATCGTCTTTGGCTGCAGATGATGATGATGATGATGGTGATGATGATGATGACATTGATGGTGATGCTCTTGGCTCATGACTTGATTAGGCACCTGCATTGTAATTTTAGCTAATAGTTAACAAAATAATGACGGGGCAGGGATGCACAACTCCATTCTGAGGGGCTAGCGCTGTATTAAATTCAGTTTTATATACTATATAGGGCTGAAAATGTATGTAGCAATTACTTACTCAGTTAATTACTGCTTGTTTTGTCCAACCAACAGTCAAAACCCAAATATATTCAGTGTCAAAGTCAAAGAAAAGCAGCAAATCCTCACAGTTGAAACAGATGAAACTACATTAAGTAAGGTTAAGCATTTTTGCAGAAAAAAATACCTGACATTATAAAAGTTTCAAGTTTATTAATACTAATACCTGAAACTCATGTGCCAAGATCTGTAATATTTCAATTCCATCTAGGCTTAACTATTTTAAGGTTGTAATAGTCTACATTGGCACTTCACTACCCTGAGAGCAAGTTTGTTACTGTGATGTTCCTCATTAAAAATCTGTGAATGCTTCAAGCTACAAATTAATTAGCTGTAGACACCAATTATTACTAATTTGGGTCTGACTAAAACTTTTCAGTCATAATGTGATAGATATCTCAGGATTATATATATATAAAAAACACTATTAACTTGTTTTTATGTCAGTGAATGTCTGCCATAATTTTCATAACTAGAATAGTAACACCTCTGCAATGTCAGAATGACATGAGTGTACATCAAATGCCTTGTTTGTTAAAAGCCTTTTAAAGCCAGCTCACGCTGTGCCAAATCAAACCAATTTAGAGCACACTTTTGATAGCTTAAGCAAAGTTTCTCACATTCCTTTGAAAAAGTGATTTAATCTCATCACATTCAGGTAACATGTATAATTAAAGAAGTTTGAGTTATAAAGAGAATAAATTAAATAGCAGGGTGATTTGTTTTTTGATCAGCAGCGGTTTTTAATTGGTTTATCCATAGATAATAGTCAACCTGCAGCCATCAGTTGATTGAGTGGTATTAATTATAAATCCCTGATTCCTGTTTATAATGCTATAATTATTAGTCAATCCCTTATGGGGGAAAAAAAAACTATTTACTAATCTTGAATTGTAGGAGCTAATCAAAATAGTAGCAGTGGTTTTATATTGATTACCTGATATATGAATATTTTATTTCAAATATTAATATTAAATATTCAATAAATCGGATATACTACTAATATTTAGTGTATATATGTGAATCTAATTCACTTTAACGGCAAACCAGGTTACAAAAATCTCTAGTATAGCTAGTAGTCGGCTGTCACTGTTTCCTTACATTTTTAATGTACCGTCCATAAACTGGAGTTGTGCACCCCTGTCGTAGATGGTCCAATCCAAACAGGCACTCTGATTTATTCCAGCCTTGCCTACTTCCAAACAGCCCAGTCACTTAGTGTTACTGCAGAGGAATAATTGATGAAGCAAACACTTCATATAGAACGGCTACTTAGTGATGCTGTTGTAAAAAACACGACTCATGTTTTATTGATGTAAAAGAGCAATTAACTGAAGTGAAAGGAAACACTGGACCTCAATTTGAGGATCTGCTTAACAAACCTTTCAGAGGCATTATAAGGTCATATTTGATGACCACCTTGAGTAGGATCGATACACGGGATGCGAAAATAAAGACGGTTAAATGTGGTACACTAAATATTTCTGTCTATAATCTGTCCAAAGGTTGCCATGCCAACCTCAAATGAAGAGAGTAGTCTATTCCATGTTTTCTCTTTGGTTTTTAATTGAGCTGTACATCAGCATGACAGCACTCATTAAAAGAGTAGTAGGGCAAACTCTTGTATCTGTTTTTGGCAATGTATTTTTGTTTGTAGCTGCAGGGTAAACTGTCTTAGTAAAGATGAAAAATGCTTATTTTCAGATATGGTCCTCCAATTAATGTATCCAAAAGTGGCTTTCATAAGTCTAGCTGTATAAAAGTTATTAGTTTATAAGCAGAACATTATTCTTTTATGCTCTTATTGCAAAACACATCCCCCTAGGGGCAATAAAGGTTTCATTCATTCAAATTGCTGTGTTTCAGAAATCAAAGATGAAACCAATGTTTTCTTTCCTGGCATCATTTACAGAGATACAACTCTCTGGATTGCCAATGATTTCTGTGGAAAACCCACTTACTTCAGTTAGAGCAGAGACATTTTCAGAAGTGTCCCAATTGCAGGACAAGCAACACCCATTTAACTCATCACATGTTCTCAAAAAATGCACGGTCAATCGTAAAAATAAAGCTTTTTGGCTGTCAACGATATGACTGTTAAACATCACAGAGTAGCCTGTCTGTGTGAAGTGTCGCCCTACTCTGAGCAGTATAGTCAGTCACTCCCTCTCTATAAATCTGACACCCTGAATAAAAAATCACTCCTTCCTGTTTTCCTTTTGTCTTTCCAAAGTCCTCACCTTCCAAATCCTTTCAAATCCTCACCTGAATTTTTCAGATTACTGAAACCCAGAACCCAGAATTGCATGGTCACCTATGAAATGCAGATGTCTACAACCCAAATCCTCTCGTCTACTATGTACATGTTTGTTGATTGTTGCCTGCTTTTACATTTACTTTATGGTCACTGTAGCATTTGCACTGTGTTTTAGTGAGAGTTGAATGTGTAGTTTGGGGTGCATTCACACATGATGTCACAGGCAGTACTATGTAGTTACGTTTGTTTGAACAGGAACTAAAAATATGATTCAAACTTTGATGAAAATTGAAATGAAAATGCTTTTCCAATCAGTACTTGGTGAATTATATTCAAAAAAACAAAACTTAAAGGAATAGTTCATCCAAAAACAATATAAAGTGTAGAAAGTACTCACTTCCCTAGGCTTTCTATGGTAACAGGAAAAAAAATTCTATTGATTGGAATTAAGCGAACGAGAGCAGATTTCCCAAAAATGAAAAAAGCATATCAGCGCAAACAGACTTCGATGGAGGACGAACAAAAGAACAAAAAAGGTTAAACAAAGCATTTCCAGATTATCCTATGCTTTTTTAGAGAAAATAGTTGTTTGGATTTCCATGAGCCCATGAATAGATACAACACACTTGGATAATGCTACACAGGAATTTTCAGAAAGTTTTTCAGACGTTTTATAGCCATTTGGTATTTTTCATTCGGCCTTTGTTGAAGTCTGTTTGCACTGATGTACTTTCACTTTCCAGGTGCTCTGCTCTCCTTAACACTATTTGATAGAAAACTTTTTCTGTGACCATAGAGAGCTTCGGTAGGTGAGCACTATGTACAAGTAATAATGTTTTTGGGTGAACTATTCCTTTAAAATTCTTCAGTAACTCTGCAGTAAATGAGTTACTTACTTCTTAACCAGGCAGTAATTGTTTACTGTCAATGTGACTTTTAAGAGCATATAGAAGAAGCCAAATGATTACATTTGAGAAGCTGGAACCACCAACTTTTGGGCATTTTTTGCTTGGAAAATTACTTCAAAGTTTAATCAGTTATCAAAATTGTTGTTGATTAATTTGAGAATGACTAATTGATTATTTGACTAATTGTTTCAGTACTAGTTTGCTTATAATGTGAGCCATGCAACAGCAAAAAATAGACCGGAATACAATTAGCAAAACTTACACAGTATTGTCTCAACTATGTGTTTGATTGCACCCTCAGACCTTTCTAATTGTTAGCGTACTCGTGTGCTTAGTGTGTGTACAGGCACATGCATGTAAGCGTTCTTTGTGCATGTGTTTTTATAGAAATTTCGGTGTCTTGTTGTTGCAGTTTTTTACGCCGATGACATGATTTCTTACAAACTAAAACCTCCACTCTGCCATCTCCACCCTCCTCTCCGTCCTCTCCTCCTCCTCTCCTCATATAGCTGTCTTTTTCTGAAGCCATGCGGAACAAGGCCCGTCTGTCCATCACAGGAAGTGTGGGGGAGAATGGCCGCGTCCTGACGCCAGACTGCCCCAAAGCCGTGCATGCTGGCCACGCCTCCCTCCGACACCCCGGCCTTGCAGTGGTCTCCTCCGGACTGCCCTGAAAACCAAAAACACCTGCCGTGCCTTAACGACACACAAACATACAGACTTCGACAAGGACACACACACGCCCACATGCAATCACACACTTAACGTTTTCATGCATAACACACACACACACACACACACACACAAACATCCATATAATTACACATACTCAAACACAAATACATTTTTACACACTTGAATACACAAACACACACTGCACATCATCATCTCACTTTCCTGCTGCCATTGACTTATTTTTCAAGAGATAAGTGAACTACAACTCTGGAGTGAACAGTGGAGAAAAAACAACAGGACAACGTATGACTATCCACACTTGCCTGCAGCATTCATTTTATTGTTTTTTTTCTGGGAGGATACCATCCTGATATCGACAAACTGACAGGAAAGCCAGCACAGACTTACATGAAATGAACTATAAGCTGTGAACATGACCGCAAAATTGATCATGATGATGATAGTGATAAAGATGATGATCGCAGCTGACGGTAAAGAAAAAAAAAAGACAACCAAACGACTCTTTTCCTGCTCTGTCTTCGTTGGACAGTGTTGGCCAACGAGCCGCACCCCTTGACAACGCCTTACTAAGACTACAAACATTGTTTTCATCATCATCATCATCATGGTCATCGCCATCCTAACTTGGCTGCAAAGAGTGCCAGGTACTTTCACCCTTATAGAAGACCAGAAAACTGTAAGCTTTGAACGTTCGGACTGTGCAAACCTGCTACTTTGCCATGAACTGTTCAAACTGAATGAAAATGCTTTCTTACTACGCATATAGAATGATTTCTCGCCCCCAAAACCAGCGAGATAATCAGCCAATATAGAACAGAAGTAACCTCGAAACACACACGTGTGGCTGATCTCGGCCACAGAATTCACAGGGGTTTGTAAAAGAAAAAAAAGAAAACTGTAGTAATTAACAAAGTCCTTCATCAACAGCATCATCATGACAGTAGAAATGCTAAATAGCAAAGTGATGATTACTTTTTGCCGAGTGGCAAAGGCGAGGTTTAAACTGTATATTCAGTGATGGAAAGAAAAAATAAAACACATGGGCAGATCTCAAATGGCTACCTAACAAAGTGCTTCTCAACCTGAATGCTGGGACCTTATAGAATAATGAATGATGGAGGAATAAATGTGAAGTTTAAACCTGTTTAATTGTGGAAGCTAATTCTGCCTCCATGTCCTCTTGAATAATTAATTCAAATAGCCGGGCAATAGAAAAGGCCAATCAAAGTTCATCATTCTTTACATGTTTCCCGACAGTGGGGTGACTAGAGTAACCATTTGTTTCAAGGGCCGTAATAAGGTTGAGAACCACTGGTCTATGCTGTGTACGCTTCATTTGACTTGAACTATAGGTATAATTTTCAATTTCTCTAAAGGTAATGACTCTAATGGGCAGTTTGGCTGTCATTTGAGATCCTCAGTCTTTTTCCAGTGGCCGGGGAAAGGTATCAGAAAGCTTGCTTTTTAAAACTGTTGTAAATAACTGCGTAGCAAAACAGAACTCACCTGTCTTTTTTAATCATCTTAGATAACAATTCATTGCAATAATGAATATAAAAGAAAATGCCACTACTTGTAATTAAGATCCAATCTTTTTTATAAATCTACATATTATATATAATACAAATAAATATATATCTATACGTCTATAGAGAGCTATAGAAAACATTGATCACAGATTGTCCGAGGCCATGGCATACATTCTGTTATATGGCTGTTTTTTTGATAACTTGAGAATATTAATATGCCACAGTCTCTGTGTGTCCCGCTCAACACTGAATGTCCATCTGGCACTCACACGGACACACACGTACAGTAGAAACGCACGTACACTCTTATTGTTGCATACACAGGGTCAGCTCAGAGTGATCACTCCAGCACCGTGAGAGGTTCGGACCATTTTTATTTTTGCCTGTCTGTCTGTTTCACCAGTAGTTATTCACTGTTTTTCATTGTCTAACAGTGTTTTTATCCCAAAAACCTTTTGTTGGTGGGCTGCAATGGCTCAAATGAGAACACATTTAGTCAGGCCTCTAGAGAGGATGAGCCACTGCGATTACCGTACTGTAGGGAAACAATGCTGTCTGACATTTGGAGAGCGTAGCATTTGTTTTTTCATTTCATATCGCCTCAGTGCTTTTTGTTATCTTCTCATCAGATGTGAGTCAGCTATCCAACACAAGTTCAAACTGAGCAGGGTTTGCACGGGTTTGGGGACATGTTTGGATCCACGATGCTTGGCGAGAGCAATCAATCCTATGAAATGTTTCAAATCTGTTATATACCATATGGCAGCCTGTTTTGGCGCATCCGATTACTGCCAGCCTTGGGGAAAAGAAAACTATACATTGCGTTAAAATCTGAAAATCAATTAGGAAAAGATAAAAATATATTTTTATGGATTTACATCAGCACAGTTTTACGTCTTTTGTTGTGATACAACTTAGCATGGTGGTGATGCTTACATAGAGATTGTGTCATAATACAGCGATACTGTATGTGGGAATGAAATATTGTGTTTTCTGCCCTGCTCACCTCCCCAATTCCTCTTTGTCCACTTAGTTTTTTTTATTCTACTGTTTGTCCTGTGCCCGACCTCCTATCTCTCAAACCGTCCTTCCTCCTCTTGTTTTGTCTTTCCCTTCCCCCCTTTCTGCGTTTACCCCCCTCCTGTCCCAATGTAAGACAGAACTCTCCGTACAAAATGCATCTCAGCAATGACAAATGACTTTGTTTTATGCCCCGACACACTGCAAAATAATGGGATAGAGAACTCGAGACACCAACTGACAATCTGAGTTTCTTCTGGCTCTTTGATCTGAACATTATATACCTTTTTGTTGTCGTAACCTCTTAACATTTAAAAAAAAAACACTGAAAAACTTCCAACTTCCAACTCACACACGTACCTCATCAGTCCTGCATTAAATGTATTCACGTCAAACTCAACAGACAAAAGCGTAAATAGAAAATAATATGTTAAGACCACAAGTATCTCAAACAACAACCCTCTTTATGGCTGAAAAGAATAAAACAGTTTCCAATCACCTCCTCTCAGCCCAGGGGATCAGTGCAGCAGCACTGCAGCAATCCAGCATGAGAGAAATGGTGGAAGTTTCTACAGTGGATACCTTTGTGAAGAGACGATTAACACTGATCTAGCTATCACCACACCAGGCGGTTAAACTGTACATGATACCGTTGTGTTTATTTCTTTGCCACCTCCAGCACATAAGATTTCATGCGTAGACAGCAAAAAGCCGACTGCTGGGCTGTCAACACTCTGGCTTTAACACTGTTTCTTTCTTCCTTTATTTCTTGTCTTTCCATTTGGTTTCTTTTTCTAGTAAAACATCAATGCTGAACCTGCTCTCTCTGCGTGGTTATTTATCCACTGATCCTGTTCCTGTACTGCCTGCAACCGGCCTGTGGGCCTTGTTTACAGCCGAATCATGTAGAGGTGATGTTATTCATCATATTGGATTGACGTCTTCTCTTGAACTCAGAACAGGTATTTAGATTAGCAGATATCAAGCTTGAGTAATCAATGACACAGAAGTATGACCGCAGGTGCATTTATTGAGGTGTTGCTCAGCTCTGTTACAGACTAATTTCGTCATTTGTTATACCATCTTGTTGGAGAACAAATATCTTGCAGCTATCTGAAATCTATCACTTGAGACAGACAAATAAATCACTGCCAATTATAAACCTCAGTTCATGAAACACACCATGCTATTAGGTACCAAGACACAGTAACTCTGGACACCTCTCATCATTACCGGCAGTGGGCTTAAGAGTTTGTCTCGCAAGTACTGTCAAACCCTACACTCTTGCAACAAACAGCAGTATCACAGTAGACTGTAAAACCACTACAAATATGATAAATTAATAGTCGTACTTCACACTACAGCACGGTATAATGCCTGAATTGCATTATCTAAACATTTAAGATAATAGAGCCTAAAGCCATGCTAGCGGCTCTGTGAGGCTGTACTTAGGCACTGCCATCTCTGCCCTTACCATTTAGACACAACCGGGAATTTGTTAATAGCTTTGAAAGCATTTGGTCATAAAGTATTGAACAAATACAATTTTCGACCGGATGATGGCGCTAGACAAAAAGTCAAGATCATTCAAAGGGGTTGTACAAACATGAATGTGCCAAATTTAATGGCACTCCACCCAATAGCTGTTGTGATAGAATTAATTCAAAACCACAAATATCAACCTGATGATGTCACTACAGGAAAAGTCAGAGGATCACTAAAGTCAGTGTGATTGGTCATCTGGGGACCATGAATGTCTGCACTAAATTGTGTGCCAATCCATCTAATAGCTGTTGAGATGTTTCCATCTGGACCAAAGTGGTGAACCGAAAATGAATTATAAGCCTAGCTGAACATTGTCATTGTAGTTGTGCTCATCAGGGTCTCGGAAATGACAACTCAGCTATGGTGGAGGATTTGACCTTCAAATCACAGCCAGAACTCCAATCAATTACTCAGCGGCTTTGAAATGTCCTCAAGAACAGCTGATATTTTAAGCTTCACCAGAGTTTGTATGTGTGTCTGTTCTGTGTGTATGTGAAGCCTCACGCTGCACAGTCTGCTGTTGTAGACCAGCTGTTACGGGGTTAAATTCCCTGCTGCGATTTTGTCATTTGGGCTCCTTCTTTCAATCCGTGGGGACCTAACACTCCTAATGCAGAGCCATCACTGACAAGCATTTCCCATTATTTCCCATCTCTTTCACACACTGACACACACACACGCTCACACACCATGCTGAGTTATTACTGACAAGTATTTCCCATTTACCCCAAGATGAAGCAAAATAACAATTTTGAGGTGGTTCCGCCACCCTTTTAACCTTGCACCTTCACGTGCAAATGCACACACATACACACACCTTCAATCTGCCTCTTTTATTGTCACTTTGGAGCGACAGCAGCCTTTTCACCTTTTCATTTTTATTGGCTCATTTCATCTCCGCTTTCTCAGTCTCAGCCTTTCCCTCTCTCAGCTCTGCATTACCCTCTATCCTGTTCAGCCCCTCCTCATTTCTCCTCTGTTCTTGCTCTCTATTCCTCTGCTCGTTCTCTTTATCCTACCTCCCATCCCGTCGTACTACATGTCTCTTTTTTTTTGCATCCCTCTGTCAGGGGAATCCATCTCAAATGCTGATTACTCAATCACAGCCCCTCTCCCGTCATGACCACTTCCCCTGCTCTGACTTTTTCTTTGAGGCGTCTCTCATGATCGGAGAGGAAATTGAATTCCACCAACACTCTCAGCACACACAAGCAGCTCATCCACATGCTGTTTTGTCCTTATTGCTGTTGGTGGACTGCTGAGAGGTAGTCACACAGACAAGACATAAGATGACAACAAATGAACACACAAAGCTGCGATTATACATGGTTGGATTAATACAAATATCATTTTACGACTGAATGAACAATAAATCAGACTTTTAATGCCATTTGAAAACATATTCGGTTTAGATTTAAGAGTGAATCAAATGGAACTGATTACAAGTTGATTAAAAACCAAAGGATTTGTTTCAGGATGATTATCGTAGATCTTTTCACTCAAGGTGAAAACTAAATATGTGCTGCTTTGCCGCCAAGTATTCCCTCCTCTTGTGATAAATATATTTGACAATTTTAAATGTAAACTAGGAGTGGGTGTGCAAGTCATTTTGACCTTCTCACCATCTGCAAATCTCAGAAGAAATTGTGGAGAGGCTGATAGAGAAAGAAATAGTTCAGCGATGCCATTATGAATTCACATCAAGTTTTTTCAAGCAGGGTGCAAAAAGCAGCATATCCCCAGAGTGTTTTTTAAAGCTACTGACAGCCGCTTAAATCCAAGGCCACAACAATATCACCTTCTCTCCTAAATGTGATGAGTCTGCTGAATATTTCAAAGACATGATAACAGCATTTTGGGTTGTGTATTGAAACTGAAAGCCTTAAATATCTCTTGCCAATCCACTCTGTGTCAGAATATACAGCTGACGTGGCCCAATTTAAAGTGTCTGACACTGAACGGCTGTAAAAAGTGGACCTCATACCTTCATGCTCTTTTATTCAAAGTAAAAAATGTAAAAAAAAAATTCAAATTGTGTAGCATGTGCCATTATAATGTCATTCTTTGAAACAGCTTGGATCCCCAGTTTTGAATAACTTCACACCAATCTCAAACTCTAGAAAGTTCACCAAAAAGTTGTATATATAAAGAATCTTGACGAGACCAAAATCCTTAAATTAGGATACATCTACTCCAATGATGGTACACAAAATATTAGAAACACCATAGAAAGGCAATTCATTTTTAACAGCACCACAAGTACAGTCTTCTAAACGAACACAGTGAACAAGTTTAATCATCACCTCTCTAAGACAGTTCCAACAAAAACTTTATAACTTTCTTGAAGGCAAGATTTATTGCAGGACTGTTTATTGAGCCTGATCGCACAAAAAGGCATATGAATGACAAGATAATGCACAAGACATTTAGCATGCAATAAGAACACCTTTCTTGTTTTTGGCGTGTCATTTGTACGCCATGTAGTCTGTACTGACTGCTATCTAGACTCATCCGCGTAAATATGCTACGCTCAGTGCTAGTGACGTAGAATAAAAAGGGAGAAAGATCGCTAATGGTGGGTGGGCGGGGAGGTGGATGGGTCCAACAAACACAAACTTTTAACCAGGAGACTGGTGTTCGAGACTGTTGTTTTGTTTTTTAAGTTACAATCGTGACGTTTGTGACGTGTTTTTTAGTGAAGTTTGTGACATCTTTTCCGTACTCTTTCTGTACATATTTTACTTAGCTTACATACTTTTTTAAACCCAGCCATGATGTTTTTCTTTAACCTAACTAAGGGGTTTTGCTGCCTATACATAAGTGAGTGGTTTTGTTGCCACAATCCAACTGCAGAAGTTTCCGTAGTTTTGTTGCACGTTACACAAATGAAGCGCGAAAAGGCTAAAATACGTCCTAATGACACGCGGAATGTCCATGTAATGTCGTGCTATTTATACACCTTCATGTGGACTGGATTGGTTTATTAGACTATGTTTGTTTTAGCTAAATGAACTGGGAAAACAAGGCAACTGAGTGTATGTTCAGTGCTATGCAGATGACACACAGCTATATGTGAAAGTGCCACTTACTAATGTAAGCCTCATCAATATGATAATTACTTGTATTGATGATGTAGATGAACCAACAATTCTTACATCCGAACAGGGACAAAACAACTTGCTTTTGGAATCGATCACAAGCGCTGTAGTCCATGTTAACTGTGTCTTGGCTTGGTAACTATTCTATTCTGTCTACACTGCTAAAGAAAACCCTTGGTGAAAGAGAAATTGTTCAAAATTCTGCAGCAAGTCTGCTCACAAAGACCTACAGTAACAACATCTGTAATGTCCATACACTGTTTTAAAGATCTTAAAACACCTGGGTATACTGAATTTCAGGTATGCTTTTAAAGTATTAGGCCCTTAGATCCATGGGCAGAGACCTGTTAGCTGTTAGCTGTGGAACAGTCTGCCAGAGGGCCTGAGGGCATCTCAGTCTGTGGACACGTTTCAGGATATTCTTTACAGCTTTTTCTGCTCTGCTAAGTATCCTTGATTTTTTTTCTTTCATTTTAACAGTAAAGTTCTGAACTGTAATATTGTACAGCCTGGTTTGATTTCCCTAATTTGACTGCATTACTGTAATAGGTAAAGTAGGCCCTAATAAATGTAGATATAAAATGTAAAAACTGGTACAATACCAAAAAAGAAATATTGTAGTATTTCATTCTCCACCTGTGGCCTTTGCTGCCACATCTCAGACACTCCACACAGCAGTCAGTCGAGTCACTGCATGCCTCCAGGTTTGAGGGACCCTTTTTCATAACAATACAATGGATTTTCACACCAGTTCTAAATCCAGACAGAGCTAAAGAAGGGCCTTTTATAGCCTATATCTTTCATCTCACAGGCAGACAACAAAACAACCCTTTCAGACGGAAAAATAAACTAGTCTTTGTGATTCGATCTGCCCGCTTTGAATCCCTGGGTGTGTGTGTGCATGTGTGTATAAGGGTCTGTAGGAGCACAGGTGATTTTAGAGTTTAAAAGAGGTCTCGCTTATTGATTTAGACATTCCACAGTCATCTCCAAGTGGCCAGCTTTATTGTCTTCAGTTAAAAGTCTGTGGCTCCCATTTTGCAGTAAAAAGCTTTCATGCTACTATGACACAAATACTTTAAACAATTCAAATATGAAATGCGAAAAAGGCACGAGTGTCACTGGGTTACATCAGTTTTACTGAAATCTTCAAAAGTTGACTCTTTAGAGATGCAGAGTTTGTGTAGAACATCAATGTTATGCTCTCAAAGTGATTTTTAACGCTTGTCTCTTCTTATTAGCCTGCATTGATCTGGGGACCCCTGGTGAGCTTCCTGAGGAGCGTCAATACCGAGGAGACAAATGGGTTTTTTTCTAATTATCTTCCCATTCTCTTTTACCAGTATTCTTCAATGGCAATACAAAGAACATAAAGGCAAGAGGGAGACCACAGAGGCTGGTCGCCAAAGCAGTACTTTGGGGCTTGAATGTGTAACACAGATTTTATCAACTTTGATGATGACAAATATTGTCTGGAGGTCACATTTCTTTTCCTCATCAAACTTTACTTTACAAATGTATCAACACAGAGGCACAGTGACTGAGTAAGAAATCATAAAAAATATGTATAAATACATAGAATAAAATAATAAAACAGGGCTGCTGGGCCGGTTGTGTGACCTGATATCAACTTGCTTAAAGAGACAAATTGGTGCTAACTCAGGGGATTGTTTACAACATAACCAAAAGACAGTGTGTTTCATGTGTTGGACAACACAACCTTCAGTACACAGTAGCAGAATACAGTTTTTAGCAGCCAGTAACACTTCACAGTATATTTCATAGCACAACAGAACTGAAGAAAACATAGACATTAAAGGAATATTTCACTTTAATTTCGTAGCATGCACACCACAACTTCCAGTAGCTGCTCATCACAGATGATCCTTTCCAAGTCCACAAATCTTAATGGCAGAAACATCAAATCTTAATAGGCCTTATTTCACGGAAGACATTTTAATATGTCAAAGTAAAGCACAGGTGTAAATAATCAAATGAATGATGGCTGAATTCCATTTAGCTGCTTCACTTTCTGGGACCTTGTATCGTGCATGCATGTCATGACTTACTGAAGAGCCATTGTTAATGTTATTAGTAACACCTGTGCTTTTCATGCAAATTAAAATGCCTGCTGTGAAAAACAGCAAAGGTGAAATATCAGTTTAAAATTGGTGGACAAATGTACAAAATCACAAGCATTACCATGTAAACGATATTTTAAGCACTTGACAGCAAAACATAAATAGCATAAAAATCTCTCTGTACAGGTAACAATCGTGTGCTTTTGTTTTTGAATGTTGGGAGCTAAATTATACAGACAAACACCCATGCAGTAGATAAATTGGCACTGGTTTGGTGCATAAATGTAGAGTAAGACATCATGATTTCATTCCTCCATATATACCATTATAAAACCTTTTCTACACAAGATGTGTGGCATTTATATCCCAGCATTTCTTGTTTTATTCTGCACGTTTTGTGCATTAGAGTGTTTGGATGAGGTACTGAACATTTTAGAAATCAAATATGCTCAGGGCTAACCAGCTCCATGTGCCAAACTGATCGTAGATCTTATCATCATGGCGTCTGTTCTCTCCTGCCATCCATTTTATGAAGACATCATAAGGCACTGCTTTATCATGGTGGTCATAAATATGCCAGCCCTCTTCTCCTTGTCTTCTCCTTGGCCATATTCCAGTCAGGAATGATCATTTCAGTGCCTCACACCTTCCTCAAGGATATATGTGTGAGGAACTTGATAAAGGAACAGCTGCTGATGCAAATTCACACATTCTGTGTTGTTTTCAGGATTAAAAATACTCCTGATGCTGGTGGAAATTGAATGTATTCATCTCTCTCTCTTTCTCTTTACAGTCCTTTTTTCAGTGGCCCTGGTGGTCTTTGTGCAGCTGCATTCTCTCTTTCTCCACTTGGAGGCGTTCTCTCTCAATTTGCAGTCTGCCGGCCTCAAATTTGAAGAACTGCAGCCTCTCTTTCTCCAGATGCAGTCTCTCCTTCTCTAGTTTTATCCTTTCTGTCTCCAGATAGACCAATGGCATCCATCCTTTACTGTCTTTCTCTCTCTCCCTCTGTCCATCATGAGTAGAGGACAAAGAAGACGTGGAGGACGAGGGCGGGCCTTGTTGCGGCGGCAAGTTAAAGGAGGAATCGACATGCTCCGATTGGCTGAGGAGCAGAAGCCTCAGCCTCTCCCTCTCCACCTGTAACCTCTCTCTCTCCAGCTGCAGCCTTTCCTTCTCTACCTCCATCTGACGAAGTCGCTCCTTCTCCACCACCAGCCGCTCTTTCTCCACCGCCAGGCGTTCACTTTCCACAGCCAGGCGCTGTTTTTCCAGCTCCAATCGCTGTTTCTCAACAGCAACCATAAACCCCGCCCCCATGTTTTCATGATTGGTTAATCCACCCAGCGCATGAACCGGCATCCCCATCAGGCAACCGGCGAGCGGCAGGTCTCTGTTGGTGGTGGAGGTTGGAGCCTTTGAGGAGTGGAGCATGTCCAAGTCGTTGTGGGAGTAAACATCACCAACATGCCCCTCACTTGACTCAATGTCGCTGAGGAGGGAGGGAATATCATCTTCATCTAGTTCTCCGTCGCCCAAATCACCATCACCATCCAGCTGGAGGAAGAGAGGGAGATCATTAAAGGGGCATGTCACCGATTTTACACGACTTATCTTGTCATGAGAGGTACCATTACTACTCTCATCCTGTGAAAACAGCTGTATAATGTGGCTCAAGTAGGGAGTCTTCTAAAGTCTCAGAAAACAACCCTAATGAAAGATGATGAATGGTGCAATCAAGTTGTTTATGGGAAATGTAGGATCCAGCATTTTTGGAGCTCGACTTTGAGACTAAAAAAATCAGGAGATCTTTGTCTCTGCAGCTTTAATTTTCTTTATCAATATATATAAAAATGTTTTGCATAATTTTTTTTAAACTTACTGAATACAATTGTGACTTTTTTGTGTTAGCATATTATGTTTTTGAGTCACTTTAAGGTGATATTCTGTATCTCAGGTTGGCCCTTATAGAGCTTTGTTTCCTAAATGATTTACACCCCAAAACAATGAAACTCAACACGATTACCTCTATTATTATGCAGATTGTCTGGCTGATAATATTAAGAATTTTAATAGACTGGATACAGGTTAATAGCACAGTTAGGAAATAGGGTGGAAGATTTATTTTAGGGAATTATTGTGAAATATTGTAACAGTGTGAACGGATGATGCTTTTATCTGAGAACAGATCTTAATGCAATCACAAAAACGTAACATTTACATGTCAAGTTTAAATGAAATACTAATTAATTAACGCGTCCTTTAATTTAATTTGATCTATACCATGTGAACCTACATGAGCCCAATCAAAAGGCCGGATTAACGAGAGCCACTTGAGCTACAAAATGTGCTGCCATCATCACTGCTATGTTAAACATAACTACCTCTGCTGATGAGGATATTAAGCTAATTAACACATTAGAAAATACTTGCATCTCAATATAGGTTACTTGTCTTAACATGAACAGTGTTAATGTGAGCTCTGTATCAAAATCATTTTGTCCTCATTTACATGCTAATTTAATTAATAGACTCTAAGGTTTAATCAGACTATCTAATCTAATCGTCCACGCACAGGCACTACTGTGGCACCATGATGTAAATTCTGAGTTTTCTGTTTCTTACTCTGTATTCACTGACATCGTCCTCCATCTTCACACCCAGCGGTGCCATGGCCGGCCCACTCGGCTCTCCGAGAGCTGCCAGCTCTGGCCAGTCGCAGTGACAATCCTTGGAGAGGCCCGAGAGGTCAAGCAGCTGATCACACCCGGATCCCAGAGAAGCCGCCTCATGCTCAGGGGAGGACTGATCATACTCAGTCTTCAGGGCCACAGACGAGGACGAGGAGGAGGACAGAGAGAGCTCAGCCTGAAGCTGTTTTCTCTTCACCAGTGAACGCCAGTCCAGGTAACGACGCTTCACCTGCACAGGAGATCAGTGATTGTTTAAGAGGTTATGAATATAAACAATATATAGATTTGAATGTACAAATAAACACACCTCCGCAGCAGTGCGTAGCTCTCCCTCCCCCAGTGAATTAACACCTTGTGCCACGTCCTCCCATGCCTGTCTCTTCAGCTCGTTAATGGCTGTATTCTGTTTAAAGAGAAGAAGAACAAGAAACAGCAATTAGATTGTTTTATTGTAACAATTCAACATGGCTTTTGTGAAGACGCCGTTGTGTTGTGGTGATTAAGTGCTTGTAGGTTTGTTGGAAAGTGTGAGCAATGCAGGCTCGTGTCAAAAAAAACGGAAATGCCAATTTTCCATAAAACATAACAAAGCTGCCATATCTGTAAAACAGAATTATTCTCTGAAGTAACGACTGAGGATCATTTTTAGACCAATATCAATATTTCAGACCTTACATTTTCTTTCAATAAATACAAAACATATTTTTTTTTGACAAGGATCGCTTCATTTTTTTATTGTTTATGTTAAAGAATTGTGACCAACATGTGCACTGAGCTGGATATCTTGCAGTTAAAAAACAAACGGTGTCAGTGCTCTCTGGTGGACAGTGGAGATAATGGAGATACTGCTTCTAAATTATTTTTTTTTAATATTTTGGATTTCTACACTGCACTTTTGTTTTACTTAGCAGCTGACCTACTGTACATGCGACCCAGTTGATTGATTGGTCTAGGTTTACTCTTTTTCTGACTTATAATGTGTGTATCTTTTAGTTGTGACTTGCTTTTTGGATGAGCGTGGCAGTTAATTGTGCCCCCTAAGACAAAGCTTTTTGTCAGTAATGAGTGAGTACACTTAAATAGACTTACATTAAACAACAAATCTAATTTCACACATTTAGCAAGATGTTAAAAATGACTTGGAGGAAGTTGCTAATTGGATATGTCAGGATAATTGGTTTGTGCTGCTTTTGATCTGTCAAAGAGAAGAGAAGAGAAAAGGAGGAAATCTTCACCTGCTGTCTGGAGAACAACACGTCCGTCCTCTTGTGGATCTCCCTGATGAGCGTCTGTGTTTCTCTCACACTGTAGTTGCTCTTTCTCTTCCTCTTCAGATGCTTCACCTGCATGAAATCCAGCTTGGCAGCAAGGAGGGGACAGAAACCCCGGAAACACAGAGAGAGAAACAGATACAAGGAGAGACAACCGGGGGAGGGAAGCAAGAAGACAGGGGGAAGAGAGAGGTGTAGGTATGGAGGGAGCAATAGAAACAAATAAAGGAGGAAGGTACGAGAAAAGGGAGTGTGAGTGGAAACAGGTGTACAAGAGAGATAGATCACAGGTTCGAGTGAAGGTGGGATGTTTTGTTGTAAAGGTCAGTCCATGTCTAGCTTTCCTTCAAAAGCACAGTGGTTTTCATCAGGGAGGATCCCTCGGTGGCTCCAGTAGTCCCTGTGATGTTTTCCACCTGGGAGACTGATCCCAGCTGTTACACTAGATGCTTGCTCTGTGTGATGGCATGTGAGACTTGAAGTGTGTGAAGTGGCAGAGGTCACACTTGGTTGGCTGGAGGATTAAATCATCAAAAACCTTCTTTTTCCCCAGTGGAAGATTCACTTTTGCCTTGATGAGGGCCTGAGTTGATGTAGCCAAGGCCGCAGAATATCAACACAAGA
Source organism: Sebastes fasciatus (assembly GCF_043250625.1). Lineage (NCBI taxonomy): Eukaryota > Metazoa > Chordata > Actinopteri > Perciformes > Sebastidae > Sebastes > Sebastes fasciatus. Next base: position 15,873,605 of record NC_133801.1, read on the forward strand.
CTTGCTGGGTTTTCCACCTTTATTCCCTGGCCTGCACTGCTGCCATGTGAGCACACACAGGTAGAGAAGCATCACAGGCTGACAGGGCTCTGCAGTTTTCCTGTATGTAAAACAGAGAGTTGTTAATGTTGTTGAAATATGCAGTGTATGGACCATTTGTCATATAACCCAAAATCACAGATTTGTCTCAGAGGGCTTTACAGCAGTGGTGGAAGAAGTACTCCGATATTTTACTTAAGTTAAAATAGCAATAATACGGAGTAAAATACTCTGTTACAAGTAAAAGCCCTGCTTTCAAAATGATAAGTAGAAAGTATTAGCATCAAAATATAATATGGTCCCGAAAGTAAAGGTACTCAGTGTGCAGAGTGATCCATTTTAAGAATAATGCACATTATATTATATATTGATGCATGAATGTGTACTAGATGTTGCTGTTGCAGTTGGTAAAGGTGGCTTATTTCTAATTGTATATATACTGCCGGGGAGCTTGTGAATTTCACTAAGGGATCAATAAAGTCTTATCCTATAATAATAAATCATAATTTATTTGTTGATTATATTTTGTCTCAATGATCTGAATCTGCAAAGTACTCAATGTATCAAATAAATGTAGTGGAGTAAAAAATACAATATTTCCCTCTGAAATAAGTATAAAGGATGGAAATACTCAAGTAAAGTACAAGTACCTCAAAATTGTACTTAAATAAAGTACTTGAGTAAATGTAATCAGTTACTTTCCACCACTGCTTTATAGTTTGTACAACATTGGCTATCCTCTATCCTTAGACCCCCAATTTGGAAAAGGAAAAACTCAAACAAAAAGAAAAAACTTAAATGGAAAAAAAGGAGAAACCACAAAGGAGGGATATTTCTTTGAGGACAGACATGTAATAGGCCTTGTAGTACAGTGCCATAGAGACAGAAAAAAGGGAAGTAGAATTACCATATGGAGAAACAGAATTACAATATTAAGTAAATAAAGTATATAATATAACATTACATAAATATTAAGTGCAATAAGTCATTTTCTCACTTTTTGATGAAAAATGCACAAGGGTTAAGCATTTTTGTTATTTGTCCTGTGAAGTGGAAACGCCACAAGACAAGGTGTTTTTTTTAATAGATCTTTGTAGGGGAATCATCTTTACATATATTGCATCATGCTACTTTTGAGTAAAGTCTCTCTCATGAACTAAAATAGCCTTCCTGTCAATATGAAGAAATGCATATTTTGAGGTTTGTTAATTACTAGGCTGGGCATATTGTGACAGCTGTCACCAGTTACTGCTGATGTTTCAATGTTCTCTGCAGCACATTAACACACATTGTTATGCGATGGTTGTTAGTTCTCCTATTTGACTACTATATACAGACAATATCGATATAATATCTTATACTGTACATAGGCGATACATAAGGGTGGTTTATTGTAAGGTGGTTTATTAATATTTAACATGCACGTTTCTTCTGTTAGTCTACCCGTAGACAAAATACATATATAATTAAGCAATTTGTGCTTCTAGGTTATTCCCTCGTGTATCTCCCACATGTTTCTAGTTAGAAATAAGGTTTTTTCGAGGAATAGTACATTCACACAGAGATCCTTATTTTTCTAACCAGACGAGCAAAACACCATTTTTTCATCACAATCATAAATATAACGTTTGTCGTGTGTGTTGCTTATCTTACTACCACCTCCAATAAAACATGATCTTTAATACATATTGTGAAGACAACTCACCTTAGAGATGTACCGCAATCAAAACAACATCGTAGAGGTACAATTTAATGCTGCATTCACGTGCAGCTCGGAAATTGTATTTACTATAATTTTAAGCTGTAAATATGACTTTATATATATGTGCAAGTCAGATATAATAATTTGGATTATTATAGGATGAGGCTCAGCAAAGAGATGTTTTTTTTTAATTAGGAAGATCGAGATACATCATTTTTACAGTCAGTCGGCTTCAGGTAGTTTCTTTACTCTCTCTTTTGTCTCTAGGGCAGTGGTCAGCAACCTTTACTATCAAAAGAGCCATTTTAGGCAAAAAAAAAAAGAAAAAAGAAAATCTTTCTGGAGCCACAACATATTTGAGCATTGTGATGAAGGTAACATAGTTTATAGTTTAAAGTATATAGTATATAAGTCTAATGCATTGAGGGCCCAAGTGCAAATATACTACAGAGTATCAGGGCCACATTGAGGGGAAAAACATCTGAGATTTACAGAATAAAGTCAGAATATTACGAGAAAAAAGTTGTAATATTACGAAAATAAAAGAAAATAACACAAAAAAATAATACCTTATAATAGTATGTCTTTATTCTCATAATACTACAACTTTTTTTTCTAGGAAACCTATGACTTTATTCTCGTAATATTATCACTTTATTCTCGAAATCTCCTATACATTTATTTTTTCCTCAACGTGGCCCTAATACTCCGTCGTACAGTCGTACCATAGACCTACAATAATAATAAATGAAAATGAAAATGAAAATGTAAAAAAAAAAAAAACAGTTATTCATTTCCATCTTTAAATATCCACAGGGAGCCACTGTCATAATTATTGAAACCACACTTAGGTTTTACAATATTCCTGTGAGCATGTGAAGGCATCGTGAGTTGCGCACTGTTTCGGCGGCTCGTATTGGTCAATCCTCCACCGCGCCCACTTATGACGACATTAAATCTCGCCGGGCTCTTCCGGGTGTGTTCACAAAACCTCATGAGTTAGTAGTTAGTAATTCTCTTTATATATATCCATGGTTTTATTAGCAGCTTTCACTTATGAGCTGCTTTGGTGCTCAACTGCGAAAGCACTAAAGCGTCAGATATATAGTTTCCATAGTGATGTTGTGCTTCCTAGCAACGTGTGTTCCATTTCACTAGCAACGTGTGTTCCAGTCTGAAGTTGTGTTTGAGTCCAGATGAGCAGCTGGAGGTGAGGAGATGAGATGGGCTCCGTTAGATGGGCTTTCCGCTGCGGATCTTGGACACCGAGCAGGTCTGACTGGCTGGTAGCTGCTCGATGCATCCAGCCGGAGGAGAGAGACAGGATCGGACAGTTTGTGTTTGCTAAAGATGCCAAGTCAGCCATGGTGAGTCTGTCTGTCTGTCTGTCTGTAAACTTTTAGCTTCTGTCACCTGACTTTTTATCTTTTATCTTTTATTCAGATCTCCATTAGCTGTGTCTGAACCACAGCTATTCTTCCTAGAGTCCACTTAAATCACTTTGAACTGTTAGTGCTACATTTCAGTACACAATCACATTACAATCTTTACCAACAATGACCACAACATCAACAAAACACAACCCAACACACAACACAGGACCTATAGGTTCAAGTTAATACTATCCACAGAGTATAGATGTAAATATGATTCATTAGTGGTTGGACCATAGCATATTATATGTCAAAATACAAAAACAGAACAAGCAACAACTTCTTTTACCATCAATATTAACAGGACTTTGTATTTATCCAACATTAAACCTTTAATGATTTGATGTTAGCTAAATATCAGCAGACACAGAGAGCTAGGGTTTGTTTTTTCAATCATATTTTAAGTACATTTTTGCTATTTTCTTGAATAATACATGTATAACCAGGCAGAGTATTCCATTTCACCATGGCTCTGTACACTACAGTACTTTTCAACATGTTAGTTTTCACCTTCGGAAGTGTGAATCTTCCTTCAGTGGCATGCCTGGTACTGTACTCATGTTCATCAGAACTGAAGCGTAACTGATTATATAATACCATTGGCAATTTAGTTACCTATATGTTTCTAATTAAATTCAGCAACGATGCAGTAAATCTGTCTTTTACTTTTAACCATGATAGACTATTGCACTGTTCCTATTTAACATATTACACTGTCCCTATTTAACATATTGCACTGTCCCTATTTAACATGTCCCTATTTAACATATTACACTGTCCTTATTTAACATATTGCACTGTCCCTATTTAACATATTACACTGTCCCTATTGAACATGTCCCTATTTAACATATTACACTGTCCCTATTTAACATGTCCCTATTTAACATATTGCACTGTCCCTATTTAACATATTACACTGTCCCTATTGAACATGTCCCTATTTAACATATTACACTGTCCCTATTTAACATGTCCCTATTTAACATATTGCACTGTCCTTATGATAGCTTTATGTTACGAGTTGTTGAGAAGTTTAATAGATCTCGGCAAGAATGAATGTTTGTACCGGTTCAATCTGCACCTCTATATCTCCTGCCGGAAGGTAAAAGTTGGTACTCCTGGTGTAAGATGTGAGTTTGGTCTGACACAATTTCCTGTGCCTGTCTGATGACAGACTGCTCATAAAGCATCTGGAGGGTAGGGTGGTTTTTGACCCCCATAATCTAGATGTATCACACTACCACCAACCGCTGAGGTCCTTTCCCACTATTCAAATCGAGATATCCATGTGTAATACACTGACTGTATGTCTCTCTGTTACCGCATAAGGCTGGCAGGTTGTTGCTGAGGAGATTTGTGTGTGAGAGGATGGGGATCCCTTGGTCAGAGATCAAACTGGAGCGATCTCCCAGAGGGAAACCTTACCTGGCAGCACCACTGAAGGTTCATACCGTGATCTTTTATCTCAAATGTTCCATAAAGAATTAGAAATACTTGTATGTGGGTTTGAACTAAATCTGGATGCACAGCATGATTTTATACTACTAAACCAGTGATAAAGTATTTTAAATTCACTTGTTGTTGCCCTTAAACTACACTTGAGAGGTGGAAATTAAGCTAACATAGTATTTTAGATGGGGGGTCACCAGAACAGACACTTTGCACAGGTGGGTTTATGTACATTATTACATGCTGTACAGTATAAATAGAATTATTTTAGATGTAACTTGGGTGCTGGTAGTTGTTGAGCTCAAGACATAGTTTATGTTAATGAAGTTATACAGGACTGTTGTTCTGACTTGATTTAGTTTTCTGTATTTTGAATTAGAGCATACCTTTCCTTACTTGTTTAATAGCTTTCAGATTCCCTGCTGGACATGTTTTTGTCAAATAATTGAAAAAAAAATTGATTACTGTCTTGTTGTCTGCGTCCAGGTCAGTTCAGATTCAGGCCCTGAACCCCCAGCCTGGAGCTTCAACCTGTCCCACCAGGGGGACTACGCTGTGCTCGCTGCAGAGCAGGGGGTGCAGGTGGGAGTGGATATCATGAAGACCACCCTACCAGGTAAATGCTGAGGCTAAGAGATGAAGCAGCATTAACAATATCAACCAATACGGGCACGTATGTATATTAAGATCTGAAGATCTCCTACTGGCAATTAAGTGGTACAAATACCACTAAGCCTTATGTTTTTGTAAACTTAATGTTTGCATGACTAAACAGGCTGAACAGTTTAACATTAATTTGGGGATTTTATATTAGGCATTTTCCCCTAAAATAGAGATGGAGCAGAAGAGGTTAAACTTGGGGAAATAGTTTGACTTGGAGACACAAAAGCGCACACACACACACACACACACACATTGTTACAGGCACACACAGATAACAACAAAGGAGAAAGAATGATTTTCATGTCAATCTTTAGTTGTAATCTGCTGTCCCAGTTCTTCAGTTAATTCTGTCGATGTCTCCTCCTGTAATGCGAGACTTCCCAATGTTCAAACATGCTTGAATTAATCACATTGCTACAGTCTGAAGCGTGGCAAAAGCTTTAAGATCAAACTATAAAATGATGTGTCACCTGTCAATTTCAACCATCTCACCCTAATGATCATTAGTACATGACAGCCAAATCTGTAAGAACATGGCAGAAATGGAATTATGTATGTATTCTCCAACTCCACCACACGGGGTCGCTATTGCCTTGTGTATGTGAGAGGTCTAGGTCAAGGCTGCTTGTGAGTGCAAATGTTTGGATTTGTGTGTGTGTGTGTGTGTGTGTGTGTGTGTGTGTGTGTGTGTGTGTGTGTGTGTGTGTGTGTGTGTGTGTGTGTGTGTGTGTGTGTGTGTGTGTGTGTGTGTGTGTGTGTGTGTGTGTGTGTGTGTGTGTGTGTGTGTGTGTGTGTGTGTGTGTGTGTGTGTGTGTGTGTGTGTGTGTGTGTGTGTGTGTGTGTGACATTCAAATATGTGGTGTTATGACATATTTCTGATTCTGAGAGAGGAAACAGTCCACACTAATCTCAAAAACTGCGTATGTTTGGATAATGTTGGGAGTGCTTGTTTATATCTCTGTCGTACATCTGACGCCTCCCTTTCGTCTTCCTCTCAACTCATTCTGCTTTCCATTCGTCTCCCTCCTTCTCTTCCCATTCTGTCTGTCTCCATCCTTCTTCTTTCTGTCACCTCTTCTCTTTCTTTTGGCCCTCACACCTCTTCTCCTCCCTCCCTCCCTCCCTCGCTCCTTCGTTCCCTCCAGGTAGCAGCTCTGTGCCGGAGTTTTTCCGCATCATGACTCGTCAGTTTACAGCGTACGAGTGGAGCGTCATCCAATCAGCCGACTCGGAGCAGCAGCAGCTCGCCGCGTTCTACCGCCACTGGGTAACCATGGCAACCGTACTACCCTGTCGTCACATTGCATTGCTGCCGGGCCCCACGAGCGCAGTTTTGTGTCAGTGTGTGTGTGGGAGAGATGGAAACATAGGGAGAAAATAACATTGACAATGTCCTTTGAGACACACACACATCTGTACAGTTTGCACATACCCGTGTGAACTCTGGATTTCCCTCCTCAACTCTCATTTTTCTCTTTTTCTCACATTCTTTCCTTCTGACCCATAACCCTGCATTTCATCCTCACAGATACACAATAGTCCGTTCTTTCTTTACCCACTCTCTTTCTTTCTCTCATGTATTTTCTTTCTTGCACACACACACACACACACACACACACACACAGATGGACAGCAACGGTGGTGCTAAGTAAAGATGTTGTGAGATTGAGAGGGTGGCACAGAGACGTCAAGCTCTGATATCATCACCACACTGTTGACTAATGGCAGAATTCGACGGTTGCCATAGCGATTAGCCTTGTAATACTGTTATTGTGGCTCATTGGCTGCTGAGCAGGGTTGGTTTTGGCTGGACACACACAAACACACACAGACACACACACACAAAGTCGCTCTTTTGTATACACACTGTTCTACATGTGTGCATACTAGATTCCCATCTGTTGTGGTTTTAAGTTATTGTGCTACTGAGCCAAAATACACCACACACACACAAAGAAGTACACACAGACTGTCCTTGTCAGCTTTGTCAGGCATACAAATGTCCTTCTTTTTCCTTATGTGCTGGCGATCATTTCCTGCATGTAACTGATTGAGTTTCCTCCCTTCTCCACCAAGGCCTTGAAGGAGAGCTTCATCAAAGCCATCGGCACAGGTCTGGGCTTCAACCTGCAGAGGGTGGAGTTTCACCTGTCCTCCGTACCGCTCACACAGAAATCTGTACTGTGCCAGACCAAGATGCATCTAGATGAAGAAGAAGAACAGGACTGGATATTTGAAGTGAGTCTGTTTGAAGATGTGTGTAAGAAGGACAAAAAAAAATACCGACCAAGAGTTCTAAAAAGCTAAACGTTGTCCGTCTTGTGTCTGTCAAATGCCAAATTTAAAAAAAAAGACCAAACAAGACTAAAGACAGATTTTAAAAGATTTAGACTGGTTCAATTTCCAGATTAAAAAATAGATTAGACATGAAAACCTTCCAAAGAGATCACTGACATGTTGATTTGATATGAACATCAGTGTGCAGCTTACCTAAAACTCCCATTCTCCCAGAAGGTTGTGTTGTGTTAGAAGAAGCCTGCAGTGTTTTCTAGTGATCAAATGCCAGATCGTCTTCCTCCCATCATCATCATCTTATTTCCCGTGACTTTTACTAATGTCATAGCTTGTTTAAGATTCTGTGGGTTTTATTCACCGTTTTCATTCATTTAGATTCTTATGCTTTATAATGATCACAACATTTGCCCACTGCCAAGTGTTGTTTTTGATCACAAATTAAAGGAATAGTTAAACAATTTGGGAAATGTGCTTATTCGCTTTCTTGCCAAGACACAGATGAGAAGAAATATACCACTCTCATATCAGTCTGTTAGATATGAAGCTACAGCAAGGAGAAAGTTAGCTTAGCATAAAGACTGGAAACAGGTGTCCAAAGGTGACAAAATCTGCCTCCCAGCACCTCGAAGTTCACTTAATACATTATATCTAATTTGTGTGATCTTAGCTGGACTCCGCTGGTTGCCTGGCAACCCCACAATTACAACAAGCCTCTGTGAAGTCACTGCGCCCAGCCAAGAAATAGTCCCGCACCTAACCACAACTTGTCGGTTTTACAGTCCTCTTGGCAAGAAAGGAAAGTATTTCCCAAAATATTTAACTATTCCTTTAAGAGGAAGAAAAAAGAGAGTTATGTTAGTGCCAAGAGGCATGTTTGTAGTTTAGCATCATCTAGATGTGTAGACAGAAATGATTTCAAATTAACATTTTCGACGTTTTTTTAACAGCACTTCCTTCAAGCCGAATGTAAAGACATGTTGTCTGGTTGAACACTGCAGCTAGTGATTGTATAATATAGAAAAATAGTAATACTTAGTTTGTTCTTATAAGTGGGTCTTGTGTAGAGCCAGTTTGACGCAGCCTTTAGGAAATCAATTAGCTTAAAAGCAGCTTGGCAGCTCTGCTGTGGGGTCCTCCATGCTCCGCTCCCCAGTGGCTGCCCCCCCTTGAAAGCATCTGCAAAGTGAATCACAGGTGGTCTTGCAGAGAAATACCCACATGAGATTGCGATAAGGGGGCCTTCAAGTGGCCCTCCAGCCCTTCCTAACACCATGACAAGAGTTTGAGGAGTGCACCTCCCTGTCAGAGTAGAAGAATCATCTTTCCCATTTTATCTCCTCCATTCTGCTCCTCACCTTCATTTTCCGTCCTCTTCACTTTTCCCCTTTGATGTTTTCTCTTCTCTTTCCTCTCTGTCTTCACCTTCTATCTTCATTTTACTCTTCCTCCTCTCCTCTCTCCCCCATGTATTTTTCCTCTCTATTCCCCCTCCCCTCCTCCTCCTCTTACTCTTTCACTCCATGCCCAGTGGCAGAGGGATTAACAAGTGACTGCTAAAAGGTTACCACTGGTTTGAAAAGCCTGATATTACGTCTCCTCTCTCCATCCCTCTCGAGGTCATGGAGGCTTAATGCTGTTTTACTGTCTATGTTTTCACACCGGGAATAGCAGCTCGCTTATATCGATCGCAGATAACGCACGTGTCCTCTTTTGAACTAAATAGGGCAGAGAGAAGTAACAGTGTCATAGAGGATGTAGAATTTGTTAGGGGACAAAGGATGAAGAGCTGCAAGTTGAAGGAAGAATCAGTGAAGCAAAAAGGGATGGAGAGAAAAGTGGATGTTAATATTTTGTTATAAAAGTGGAAAAACTCGTCCGCACCGTCTCATTGACTGTTGGTTTATTTCACATTTATTCAGTATGCATTTTCGGTTTAAATTACCTTCATCAGGTACACGAACAAGCATCATATCAGCTCCATGTTAATATTAATCTACAACTATTTTGATAATCAAAGAATTGTTTGAGAAATGCCAAACATATGCTGACACCAGAATCTTAATTTACTGTATGAGCATGTCCTGCTTTTTATGTGTTTCACATAATTCTGAATGGTGTACCTTTGGGTTTTGAACTGCGGGCAAAACCGGCATCTGAAGACGTTACCTTGGGCTCTAGTCAGTAGGCGATTTGTTCATTTTTAACGTGGTGACGGACCCGGGTTTGTTTCATTAACCCTCGACTGGCGAACCTCTTTTGATTCTGTATTTTTTAATACCCCACATATAGTTTAGAGAATATTTTAAGTCCAAGACCAAACCGACACAAAGGCGGGACCCAGAGAAAGAGTCGCAGTTACAAATCTGTCTGCTACTTCAGCACCACGGACAGCGTCATAGGTTTATCAATAGACCGCACAGTTAGGCTACTGATATTTCAGAGCCATGGTCAGAACCATAGATTTTAATTTGTCAGTCAGATAAAGGATCAGTGAGTCAGGCAGACTAGACTAACATATTCAACTAAACAACCCCTCTGCCACTGCACTCTCCCTGCTGCTAGGGGATGGAGAGGGGGATGTATTTTGGTCATTTTGCTAACAAGGGGAGATGGCATCCCCCCTCAAATCACCTGCTGGCTCTAGGTGTTTGTGATTGGCATTTTAATTGAGTTTCTTTCATTTTTATAGACAAAATGATTCATCGATTTATCAAGAAAATAATCAACACATTTGTCTACAATGAAAATAACCGTTAGTTGCAGCCCTGATGCCAATATCCATCACTAATATGAATCTTATTTCATCATACATAAAAGTTTCACTTCAACAACATCCACAAAACCGAGAAAAAATCAAAGAACTTTAATCAATGCATATATTCTTACCATCTATGCAATAACTCAATGCTGTCCAAAAAACGAGGGAATAAAAAAAAAAAAGATACGGGTTTGATATTATACAGTAGATATATCAAAGTATGAAAGTCTGGTTAGAAAATGTTGAAATAACTGACTACAGAATGCCCCAGCCGGCGGAGTTAAATAATGACAAATACACCAAGTCCTTCAATTTGTCCTCAATTGAACAATAATAAACTTTATATCACAATCTTTGCACAAAGTAATGAAATAAAAAAAACAAAATAAGACAAGATAATATTAGAGTATAAAATGAAGGCTAAAATAGATTCTAACATCACATTAAGCAGGAGCTCATATTGTTATTCTCGTAAGTCATAAGTGTAAATACACAAAGGCATGTGCTCACACCTCAGAGAAGCTGGTCTTCTCTCTGTATGTCCTCGAGAACAGCGACACACATCATTATTTGTGATCAGTGAATGATTGCAGCAACCTCGAGAGGTCAAATTAACTCGAACTGTATCGATTATTTTTGGGATTTCTCTCATATACAAATAGACACACTCAGCTCCAAGTGTTAACAGAGAGATGAGACGAGCCGGAGTGCTGTTGACCTCGTGACTTCTGGCTTTCTGTGTGGTGATTGGCTGGATCAGAGAGCAGCTATGAGTCTTATTACTTCCTGCTGACCTCTGGTGATGTCACCCCTGCAGCCTCCACACAGGAACCGAGGGACATAATAACACACATTGAAAACAGACTGTAACAAAAAGCCAGTGAAACTGCAAAATGAGAAAAAATATATTCAGTTTTTGGTGATATTTCTCTCCTTCTATTTTTCCTTTGAGCTTCTTTCTATGCTCCCTTACTCTCTGGCATTTTGTAACTAACCCCCCACTACACACCACCACCTGTTACTCCCACGTATACACACACTCAGCTTTTGGCCTTTAATGTCCAAGTGTATTTTGCCAGCTACAAATGCAATTGCATTTGGAGTAGAAGATATGGAGTTGACAAAATAACAAACTGAAAAACCCAAAGGATGTTTTTAGGACAATTAAGCCTCAATAAGATGGATATACTGTACGTATAGTGTGTGTTGTTTGAAATGTGAACATGCACATGGATGGGTGGATGCATAACATCAATAGCAGGTTTCATGTTAAAGTAGGGGGGTCAAAGATAAGAAAAGCATTTGCATAGATTCGCAAAAACACGGCTGAAAAACTGGATATGAATCTGACTTTGCCACACGTATTAATCATAACGTTGTAGAATGGATTTATATCTTCATTGACATTTTTCAGTGAATGCGTGCATGCTTGATGTGTCCTGGTATCCCAGGCACAGTTATTGCTTGGGAAGCGACGCGCGACTTGCAAATGCAGCGGTTATCTGATTGAACCTTCGCTCACTCTGCTTAGGAATCACGCAAACAGATATTAGATATTCATATGCATATATTCAATAGGTGTGGACGCATGCAGGTTGAATGTCTGAATGAACGATCGATAAGATTGTGATAAGGTTGCGCATATGTATTATTTGTCTTATCAGATTTGCTCTGAATTTGGATGAGTGTAAAGGGTTTTATTTAGTATGATATGCAGTTTATATACGTGCATGTGCTGCTGATGCATGTGTGTTTACGTGTGTGTGTGTGTGTGTTTCTGCAGGAGAGCTTGCTGGATGCCGACCATCATGTTGCTGTAGCACTCGGACCAGCAGACAAAGCAGGCTTTGCAGTAAGGACACATAACTTTTACAGTTGCTTTTATTCGGGATGATTTTTCTTAGGATGCATGATTTAAAGGGAGGTTTTCAAAAGGTATTGAAATGTTTCATTAGCAGCCGTAACACTGCGCAGCTTTCTGTGCATCTTTAAAACCCTGCAGAAGATGTGCTTAAAGGGTAACTCACCATCAAGCTGAAAAGTAGTGTTTCACTGCTTACTCTGTTAAAAGTTTCAAGTCTGATACACCTGTAACCACATCCAACAGTGACGTCACAGTGTACTGACACATTCTGGAGTACTCCTGTACATCACTGCAGCAAATCAAACCACTGGAGGTCAGAAGAATAGATTCCCAGGAGGGGTTATGTTACTCTTTAAAGCCAGACTTGGTACAGACTTTTCAATTTAAACAGCATACACTGTACTATAACCATATATAAACAATGAGTATCATTGCAAACAACTATTTGCTATGTAAAGATATAGATGAGTAATGTCTACCTGAGCAGAAAATGAAGTCACTGCTCCTCTGTGTGTGTTGTAATCAGAGCTTCTCCATCCTTTGTTGATATCGTCGGGCCGGCCGTGTGTGCATGTGAGCGTGCCCCACTGGCTAGCTCACGGCTGCTGCTCTGCACTGCTCTCATATGGCGGTGCCGTTGCGGAAGCGTAGCACCCACTCCCTAGACCCCTCCCCAGGTTAACACTGTTAGCTCTGTTGCCATAGTTTTCACTGCTAGCGCTGCCGGCGCAGCCGTCGCCACTTTGAGAGCTGTGTGGAGGCAACAGAAATGCTCCCAATCTCGCATTTAGCACCTGTAAATAAGAATACCATTTGTAGGTTTAATGTTCAAACATGAGGATCTACAACTTTTGCCTATCTCATATCAAAACCCTTGTTTATACATAACACCTTGGTCTCTAGGAAAATGCAATGTGGGAATATTTTCAGTCATTTTACGGGCTAAATAATGAATCGATAATTTAAAAAATTCACTTTTATAACTTAATTTACTTAACGTTAATGAAATCAACCATTAGTTACAGCACTATGTGACACTCCACTCTATTTCAGTAATTGAAGACTCCCTTCTTCTCTATTCGTCTCAGCCTCTTCGTCCATCTCTTCCTCCTCCTACCTCATTTACACTGCTGACGTTCACCGACCTCATCGCGTCGGCCTCACCTCTGACGGAAGAAGACCCCACCTGCTGGGACCGCTTCAACATGAAGGCTGAAGCTCCGCAGAGACAAAAAGAAACACCCACATCCAAATAGCCACCTGTCTCACGCTGACACTCACCTGACATATACACACACACACACACACACATACACACACCTTTCATTGGTGCAAAAGAAGAAAAAAAACACACACTCTGAGACTGAAGCTGTTTTCTCATTCAACACAAGTGCAGTCCAGTCCCGTCAAGTCTATTTATAAAACCAAAGATCACAGGTTTGTCTCAGAGGACTTCAGAATCCATACAGCATCTGACACCTTCTATCTTTAGATCCTCAGTTCAGATGAAGAAAAACTCCACAAAACTCCACAAAAAAAGAATTTTATTACCTTCCTTTCTAATTTCAGGATACACATGTCCAAGATGATGCACTGAGCTCCTCATTATTGATCCTTGTATGCCCTCAAACAACACATTCATTGAAAGCAATCTGTAATGCATGGTGTATATAATGTGTAATGTGTAAGATGCATAACTTACATATATGTATATGATGATTAATAGACCATATTTACTTTATTTTAACCAGATCCCTATGTGGATCATAGATGCAAGGATCAAATGAAGAGTTCCACTAAGTGGCAATGTCTGTGCAGGGTGTTGGTGAAAGAAAGACTTTTCACATCCATATCTGTATTCAAGATTGATGTCGCTCTTCACAAAGTCATTTTTCCTCTCAAGGCCTCTGTCTTTTATTCTTTTCTGTCTTTTCTTCAGTAGTTATTGTGAGTTCAATGTGAGTGTATTGTGAGTTTGCAAATGAATTTCAAAATTAATTTAAAATCCCTTTATTCTATATGTGATTTAGCATTAATTTACCATATTTTGATGTAGGTTGATATCGGATAGACTTTTTTGTAACCATATTGCCCTATATTTGCGTGCGTGTGCCTGCGTGCCTGCGTGTGTGATGCTTGTGAGTTGTGTGTCTCTACACTTCCTCTGTGTAGCTAAATATATCTGCCTCTCTTCTCTTTTTCCCTATCTTGCATTCATTTTCTCTCTTTCTTCCTTTCTTCTCCTTCTTATCTCTTCCATTTTCTCTCTTTCTTTCCTTTTTCTCTGCCTCTATCTTGTCTCTCCATCTGGTGGCGCATCTATTTTAATCGAGGACATTTAGTCGACCGTCGTGTTCTCTTGCAGTTCATTTCTGCTCCATCCTCCCTCTCTCTGTCTCTCGAGGACAACTCATAGATGTAGTGTCGGTCTGCGCGTTTAACCCTTCTTTCTGCATCTTATTACTTTAATCGCAACATATATTCATAAGCCTTCTCCTCTGCACACACAGAAGGAAATGACAAGTTAGAGGTCAAGTGGTATGTATGTGCAGTCGAGAATATGCCGGGTTTGTGACATTACACATTCCACCTCAACTTCTCACCCCTGAGATGAACAGATACATAAACACACGAAATAGCTGCTGCAGAGCATTTGTCTTGTTACCGTAATTATTTGAGAATAATAGCTACATAGTTGTTGGAAAGTATTTCATGTCTGCCTACATCCCTAATGAGCTCTGACAGCAGCCACCGGCTCACCTGTGCCTAGTTGCCTCTGAACAGCAGAGGTGAGCCCAATCAGTAGACAGTCAGGACTCCTATAAGTAGCCGGGGAGGAGAGGAACATTTCCTGCTACCAGCCATACCTGATCCTCTGCCTTCAAGTGCGTCTTCGAAAGTGAGTTCTTATAATGTCATGCCTTTGTGTTCACTTTAGACTGCCCATGTGTCACTGAATTATTATTATTGTTTGTTCAAGTATTATCTGACTTACTTTGATAATTCAGATAACTGATTAGATGCATGTGTACTGTTTTATCTCATGAATCTGTTGTTTGTGTATTTGTTATAGATAAACCAGTTGCTGAGGTTAAAGATGAAATGCATCTGAAATAAAGTCTTTGTTTGTGGAATTTTCTGTCTCTCTCTCTCCCTGATTCTGGTAGCCTCACATCCATCGCTTAAATGTCCAAAGTCTCCAGCCATCGCCACTTTGGTCACCTTAACGATGGTCCTTCAAGCCGGAGATCTGGACAATCTTTGTTTGTGATTGTATGTGGGAAACGCATACACAAGTATAGACCGTATGTTGGAGAAAAACCGTTGTGATTCAAGTGGATGTAGTAGAGCATGTGTATGCTGTGAGTGAAAGAAATAGAACTTGAAAACACACATGCAGTCATTGCCTCCAGCTGGAGTGAATTTTGCCTCCTCACCATCTTAAATCTTGTGTTCTCTGCAGCAGTGAATGAGGAGAGAGGAGGCAGCGGGGTCAGATTGGAGTCACTCAGGCTTTCCTTAGAGAGAAGCCATTTTTAGTTGCCTCAGGTTTACTGCCATGTCAGAGAAGAGACCTTTTTTTAAAATGTGGGATGGAAATAAGAGTGCTTTGGGCATCAAACTGAGAATTTAACCTTAGGGAAGAGATGAGACCGGGCTCAGCCTGCTGTTGAGGATAAGAGCAAAGTTTATCCTTCTGGAGGAGGAGGAGGATGATGACATCTTGTTCCAAATTTGTACTTTGACTGACACACTTTTAAAATTAGATTCAGTTTCAAAGTTGGCAGTATGATTTTTAAGCCCCTGCTTTACAACAATTAACTCAAAGAGTGATATCCTACCATTTTTGTACCATGACAGTCACAGCCCTAACAATGCTCTGCGTTTGAATGAATCTCCTAATGTATTTTACATAATGTTAATCAAACAAGAAAACTACGTAGTAAGTCTGGTGTGAAAAAGCCTGACAATGTGCTCGTTGGCTGAGCAGGTACATATTATAACTGTTTAAGCATGCTAGAGACATGGCATTAAAAAGTTGTATTTAAAAAATTTAGGGAAAGTCACAGTATGTCGAAAAAAGTAATGAAAACGTCATAGTCTAGTATGTGAAAAAATGTCAACAAAAAGTCATAGTATAGTTTGTCGAAAAAAGTCATAGTATAGTATGTGAAAAAAGTCATAGTACAGTATGTGAAAAAAGTCATAGTACAGTATGTGAAAAAAGTCATAGTATAGTATGTGAAAAAAGTCATAGTATAGTATGTGAAAAAACGTAACAAAAAAAAGTCATAGTATTGTTTGTTGAAAATAGGTAATAGTACAGTATGTCGAAAAAAGTGAAAAAAAAGTCATAGCATAGTATGTCGAACAAAATGTCATTGTATAGTATGTCGAATACAAAGTCATAGCATAGTATGTCGAGAAATGTAAAAAAAAAAGTCATAGTATAGTATGTGGAAAAAAGTCTTGAAAAAAAGTAATATTATGGTATGTCGAAAAATTATTGTATAAATATATTGTCATTAATTTGCAATTATTTATGGACAATCATGCGATTAATCACGATTAAATATTTTAATCGATTGACAGCCCTAATAATAATCCAAATATTTACCTTAATCCTAAACCCAATTCCTAACCATTAATCAGATCCTTGAAACATTTGGGAGAAAAAACACACACACACACACTCACCAGTTTTGGGGATGTGACATTTGCTCTCCCGTCTCTTACATGTGTAGAACAAGCGACCTTAAGACACACATACACACATTCACACTACTTAATCACAACCACTGTCGCTGTCCTATTTTCCATATGTAACTGGGGCACCTACATCCAGCCAGCTGTATTAATGCAACTCAGTGTGTGTGTGTGTGCGTGCATGTGTGCGTGCATGTGTGTGTGTGCGTATTCCCAGCCATCTGCACAAATGCAATCTAGTGCTGCAGGCAAAAACTCTAGCATCAGTCACAAGGGCATGATGGAGGGGAGGGGATGGGAGAGGGCAACAACAGAGTTACTCCACTTTCCTTGGAGAGAAACAGGGAAGGAAAGAGGGAAGCAGCAGGAGGGTTAATAGAGGCTTGGAAACAAAAGTAAGATGAGGGGAGGAAGTTAAGAGGTGAAATAACTCAAATATAAAAATCAGGATCTTGAGACAGAGATTAAGGATTAATTGAAAGCCATGCCGAAGGAGCGTCCATCACTCAAAACAAGCATCTTCTTCTGTAGTGTTACAACGAGAACATTTTGGAAAGTAGCGACTAAAGTCAACCTTTAAGAAGACTTGGTTAAATCTGTATGAAATTACCTTCATGCCAACAATTTTGGAGGAGAGGTGGTCACATTCCCAAACTAACTCACCTCACAGCGATGCCAACTTTGGGCTGCAACCAGGCTGCCAAACTCATTCTGTCATCCGTGAGTAGGGAAATGGATACTCTGAAACTGGCGATGTGGAGCTCCTGGTCATGCAGGGATAGCTGGTTTGGAGAGGGGAGATGAAGAGAGAAATTGATGTTCAGGCAATGGAGATGGGATGAAAAAAAAAAAGTGAAATTTCTGGAAAATTTAAGGGAGAAAAAGTCAAATGGATGAAATGAAAGGATAATTGAAACTGAAAGCATGAAGAGAGGAAAAGGACTGAAAAGAAAGAAATGCACCGAGAAGGACAGAGGACACCTCAACCTGTTGCCAATAACACCAACAACCCTTAGTTTGGGTTAATCAAAATCGACTGATGGCTGGACTTTGAAACGATTCATTAACACACACAGACGAGAACAGAAGCCGGTGAAACTGATCAGTGATTGTGAGCGCTTGGGGAACGGTCACGGGTGCACAAAATCAATTCACCTTTAGGAATTGACACATACACACAGCGTTAACGTCAGAGCAACGTCAGAGCCGCCACAGTGGATTAGACCTCAGTCTTGGTCCGTTGCCCTGCACCTGTCCCCCCCAGTGAATATGTTGTTTCTGTAATAGCTACTGTAACTGCATGTGACAACACATCACAGCAGAAAAGTTAGAAACTAGTATGATGGAAACTGCTGGAGGGATTATTCAACTTGAAGGTCAATGCAATGTTTATGACCAAATATTCTCCTTAAAGCTGCAATAAACGTAATTATCTTAATCCCAAGACTCCAAAACAAACTCATAGCAAAAGAGCCTTTGTATGATGCCTACTATAGTTTCTCTTATGTTTTCACAGAAAACGCAAAGCAACTTGGGCATCCCACCGGAGTCTTTTCTTTTAGCAACCATCACATATATTATTCATATATTCATTTCCATTTTGTCTTGTTTAATTCTTATGAAAGATATATGAGTTTTCTTTGGCTTGCAAGATGTTCAAATCTTGTTTATTCTCCTCCTCTGTCTGCCATTTCACGCTGGGCTTTTTTTAACAGGGAGGTCAGTAGAGAGCCGTTGGGACTCAACCATATGGACCTGCGAACTAAAACGATGAGCCAAAAAGCGTCTGAAAGCTGACACTGCTGCAGAGTCAGGTGGTATGTCTTGGAGGGCTCAGCACTATTTGCATACCTCTCTCATTACAGGGAGTTTGATTTAGTTAAACAGCAAAAATATTGCGGTCTGTTGTGTGCCACATAATAATTTGTTTACGACTGTTATACACCAGATAATGTAATTAGTCTTTACTTTGGAAACTTGTGATGTTGTTTCAGAACTATACTTTACTGTAGCTGCTGCCTGAGTGTTTTAGTTGTTAAATATAACACAGTGTGACAGCTGGAGGTTTAAATCACCAATCAAGTGCTTCAGGAATTTTTCAGTCTACAGAGTCAGAAGTCACTGTCGTACAGCTGAGTTTCACCATAAAGTCTGCACACACACAAACAAAAATAATCTATCCACGTCTGCATCCATGCAGTGTAAGCATTAATAGGTGCTGATGCAAAAAAAAATACAAATAAAATAGCCACACCTGCATGCTTATATACAAACACAGCACAGAGTGATTTGTAATGACAGCATGAGTGTCCTCTGGGAGCAAACCATCATGCATCGCCACAAAACCTCACTCAAGGGCAGGAGACAAAAGTCATTGACATCACACACACACACACACACACATACACACACACACACACACACACACACATACACACGCACATTCAAATGCACATCCACACCAACTCAAACTGCTGCAGAACAAATACAATACTAAAAGGGACAGTGATAGAGTGTAGGCGAAAACAAGAGTCAACGTTGGTCGGTCATTCAGCAGATGGAGAGAATTGCAAGATTTGAAAGGATTCAAAATGATCCTCCTCCTAGACTAGTATGTAATATGTCTATTTTATTTATCAAATGTATTGTCGGTGTTTCCTCTAGGATGTTTTTCAGCAGCGGGGGAAAATAATTTTGTTGTAGCGGGCTAGTGGTCATCGCAGACCGCCCTGACTCCGAGTTGCTACAGCCGCTAACTGAAGGTCCATTGCCGGAGCTGCCCTCCGCTCTCCTCCAGGTGAAGTAGTCACCTAGCAGCGGGGAGTGAGGCTCAGGGACTGTGTGGTGCACTAGCTGTCTCATTTGTGATCTGATAAACAGTGAGTTCATCAAATTCAGTGCCCCATATCGATATTGTCCATGCTACTGCAGCTGCAATGGCCTGCTGCTGCAAAATGTATATAACGGAAACACTGATTGCGTCGTTTTACATCTATATATGAATTTACATTGGTGGCTAAAACAAAGCTAGGTAACGCTTTGGCCAGCGTTAGTCGAATGTAGTTAACGTTACCTGCATTTGTCGAGCAAAGTGAGCACCGCAAAGCTTGCTGTGATTATGAGCATGACAACCAACATGCACCGACAGTAGTTTTTTATAAAGCTTATGCTAGACCACTGAAGTGAGTAAACCTATTTATGACCAAGCTTCCATAACAAAATGCAGGCGCTAGCCAGATCAAGATCTTTACGACACGAGGCGGTGGTATTCATGGTCAACAGTACGGCTTTTGTCCACAGGGTCTGCCAAAATCAGCACAAAATGAGAATTCCTTGTAATTGCTTTAAAGTGACGAATTATCCTCGTCCAAACAGCAGTATGTCCCCGTGAAATGTTTTAATGGGTTTATTTTACAAAACAATAGGAGCTTGTGACCTCCAGGAGGTCAGCCAGACCTGCAGCAAGACAGGCAGTAGCTTCTGACAGTGACAAATGCTCTACATCACTGAGTCTTTATGCTAATTAAAGACAAAAAATACAGCAGATTTGTATCTCTTTGCAGATACCACCAAGCTGCCCTTGAGCGAGGCCTTTGCTATTAATCTTTCCTAGTTATGATGTTCAGCGATCACTAGATATCAAAGAGTATTATTGTGCAAAAGGGCAGTGGAGAAATACAGTTTATTCTCAGCCTCCACTGGATGAAGAATATTTCACAAATGAAATGACATCAGACCGCACACACCGCATTCCAGTGTCCAAATATTTTACTTGAACATTTTAAATTAAATGTTTTAAACAGATGATAAAAAAACAAACTTAAAGCTCCCATTTCTCCCATTTAGGTATCAGGTCAAAGGCCTTGAAAACATGAATAACACATTGTTGCTTTAAGAAGCCAAAAGTTTCTTTAGCCAACAAACACATATTCTCACAAACACATCTTCCTTCTTCTTCTGACCACTAAAGGTTGAAAAATTATCAAAACATCAATAAATTCCCATCGGTTTCTTTATGTGGGTAAATACTTGCACATACACACACACGTTGTACATTCTCGTGCACAAACACAGCGAGGATTGTTGTTGCAGCTGAGGAACCGAAGACGAATAGAACGAGTTCACAAGGGTCAAATGTTAAACAGGCCGGGGGAATGTTTACTGCTAAACTGTATTTAAACTCTGTGCGTGTTTGTGGGCGCACAAGCATGAATGTCCATTACCATACAGTGCATACAGTACGGTATGTGTTTATGTACTGTCTGTGTTTATGCAGAGACAGGAAGGGAAGAAGAGGGCAAAGCAAGGGAAATATAGAGGACATTCCAATCCACTGTTTTCATTTTAATCTACTTGTGATTTATGAATCTTGTGTTATTTTTGTTGGGTGGTAAATTCATGCTGCAATCAAGCTATCCATGAAAGAAAAAATTAATATCCAGGACTATCACATTACGCCGTTGTCTCGGTAATAAATAAATTAGGCTTGTTGGAAGGGAATTTGCATTGTAAAGAGATGTGTCATTTTTGGCACTTTGGGAAAATATATTTTTTTACACTGTACATGGCTGCTAAAGCTTGTTATGATGCAGGAAAAGCAACTAAACTTCACATTTAAATTGCATCCATGTACGCAGTATTTACAGTGCCGTGTTAGGGAAAGGCTGCATGCGACTTCTCTCGTCTTTTATTTTTATAATTTAATATTCTATTGAAAGAAGTCTAAATTTATTGTACAATTATGTATAATATTATCATTTATTTACGATGTGATTTAACGATAATACAAGTAAGCAAAAAATACCATTGTGACAAGTAACCTACAATTTGGCTCGAACCAATATACATCATATTTGTTGTTTTGGTTGCATGACGCTATAACTTATAAACAACTTGCCACTTGGACTGTATGTCACTACATACAGATACTTTGCCATAAAGCTATGAGCTGTCCACTAATGTCACTTGTTGTGTCCAATTGTTTTCATTCGGAAGATTTTAAAGCTAAAAGAGGAAATGTTTGCTTGAATGTTTTCTTGATTGACATGACGTCTGAGTCTCATAAATTTTGTTTGTTTCTGCTCACCACCAGGCAATACCTGAATTTGAATAATCCTGCTCTAAAAACTGGCAAGAATCTAAGCTTCAAAAGCTCTTTGGGTGATGTTGCAGACGTGACTATACTGTGTACATGTTTATTCACAGTCTGTTTTCTTCAGACTGACAGCAGTAATGAGGCTTGGGGAAGGTTTTTCTAAAATAACCTTGTTTTTAGATTCTTGTAACTCTTAAAGGAACAGTGTGTAACATTTTGAGGGGATTTATTAGCAGAAATGGCATATAATATTCATAACTATGTTTTCATTATTGTATAATCACCCGAAACTAAGAATTGTGTTTTCGTTAGCTTAGAATGAGCCCTTCATATCTACACAGGGAGCGAGTCCTCTTCACAGAGTCCGCCATGTTGCTCTGCCATGTTTCTACAGTAGTACAGAACGGACAAACCAAACACTGGCTCTAGAGAGAGCAGTAACGCGTTTTTACATAACCCGAAGGCCACCGTAGTTCCCAGACACGCTTGTGAAACTGCAGTGACATGAGCTGCAGAGTGTAAAACCGTGGTACCGCCAGCTGGCGTCTGACTTCCATCGTTTCCTAAAGTAGTGTTGTTATGGTAAGGATGACCTCTGAGCGAGGCGAACGGCGTTATCATGGTTTTGCACTCGGCAGCCCACGTTACCGCAGTCTTGGAAAGGGAGGAGTGAGCGGAGGCGTACTCTGTTGCAATCTGAAACCACACCACTAGATGCCACCAAATCCTACACACTGTAACCTTAAAATAAAATCGTGGTTTTGCATGTTTCAGGCCTTTACCCTCTTATTGGGTATTTTTAAATTGACAAAATGTCAAGATAATGAATACAAAAGGGCAGTGCGATCAATGGGTGAATGTTAAAAAAGGATTAAATGAAATTAACAAATACACTTAAATATTTATTTCCTGATTAATTCTCACTATCGTCTCTGCAGGATTTATAGCTGCCTCTGAGATTTGTCTTAAACTGATGAGTAATACTCTCCAAGATCATTTTTCTCAGCTGTCTGAGAATGTGTTTTTATTTAATTCCAACAACAACAAGCGGTGCAATTGCGGCAGTGTACTGGGAGTCTCAGATTTGTCTACGTGTGTTTCTTGTTCCTCTCTTTCACTCTCTTCATTTTTCTTCATTTGTTTTGTTTAATTACTTTTCCTCCTCCCTTTGTCCTTTTCCACTAATCTCTTAAACTTCCCCCTAAATGAATTTACTCACTTACTGTAAGGTGCTCCTCAAGCATCTGCCAAATCTGCTCCTCACAACCTCCTCCGTCTTCCTCTTCTGCTCTCATTAGGGAGGTTAGACGTTCCTGTCGGCTATCAAATGTAGAAAAAATGTCAATAACTTAAAATAAGAAAAAAACACACTCTTCCACCCCCACACACACATAGACTTGAGTGAAATGAGAGCACATTCAGACTCTCTGAGTCATAACGATCAAAGCCAAGTTAAAGTAACTCCCAGCACACAACCTGAGTTAGTATCGGGTCAAGGTGACCGCGTTGTCTCTCCGCCCGTAGCTCTCACTTTACATGAGCTGGTTATTCACTGGGAGGCCACACAACTAATATCTCCAATATATCTCTAATGTCTCCAATTTATAACCCAAACCAGCTCTGTGAAAATGTCTAAAATGTCCTCGCTCGAGCAGTGAAAATCCCACCACGATGTACAAGGACACAAACACACACAGCAGGTGGTGCGTCCCATTTCTAATTAGCGGGATGTTTGCAAGCAATAATGGATTTCTCTCATAATATATGCGGAATGATTAGATTACAGAGCAATCTGATTGGTCTAAATGAGTATCTAATGAGAGCATGGTAATGAAGTTACAGGATGTTCCAGGAAGTAGGAGGATGCTGAGAGCGTATCCTTAAATCACACCCGTGACAGCACCCACACACACACAGACACACAGTTACGTACAGTTTGTTTCATCAGCTGTGTGACCTTGTAGTTCCTTTGAACAGCGACTGACTTCAAAGCCCGAAACACACACACACACACAATTAGCCTCCAGAGTGTTAGATGAGGACATTGTGTATTATCTCCTCTTTCAGCTGCATCAAAACAGCATTTTTCGATACATCCGAACTGACTAGCAGAAATGTACATTTTAAACATGACCTTCATAATAAAAGAATTCATTATTTTGGGAAACATGCTTATTCGCTTTCTTACAGAGTTAGATGAGAAGATCAACACCACTATAACCAGTTAGTTTAGCTTAGCATAAAGACTGGAAACAGG